>NC_062228.1:19445450-19764949 GCF_902686445.1 Sciurus carolinensis | reverse complement strand
AGTTTAAAACTTGATTAAACTGATAGATATAATGCCAAAGGCCAAGAGAGAAGGGAGCACAGGAGAGCAAAGAGACATCATGGAGAAGATGACCAGTTCCACTGGGGGCTTGTTTGGGTGAATAGTCTGTGGAAAACTAGTGGGGATGATCCATTGAGTAGTCAAGTTCAGAGTGCTGAAGAAAGAGGCCTGGACTCTAGTGAGAGACTCAGGAGAGTTAATATTAAAGTAGTGTCAGGTTACTCAACCGCACCTTTACCCTGAGGCACCTATGAACTAATTCACTACTCATTTTGGGTATCAGGAATTACTGGCTATCTTCTCCACGGCCATCTCTACCTCCTTTCTTCCTCAATGCGAGAACCTCTCCTATGTTTGAGAGTGCACCTTTGTAAGTCATGTGCTCAGAGGACAGAAAATATCTCTGAAATAGGAATGGGTATAAACCAGTCATGAAGATCTGTCAGTGATGAGCTTAGACTGAGGAGGTGCCCTCAAACATACAAATTGTATGATTTTTGGTTGAACTGCTTAAACTCACTAAACCTCAGTTCATTATTTTACATGTAGGGATAATAATGATATTGTGATTCACTAATATACTCAATATTGAATGTGGACTCAGTTTCATACACACTGCTAGAGACTCAAGAAACAATCTCTGTCACTGAATTTATCACCTCTCAATGAGCCCAATCCAAAAATTAATGACAATAGAGCAAGATAAATAGATATGTGAAGCACAATTACCTACTAGAATTTTATTTATTTCGAAGAATTAAGAATCCAGTCAGATAATGTATGGACATCTCTAAATGCACTGCCTGCATACATAATTACCCAATAAATGACCAAGATGTTATTGCGGTAAATAGTTGCAAGCAGCACTGTTGAAGGGAAAGGCATTAACAAAACTCCATATTGCTGTGGCAGTAAAATGTGAGATATTTGGGAAGGATGGCAATCAGCAAATGTAATCAAGATATTGGCTTATACATTAGGAAATAATTTAGCTGGTCTGACAATAGAGCTTAGCATTTGATCAAGGAGATCTTTGAATACCAAAGAAAGTTACGGAATAAGGAAGTTTGTACACCACACACATATATTACATATAAGTTTTCTATACAGAAAATATATATATGTGTATATATATATATATACATCTATATATGTACATATATAAGAACTTTTACCAGTTTTCCTTAACTTCATAACTTTTACAAAGTAGCTTTGATCAATCTCTAACCAGAAGTGTCATCGGTGAATAATGCCATGAGAGCCGTATTAAACATATCCTGCACAAGTATATCCGGAGTAAAGATAAAGTGTCGACAGAATGATTGAGTTTAGCCTGCAAAATTGATTATTTTACTTCCCAACTCTCCAGCCTTTAATTGAAATGGATGAATTTGACGGAGCACCCTTGGCCTTGGCCACAGTGTCTGGCAGAGTCTGAAAACTGACACCCTGACTCTGGAGGGCACAGAGCCAGAGGTTTCCGTGGGTCACTTCACCCTCCCTGTTCCATCCCATTGAAGAGGATGGGATCAATGGGAAATCAGCCAGGTCGACGCTCTGACGCCTTTTGTCCTCGGTGCAGGGAAATGGAGCTGATGCTGCCCCGACAGCAGGGAATAAAATTGGATTTTAGTGCACACTGAATTGTTCAGCCACCCACAAAAGTTTAACTCTCATCCTCAAAAGGTGTCTGCAGTTAAAGTGAGGGCTTTGCCTGGAAAAGAACAGGATCCTACAAATTGGGATGGGGACATATGGGAGGACCCTGAAGGGGCTGGGGACATTGAACTAGGACAGTCTGATGAGTTTATTTTGGCAAAAGTTGTTGAGTCCCGAGCCTTAGCAATGGCTGAAGCATCCCTACCTCTCGCATGGAAATCACCCCCCTCCAGTGGGGGAGGGATATCTCTGCTGGGAAAAAAAAAAAAATCTGGTAATTGTTCTTCCATGATAATTAACCAAATCTGCTCTGGTTAAATTGGACTATGGGTTGGACCAGTGATTCTGATACTGGCACGTTTGGTGCCACATTCTCCATAATGACAGCCTTTGAAAGCACCAGGTGAATGATGTCAAATAACTCAAGGAACTGTGTAGTATCGACTGAAAAATGCAGAATGAAAAGCTGTTGCTTCCATGGTAAGATATGGGACATTCCAGACCAACACACAGCTAACCAAACAAGTTTCACCCACTTGACAAACCGACCTCATGATCTATCACTTTGAAATTGTATCCTAGATCACCTTTCCTGTGTGGTGCCTTGGTGCATGATTTCAGGAATGTTGGCTTGGCCGGGCTCGGTCTTGGAAACCAGCTGTGACTCTAACGGCATTAGCCCAGTTGACACACGTATGTGGTAGGCAAAGGAGCTGCAGTCCTGTTTTTACAGAACTCTTATTTGGAATTCAATGGTGAAAAATAAGACTTAGGAGTGTGTGAGTGTGTGAGTGTGTGGACATGTATGCTCATATAGGGATATTTACATATAGAGGGATAATTACATTCTAATAAGCATCAAAAAACCCTCTATTATCATTTAGTGTGTTCTATTGTTCTATGTCCCAAGCATCATTAGAAATATGAATCAAGGTGTGAAAAAGCCCATTGCTTGGGGATTGATTACTCCAGCTTTCGTTGGACTACTATGTGTTCTTAGAGGGCCTTTAAGATTGTCAATCAATGAATGCTACCAGTGATCTTCTTCGATACACTATGTGAACTTTTTTTTCATCAGTTTTATTTATAATGTTAAAAACATAGGAGTGTAGATGCAACATGAATCTCATAATATGGTGGAATGATTAATACATTACACTGTGCTCAAGAGGAAATATTACATAGTCATTAAAATGTTTCATATGTAGACTTTCTGATGATATGGGGAAATATTTATAATATAAAGCTACTGTAAATCAGCATGCAGGACTACGTATTTACCAATACATAATGCACATTGTATACTCATTTGCATACTTATGTATACATAATCATAAAAGGAACCACATCAAATTTAACAGTTCATCTAAAGTTCAGTAGTGTGTGTTATCCGTTTTTTGTTTTTATGATCAGAATGACTGACAAGAACAACTTAGAGGAGGAAAAGTTTATTTTGGCTCAAGGTTTTAGAGGTTCAGTCCATGGTGGATTGACTTCATTGCTCTGAACCCAAGTGAGGCAGCACATTATGGTGGAAGGCTGGGATGGAAGAGTGCTACTCCAACATTGTGACCAAGAAGCACAGGAAGAAAGGGGAAGGAGCTGCAGGGAAGATAAATCTCTCCAGGGCATGCCCTCAGTGACCCAGCTCTCCCAGTTGCACCCCTTCCCCCCACCTGTGGTTACAACCGAGTTACTCCAGCCAAACTAGCATGGACTGACTGATGATATTACATTTCTCATAACTCAATCATTCCACCTCTGAATACTCCTGCATTAATACAAGAGCTTTGGTATTCTGTTCTTCATACTTTTAAGAAAGTGTTTAATGGGTGTACATTGAATTTTGAACCAGAGCCATCAAAAAGAAAACAAAACAAAACCTGTCTAAAGGGAAAGTACACTATGAGGCCTCTTAGTTATCAAATCACTGACCTTTTCCCCTAAACCTCAGGAGTTCATTATAATTATCCCAGCATCCACTGAGAGGGAATCCAGGTTCCCCAGAAGGTGAAATAACTTGGTGGAGTGAGACAGCGACTTAGTAATAGAGTCAGTTCTGAACTCTACCCATGAACGCCAACAGCTGCTGTGAAAAGTTTGGGGTCTTTTGCTTCTGTTGTTCAACCAGCTGTTTTATGTTTTTTGACCTGTACCTCTGCGGCAATGGTAAATATCTGCTTCCCTCTCCATGAGAGGCATTTATTGGAAGCATTAAGATCCCTACTGATATAGCTTACTTCATGACATTTTCCAAAGTCACAAGGAATATGACATGACATTTTACAGGGCTGTGATTTTGCAAACATTTCTATAAAACATCCTGAAAGTTTCTCATTAAAATAGACTAATTTGACTGGGACAACTGACAGTTTAGAAGGTTTCTTTTTGCATCACAACCAGGTCCTCCAGTTTCTGATTCATGTATTTGTTGTCTGTGGGTACTTTGCTAACCCATGGAGGACACAATGCTAATTTCTTTAAACGTCTCATTACATTTGAGGAAATCTACTTGTGTTCCATGACAGATTTTTCATCAAGAAAAAGGAGGTATGACTTTCAAGTCTACAAAGTCTTTTATAAATTTACCCAAACTCAAGATTTACTAATACTGAGGTTACATTAATCATAGATGGAGCATTGATAAAATTATATGAGTCTATAACATGGTGTGTTTGGTGTTAAAAAAATTTACACAAACAAAAATAACTGAACCAATACAATGGGGGACTACTGGTGCAAGCAACATTATACACCTTCGCTCTAGGACTTCTCAGAAGTATTAACTTAACAGAAAAAATTTGGTTTTCCAAAAGGTAGACGTTGACATTATATTTTCTATAATTTTGTTTTCATCTTCCTTCTAGAAGTCAACCCTAGGAATGTGCACATGACCATGTCTGACCAATCACAGAGTCCAATTTTTTCAACAATAATTGGTTGAAGATGTGTGCAAATGAATCATACAGGCCAATCCAAACATTCCCTAGAACATGAAATGATAAAAGAAAGCAACATGCTTTTCCATTCACCCTCATTCTCTTCATCCTCTTTCCTTGGAATATTCTTCTCCACAGCTTTTATCATCATCCTGCACAGTACACATTTTTTAATTTAGTTTCTTTATTATTAGTTTCTTTATTAGTTTCTTTATTATCTCTCTCCCCACCACCACATGTAAACCACATGAGGACATAACTCTACTTCTATTCTGTTCATTGCCATACCTGGCTTGCAACTTTTAGTAGGTGCCTAATGAATATTTGTTATGGAGTCCTGACTGTATCAAGAAGTATAGAGTGTACCATGTTTCTCAGTTTGTTTCAAAATACAACTTTCTGTCCACAAGGCATTTGGAGATATGATTTCTGTGCGGAATATACGTCGCACAACACTTTGTTGGGTCTAAATAAAATAAATACTTGAACATGGTTATTTTTGAAATGAGGAAAGTAAGATTCATGGAGGTTACATAAGTGACCCAAATGTCCACTGCACTTGCAGTTTTTGCTGTTGAACTGTTAAGGTTTAGAAATGAGGTGTCCCCCAAAAGTTCATGTGTGAGGCCATCCATGCAGAAATGTTCAGGGGTGAAATGGTTGAATAGTGAAAGTTCTAACCTAATCAGTGGATTAATCCAGTGATATATTGACTCGGTGATAACTGAGCAGTGGGGTGTAGCTGGAGGAGTTGGGTCACTGGGGGTATAATTTGAGGTTTATATTTTGTCTCTGATGAGCAGTTCTCTCTTTCTCTCTCTCTCTCTCTTTCTATCTTTCCCTGTTGCCATGTCCTGAACTGATTTCCTCTGCCTTGCCTTTCTCCCATGATATTCTGCCTCACCCTGGGCCCAGAGCTATGGAGTTGGCAAACTCTGGACTGAACCTCTAATACCAGGAGCCGAAATAAACTTTTCCTCCTCTAATCATTGTAGTTGGTTCTTTTGGTCACCGCGACCAAAGCTGACAAATACAATGAACGCCTCTGCATAGGTAATGGCCACTTCGTACCAGTTCACTGATGGGTGACTCCCCTGGCTCATCATCTCACTGAAACATCAATGGGATCAGAGGAGTTGGAACGGAGTCTCTCTTTCATCTGCTAAGCTGAAGATGTAACTTCTCCAAGCCATATGCCACAGTGGGAGTAGACTGTTCCCCCATTGGTGTTTCCAACATAGAAATAACTGTCTCCCACCTCTATGCTTCTTCTTCACCTTTGAAAGGTCCATGTTTGCCTTAGGGGTATAAAGAATATGTGTGTAATAAAAGAAAAACATGCCTGAAACTCAGTGTAAAGGAGGGGTTACAGGTTGTACTATGGGCATTCATTTAACCAATATTTATCAAGTGTCCACTAGGTGCCAGTTGCTTGGTTAGACACAGAGGGTACAAAATGGACATTGTGTCTCCTATGTGAAATTTACGCACCAATCAGGGAGTTGAAGAACAAGTAAACTCATGAGATACATACAAAATGGTCTTTGATGATTGTGATAAATGTCATCCAGAGACACGCACATGAGATTTGTGCGTGAGGGAGCTCAAGTGTAGTTGGGTCTCTCTGACAAGTTCTGTGATTCTGCTCTTCATAAATAGGTAGCTCCAGGAGCACCATATTTGAAATGAGGAAGAGAAACTCCATTCATGCTAACCTAGCCTGTGGCCTTTTAGAAACAAGCACTGAAATTGATTCTAGAGTTAAATTCTTTCCTTTTTTCCATTGAGTAACTTGGCAGCATCAAAAAAAACCCTCCAAAAAGACCCAGCCTCCCACCAAAAAGATTTTATGCTGAACTGGACCTCAGATTAGATGGAAAGTGCCGTCTTAGAGGCGGATGCCAAGTGCTTTATGCATGTAATAGCACTACTCTTCATTATCCATTATTTATCAGCTTGGGGAGATTGGACTAGAGAGAGCAAGACCCCTTAGTTTAATGTGAGGTCTTTATCTTTCGGCTTTTTGAGCACAAACATGCCGAGAGAAGCTGTTGAATTGTTGTTAGCAAGCACACACATCATGGCTAGCCAGCTCACAGCCTGAAATGTGCAGGACCTCAGAAATGAAGCCACTTGAAAATTCACCTGGGTTCTTAAGGGAGTTGGTCTTGGCAGGGAATTTAACTGTAGAGCCATGGGGTTAGGGTGGGTGGTGAGGTTTAAGACAAATGTTTTTTCCTTTGAATTATTCTAGTTCTTTCTTCATTAAACAGATTTTCTCAAACTTGGCTGTACATTGGTGTCACCCAGGGAGTTAAAAAAATAAACTGATACCTGAGTCACATCCTAAGAGAGTTTGATTCATTTGTCTGGTCAAAGACTTGGGGGCTTTTCAAAGCCACCCAAGTGATGCTGATGTACCTTCAGTGCTGAGATCTACCTCTGTGGATATAGCAATGTCAAACTTAAGTTCAGGAAGGCCAATTATTCAGGCCTGGGTGTCAACCCTGTCTTCCTAACATTTACAAAAGATGAAATTAGTCCACTGATAGGCAGATCTTATTTAATCTAGTATTGTGTCACCATTTTGAACATTATGGACAACTGGTCCTTTGGCCAGTATTAAAATCACAGAGATGGTGAAGTTCCCAATTATTTTCTTCACTGAGGGGTTTCCAACTTGTCTGCTTTGAGGGGGCAGAATGGCTAAACCATTTTAAGAATGGGGGAATGTGGCCCCTGAGTGTCTAACCTGAGTGTGAGCCAAGTGTGCAGAATGGCTAGAGGAGATAGGAACCCCAGGGACAACGGAAAGAACCCAAGGGTACTGGTCTAAGATGTATATGAAGAAGGCAAGAAATCACTAATGGGTAGTTCCAAAAACTTTTCATCAGAAATATTGATTTCAACTACATCCACTCTACTTTTTTATATTGAAAAACCTCTTCTTACAACATGAAAGCATCTCCTGTGAAAATATTTAATCATAGCCTTTGTATTTGCTAAGTAGAGTTTCTTTTCAGTATATCATTGAGTTGGAATATCATTCCAACTCAAAGCAAAGAATCTGAAATTTGAATGTGTTCTGCACAGGTGTTTGCATGAGTGCATGACTCCTAACAAGCTTTTCTAAAAGTGAAAAGTGGAGGTTGGATTCATGGGTCTATTCAGAGTCCCAAGGGAACCCAGGTCCACAGAAAGAGAAAGGAGCCAATAGATATTAATCACTTATAATGGGCCAGGCACTTTGCTGAAAGATAGATACCATCACCCTCATTCCATAGGTCAGGGAATTTGGGCTCTGAGAGGCCAAGCGATTGGCTCAGAGTCCCCAGGCAGTGAATGGAGCTGGGATTCAAACTGAGTCCTGTGTCTTCAGAGGCCGTTTCCCCTACTCCATACTAACCCTGTGGGGACTTCTGAATTTAGATTTTCATCAGCAAGAGAGACTACTCCTTGGCCTCAAAGGAAGCCACTTTTATTGAGTCTCTGAGATTTCCTCCACCTCTCTCCTAAAATGAGAGGCTGAGCTAATAGGCCCACTTAGGAAGTCCCTCTGGCTTTGACTCTAGGTGCATTAGAGAGTGCTGACCGAGGGAGGAGCTTTGGCTTTAGTAGGCTGGGGTTTAACATAGTTCCATTGCTCGCAGTTGTTCTACTCCAGGCAACTCATTGTCCTTTCTGAGCCTTCTGTAAAGTGGGGCAGTGATAATACCTATCACACAAAAGGAGGATTAAAAGAGCATTGTGTTAGACACATAACACAGTACATGGTAAATCCCAGTAGAGGTGAGCTATTGCCGTTATTACCATCCATGTCCACTTGGGCTTGTGTCCCCATCTTGTCTCCAATAGGCAGGCACAGAAACCCAGGGTCAGCCTTCACTGATCTTCCCTTGACCCTGGGACTCAGCCACTCAACCTGAGCAGTGTCCATTCCTGCCTCAGTTCCTGCCTCCCTTCTAACTGCGTATTGATTTCATCTCCCTGCATTCCCAACCTCCGTTCATTTGGAGGTAATGCAATTGCTTATTTCAGAATGAGAGCAAAGAAAACTGACTCCTCTTCTTTGAAGAACAGCTGAAAAACCCTCAATTTTATACCGTGTTAATCAGGCCTGAAATAAGTGACAGAAAACCAATAGGCAGCCTGGAAATCTGCTAGAAAAACACTCCTGGAAGGCTCATTGGTTTCTCGTGCATACGTGAGAATGGAGATTTCTGGAGCGCTTCAGAAGCTGTCGCTTTGATCTATGTTCAAATTGGAGTGAGGCCAGCAAGGGCAGGGGTCTCAGCTCAGACTCCCACTGCCTCCACCTCATTGTTGAAGAGGACAACTGGTTTATAGTCCAGGTGATGGGAGCCCACAGCCACTCTATTGGAATGACATTCCTAGAATCTGTGCCTACACACAGCCCATGCCCTGGACTTGATACACACTGGACTGATTTGCATTTCAGCATCACGATGCCTCAACAAACTTGGTGTCAAATTCTAATTAAGATACTGAAAGGTCAAGTCAAGGTCACAAATGGCTAGTCCTTTGTTATAGGTTCTGTATAACACCAATGTCCATAGCACCCATTTCACTGTTGAACACTTCCCTATGTATTATCTCATTAACAGGAACAGCAGTGCTGGAGGGAGGGGCCCTTGCTCAGATAACTGCCATTCAGCTATTTTTGTTTTATTTGATTTGTAAAACAGGAATCTTAATCCCAACTTCACAGGACTATTTTAAGTGTTGAATGACTGCCCTAATAGGTAGTCACAATTCAATTACATGTGCTATGGAATCCAAATCAATGGAGTTGAACCTTCATGGAATTCTCACATTCCAATAGGAGCAAGACCCAGAGTTGAATCCAGGTCTTCAGAGCTCCATTTAACTTAATCAAAGCCCAAAACTCCTGTTGGAAATTCTCAGAGCCAACTTGTATGTTACTCGTATGGGACATCAGGGACAGGTCAGGAGGGACAGGAGGAAAGAGAGGACTCACAGAACACTATGGAAAGAGAACATCCTCAGAAATCAGCAAGTCCAGGTTTGAATGATTCCATTTGGTCACTGTGTGACCTTGAATAACTGCTTTAATCTGAGCTTCCATTTCTAAATTCATAAAGTGACATAGAAATATTTGCCTGGCAGATTTTTTTTTTTTTTTTTTTTTTTTTTTTTTTTTTTTTTGCAAAAATTAAGCAAGATGGTATGGTAGGTGCAGACACACACTTGGGACATGGCACATGTACCCAACTGAGTATTGGGGAGGATAATGGAAAATGTAAAGTGGAGTAGAATGGGACATGTGAACATACGAGCTGCCCTCCAACAGGGAGAAGGAAGAGAACCCCAAATCATGAAGCTTAGTACAGCCAGGTCAGGTCTTTGTCAATTACACAGACTGGCCCACAACTAACATTGACAGTGGACGCCCCTAGATGACCCAGACCCCACAGCTGCAAAAAAGACCTACAGTGATCTGACTTCTCAGGGCAAATCCTGTCTCAGGCTGAGGGAAGAATTCTAAATTTGTTCCAATGATGGAAGGTGAGAACCAACTATATATCGATTGAAAAAGTTGAAAGAGATAACCCATGCAGAATGGACCTAGCTGAGCTCAGTTCCAGTCCATAATGGGTTCAATAAACACATGTTTTTCCTTACTCTTGGTACTTCTGGTGCTCACTGCAGACAGGTCTACAAGAGGCTCTGTCCAGGGCCAACCACGGCTTAAGTTCCATCTCTATTTTACTAACCTTGTTCCCTTGTGTAAGTCATTGCATCTCAGATTCCTCATTTCTAGAACGGTATTGACAATAATATGTATATTAGGAGGCCATTGGAAGCCTTAGGAAATATATCGAATTATTTAGCACTCACTAATGTCAGAATTTATCATCTTAATTTTATACCTAAAATGCTATAGTATACCTAATATGTGTAATTAAAACACCCAATATACTATTATTAAGTTCAATGCATTAGGAATAGGAGGAGACAAGTAGGGTAGAAGAAAGAGACCAGTGGAAGGGAGGGAGGAAGCAAAGGAGAGGGAGGGAGACAAGTAGGGTAGAAGAAAGAGACAAGTGGAGGGGAGCAGAGGAAGCAAAGGAGAGGTACTGGGGAATGAAACTGACCAGACTATTGTTATATTGTGTGCATGTCCAAAGAAGTAACAGCAAACCTCACTATTATGTGTAATTGTAATGTATTAATAAAAAATTAAAACAAAAAAAAGAAAAAGGAGTCTTTGAGGGTATCACTCACTTAACAGGTTGGATATCAGAGACTCCCAGCCTCAGTGACTAAAGTGTAGAGATAGGAAAATCTCCTGAGCATCCTGAAAAGGGGATGAAATCAGGATGTCAGAGAAAATTGGGTTAAGGCTTGCAGGGCAGTAGGTCTGAAGCTTATACTTCCAGAATCTTATAATGACAACCGTCTTAAGGAAGGAAGTCAAAGAATTCTGTGTGATACTGTCTCTAGTAGCACATAATAGAAATGGGAGTAGAGAAGCTACCATCCATGGAGCTATGAGATTCCCTTCCACTTACAGGTCCAGCATGGAATGAGATCACCTGGGCCATAGGAAATCCTTCAGCAATTTCAGAGAGTTCAAGTTTCCTCAGAACTCACCCAGGGGGTCAGGGCTTTGTGATGCTCTATTGAACCCACGAGAGGACTTTACACTTATCAGGTCTGGGTTAGACATATTTAATCGGCCCTCTTTGACCTACATGGAGACAAGAGTCAGTCCTCTCTGTCTAAGTTTGCTTGAGATTCAGAGAAAGTCCTGCCTATTTCATGCAATCATAGATGTTGAAAGAGTCCGGCATAACCTTACAGAGAATGACATTTTCCCAAAGCTTCATAGTTTGCAAAGTAACTGGCATATGTAATATCTCAATTGTTTCTGATATGGATCCCAGGTGGCAAATATTATCAGGCAAGAAGGAGAGGTGAGAGTTTCGATACTGGAAACAGACTGAGATGAGTTTCAATCCCTTGCCTCAGTTTTTCTGTCTCCACCCTAGGCAGTGGGTCAAGGAGAGAGAATTAATGGACACAAATTCTCCCTCATGAAGCTTAAAGCCTAATGAAGGCAGATGAGCCATAAATAAGTAAGCGAATGCATGACTATATAATTACTAATTGACAAAGTACTACAGTAATAAACAGATCCTAAGACTGAGTTAAAGAAGACAGTAATCTACTCTGTTAATACCTCTCAGCATGAAAGGTGAAATGAAATTAGAACTGAGACTGGCAGGAGGAAACTGATCCTGTCACTCAAAACACTGGAAGATGCAAACTGTCTATTGCCTGGGGAATGATGGCCCTCCGTGGGACATATAGGGTCATCCCTAGTCCCTCTTCTGACACGTAGGTTCTTCTCAATAGTGTGGGCTTGAATGTGCAGTTTGCTTCACAGTTGATCAAACTGAGACTCAGAATCAATGGAGAGAACAGTCCAGGCTTTACAGCTCCAAGAGGAAGTGGAGAAAGGGCTCCATCCCAATCCTTCTTAAGTCAGATCTCACCCCTTTGCCACCATTGTCTGTTGCCTGAGGAAGAGTCACACAGATGGATCAAGGCACAGGTGCCCAGCAACTCTGGAGTGGAGGTCGTGTGTCCCACACAGCTTATCCTGACTCCAGCCTGCATTATCCCACATGGTCTCTCCCCGCGGTGCCTCTGTGCGAGGTGAAACATATTCTTAGAGCATATCCTAAGTTTTTTTTAATAAAAGCTGTTTCCTATTTCTTCTCTTTGACTCTTTCAAACTAAATATAATTTGACTTTATCAACAGAGTCCAGGCTGCACTGAAGATCTCTAGTTGAATTTCACTGAGGACCCGTGGGGTGGTACCCAGGAGAGGAACCCACTCCAGAGCAGATGGAGGAGACTCCAGGGTGCTGGGCCAGAGGCTCGTGGAAACGTGGCAGCGGCAGCCGCAGTCGCAGGGACAGCTATGTCGCAGGCATCTGGGTGCCAGGTATGAAGCTGACTCAACCAGAAAGAAGTTGCTGCTAGGATGAATTATGTGTCTGTGATTTCATGAAGGCATCATAAACCAAACAACACCTAGTGGTGTGATGGAGTCCCTTTAAATTTACAGCCTGTTCTCTGGGAAGAGGTCCCTCAGGTCAGGATGCAGAGAAGGAGAGAGCGAGAGAGAGAGAATGAGTGCGCGAGTGCTCATAGACATATATATATTTTTTAATTTAAAAATCATTTAATACACAAAGTGAAAAACTAGAATACAAAAGCATTTCACATTTTTTAAAACAAATTATACCTTCTAAATTATTATTATTATTATTATTTATTGTAAACAACTGGGATACATGTTGTTTCTCTAGTTGTACATGGAGTCAAGGCATACCATTTGTGTAATCATAAATTTACATAGGGTAATGTTGTTTGATTCATTCTGTTATTTTTTCCCTTCCCCCCACCCCTTCCACCCCTCTTTTCCCTCTATACAGTCCTTCCTTCCTCCATTCTTACCATCCTCCTTAACCCTAACCCTAAACCTAACCCTAATCCTAATACTGACCCCTCCCACTCCCCATTATATGTCCTCATCCACTTATCAGCGAGATCATTCGTCCTTTAGTTTTTTGAGATTGGCTTATGTCTCTTAGCATGATATTCTCCAATTTCATCCATTTGCCTGCAAATGCCATAATTTTATCATTCTTTATGGTGGAGTAATATTCCATTGTATATATATGATACAGTTTCTTTATCCATTCATCAACTGAAGGACATCTAGGTTGGTTCCACAGTCTGGCTATGGTGAATTGAGCAACAATGAACATTGATGTGGCTGTATCTCTGTAGTATGCTGATTTTAAGTCCTTTGGATATAGGCCAAGGAGTCATAGACATATTCTGGAAAGGGCAGGACAATGAGATGAGGCAAAGCTGAGAGACACATACAGAACCAGAGGTAGCATGAAGCCAGCAGAGACACAAAAGGGAAAAGGTACAATGAGCAAGGGAAAGAGGGGGAGAGGGAGGATGGGAAAAGGAGCGGAGAGTCTGAAACAAACACAGAAGAAGGAAGAGGAAGGCAGAGAGAGTGAGTGAGACAGGGAGAGAGACACTAAGAAGCAAGACAGGAAGAAAACACTGGAAAACACTGAAAAGTTCAGCATAAGAAGAAAAGGAAAATTGAGAGGGAGGGAGAAAAGTGCAGAGGAAATGGTGGGGGCAGAATAAAGAAAGGAGGAAAGAATTCAGGAGAAAAAGAAAATAGACAAGAGCCCAGCAGGAGACAGAGAAACAGGAGGAGCAACGCAGAAACAGCACTACAGAGTCAGAAATGCAGAGAAAGGTCAGGGACAGGAAGAACAGAGAGAAATAAAAAGTCCACAAAGGGAGACAGAGAGGGAGAGGGGAGAGACATAGAGAACAGTGGAGGGATAAGAGAAAGAACAGGAGCAGAAACAGGAAATGCAGGGAGGTTCAGGCAGGCCTGCGGAGACACACACAGACCCACCCCAGGTCATTCCAAAGAGACCTGAGAACCCAGTGGTTCTGACAGCAGGTCTTCTGGGTGGGCCCTGAAATGACAGCCAGTTCTGGCCTCTGCTCAGGCTGGGAATGGCCCATGTGGGTTGGTAGTTATAGCGTTTCTTTAATGAAAAATCTCCAACCTATAAATGGTATCTGCTAAAGGGGCCTCTTTTGCTTTCTTGGAAATGGATGTGGGAGTTACTTGTTATTGCTTTTCTGAGTAACAGGTATATATGTCAAAAAATGGTCCTTTCTGTCCTCTAAAAGAAAACCCCAAACATTTCCTACCTCAGGTGGCGGTTTTTCATTATAACTCTCCATTCTCTGAGTGGACGTGCTCCGAATGTCGGCAGCAATTCTTTTCCCATTAGATTTTTGGATAACACTTACCGCAAGGGAAATACAATTTTTTGGTCTGTGAATTTTTTATGTCCTCATCAAAATATGTCTTTAACGACACCCTAGGAGATGATTTCCAAAAGAACTTTCTAGTGTGTAGACTTTCAAAAAAAAAAAAATCCCTCCTAAAGTTTGTGCTCTCCCTCGAGGGGGCAAATGACACAGACTGAAGCATTTAGTTCACGGCCTTTTGTGATTGTTTAATAAGGATAAAAATATTTATCGTGTTTTGAACTCAAATCCTGTCCTAGATGCACCACAGAAATTGTCAGATTTAATTTTTCTGGCGGGAGGGATTGTTGTTCCTATTTTCTGGATGAGAAAGGTTGTGCAACTTGCCTGAGGTCATGGCACTGATAATGTTGGCATCTCTCATGTGAGGCACATATTCATGCTTAGCTTGCTTCCTACATCTTCTCATGAGCCTCTCATAAAAGCCTTTGAAGATGAACATTGGGATGCCTACTTTCCAGATGAGGACCCTCCGGATTCAGAGAATTAATTACCCAAGAACACTAAGCAAGTCTGTGGTACATCAAAAACTCAGAATTATGGCAATGTGATTCTGAAGCCTATGTCCTCAATCAGGATGGACATAATCTCTGGGCGTTCTTGCCAGAAATCCTAAACATCTTTTAATCTCTGAGCCGACGGAAGGCAAGGGCTGCATTTTTAGTCAGTACTGTTACCCCTGAAAGGATTGAAGATTTCTGAGAGCAGGTACCAGTGTCCCCAGTACAGGTAACAATCCCTGGCTATTTGGAGATTCTCAATAAATGGGGTGTTGAAGAAACAAGTCTGTGAGTCCAGCACCTGGTGTCAAGCTTGGCTCTTGGCCGATGTCCATTTAGCTGTCATCCTTCAGTACAACCACACTGCTTTGAAGCTCAGTGGGCCTCCGTGTGCTGACTTTTGTAACATTTTTTAGTGCTGGAAGAAAATGAAGAATTTCAAAGTCCAGCACATTCTCCCTAAAGATGCAAATCAAGTCCCTTTCTGGAACAATGACCAAAGCGAGACTTCTTATTAAAACCCTCACTGAAGAAACTGATGATTTGAAAAAAAAAATGCCCATGCTTCTTGATCCATCCCTTCAGCCCACTCAGACTTCAGCATCATTTTAAAGTTTCAATTGAAAAAGGGACTTGGATTAATGTTCCCCACTACACAAAGGAAGCAGGCGCACAGCCGTTGCTTTCATTAGAAAGCCGCTCTGATCATGCCCGATTTACACCCTGACCTTGCTCTGACTTTAATCTGCAGGGCAAAAGCAAATCTAATGTAATTACACGGGGGCTTTTGTAAACTGGCACCTAGGAACTTTATGGTGAATTTTGGTTCATATTAAATAAGAACCTCGAGTCCACAGTTTCCAGGAATAAAGAGAATGTGATGAAGTAAACTCTTTGAGCCACGAGTTTTTTCTCCTTCGTGTCTAATTTTGAGAGCAATTTCTGCTGAAGCTGGATGCCAGAGTCTAATTGTTCTCTATTTATAATAAAATATAAGTTCATTTAGGGATAGTTATTGATTAATGTTTCCACAGAATGATGGCTCTTGGATATACGCCCTTCTCAATAAGTCTCTACCGGCATGGTGCTGCCATTCCCTCCTCTGGCCATTTTAACTCTTTGGTTAATAGCAAACCAGTCAGAATCCTTGGAGTTGTCCTTGATTCATCCATCTCTCATGCATCTCCCAATGTAGGTATG
Source organism: Sciurus carolinensis (assembly GCF_902686445.1). Classification (NCBI taxonomy): domain Eukaryota; kingdom Metazoa; phylum Chordata; class Mammalia; order Rodentia; family Sciuridae; genus Sciurus; species Sciurus carolinensis. Next base: position 19,748,693 of record NC_062228.1, on the reverse strand, counting down.
AGCCTTTGCTACCTAAGTTCCCTTAAAGCCATCCCATTTTTCCTTTTCTCACCACTTTGACCTTAGCATGTCTCTCAAGGGAAACTGACCTTGTCTCCTAACGGGTAAGGTGTGCATCAGACTCTCTAACATAAAGTCCAGAGAGAACAGGGATCTCCAGCAATGGGGGCTCCAGATATCATTGATGAGAAATAAAGTAGACATCACTTATGAGGCCTTTTCTCTGTGCCAGGCCCTTTGCTTGGTGCACTGTATATATTACCTCATTTAATAATCAGAAAGTGCTGTGGGGAAGGTGCTTTCATTATCTCAGTTTTACAGATGAGAGAACAGCCATGGAAAGGTGCTGTCAATTGCCCAACATTAATGAACTGTTCTGTGGTACTAACAAGATTTACCCTGGAGGTCATCTGATACCCTTGACCTCTACTCTCCTATTCTGTCTCACCAAGATCTTGAGTTAAATCAGCCAACTCTGAAAACCCAGCTCCAAAATGTACTGAACCTGTGCACCAATGTAAGAAATTTTAGTTTTTGAGCCTCAGTTTCCTCATTTGCAAAATGGGCATTACAGTATTTACTTTGGCAATTGATTCTCTAGGATTAAATGAGCTGATGGCTATAAAAATCCACAGTACTGGGTCATGTCCATAGCTTTGCTAACAAACAAAACTTTTAAAATCAGCAATGCTTTAACTCTCTCCTAAAAATAAAATCCAAAACCAGTTTCCCAGATAGCTAAAAGGTCATTTCCTAAACCTTCATGGGTATTACACGTTGTAAAATCCACGCACAAAGGTGGTGGAGTGAACGCCATACTCACCTAAGGAAACTGGGATACAAAACTATGTTTTTGACTCTTTGCTTTTTCCCCTATGTAAAATATGGCCTTTCTACATTAAAAAGAAAAATCGGCAACAAAAGCAGTCTATGAAAAATCTCTTTCTATCATCTCTCCAATCATCGCATTTATCCTAATACCGTTGCTCAAATTTCCCTACCCACAGCCTACAATGCAAAGTAACCAGCTCTCTTCGTTCAAACGCTATATCTAGATGTTGGGGTTTCTTATGGGCAATTTGGAGATGGCAAATGATGATGGAATGTTCAATCACACACCGAACTGCCCTCCTGGAGTGAAACACACCACACAATGCTTAACTGTTTCCCTGCTGAAGTGCGTTGGGAAGCATTGTTGCCTTAGGTACAGAACAAGCAGCAGAAGGCAGGCTGCAGATGAGGGTTTCCTGATGTCTCCGGAGCAGCAGGATCAGTTTACCTTTTGATGAGCTGTTGTGTGCATCAATTAACAGAGTCACTATAATCCCCTTCCACACAGAGCAATCAGCCAGCTGTTGGGGTGGAAAGATGAGCATACTACCTACTCCCAGATCACCTGGACAGGGTCCAGCTGTCTCTTCAGAGACCTGGAAAAGAATGTTGAGAGAAAAGGAGAGGGAGACTCAGATATGTGCCTTGTTGCTCTGCAGAATCTCTGACTAGGCAGCATAATTGTGGCCATTCTGAATGCCACCAGCAGCCAGGAGGCCTTAACCCTCTTAATACTGACCTTCCTAGCCTTGCATCTGTTCCCCCCAAATCTCCCATCTGTTCATGCGTGAGCCCTTCAATCTGGTACTTGTCCCTGAAGGATGACCTTCAGGGATACCCCTGAAGCTGGGAGGGCTATGCTAGCATTTGTCCTGTGCAGGCTTTCATTGGGGTTCATCTGTTCTTTCATTAATTCACTTTTTATAGGTAATTTCTAATCCTGCAGTATGCTGTCTTTGTTGAGGAAGCAATACCAGGAGGGAAGAACCCCCGACTCCCTTTGAGCTCCTAATACTGAAGGTCACCTGTGAGGAGCCAGACACAACAGCAACAGCAACAACACAAAGAGTCAGAGTCTTTCAGTGATCTCAGACCTTCTTAGAATAGTTCATCAGATCAGCTAAAGTAAGAGTCATCCTTCCCTAAGACACCGTGGGCGCAGGAAAGAGTGGGGAGCCAGGATCCCAATATGTTGGTGCTTCAGACAGAGTGATGAATCCATCAACTCCCTGTTCTCAAGCTGTTCACAGGCCAGTGCAGGCTACTCAGTGAACAGCGTGTGCACAGATGTCTACAGGAAGAGAGGAGGCCCTCAGAGACCCAGTGCACTGCATCTTCCTATGAAATCAGGTCTTAAACACAGATGGAGAGTAACCGAGGTCCCAGAATTTAAGGGATGAGATGCCAGGTATCAGCAGACACAACACGTGGAGGAACTTTCTGGAAGCTAAGCATGCGTGCATCTTTCCAGAGCATTTGGTTATTTCCCCTGACCTGGGAGTGATAAGGTTAGTATAGGGGGCACCTTGGAAAATCAGGATGAGTAGCATTCTGCCTGTGGAAATGGAACACGAGAAGACAGCTTGAAAAAGGAAAATGGAAGACAGATTAAGGATTTGGAGGAAAATCATATTTTGAACAGCAATATATTATCTGTCAGTAAATATGACCTCCTCTTCATCTGAATCCAAAAAACAGAGAGAGGAAAGCAAGTTCACTGACCCATTCCTTCATTTGAAAATCTGCTTTGAAATCGGAAGCAGCAGGATGAAGCATAATCCTTGTTATTCAAGCAATATTATTCTTGGTGGCCTGAGATGCATGCCTGTCTAAGGGACTCTCAGGTTAGGGATCTCTGTTCAGGCTTTATGGCAAGTAGCAAGATAGGTGGTAAAGTCATAATTGCAGACATTTTCGAATAGGTTCCCTGCAAGAAACTTGTCAGTGACACACAAGTTCCAGAAACTAGGGTTTTACTAAGAGGCAGAGATTTGCGGTGTTCCTGTTTCGATAGGAACAGAACTGTGAAGAAGGGAAACTGGGGCAAATGTCAGTGATGGTGACACTTTTGAGGAGCAAAGGGAAGTGCAAGAGAGGATCTGATGCCCAGTTTCCCAGTGTCTTGGAGAGACAGGCCCATGTGTGTCAATCACCTTCTGGTACAGCTGTAGCCATAAATCTGGTCAGGATTATCTCAGGGGAAGAGCAGAATCAAAGCTTGCAGTGACATTATCAGTGTCAGCCGCTGAAGGGAACCAACAAGGGCATAGGTGGAGCCAGGAACACAGGAAGGGCTGCAGGCCTAGCTTCCAGGAGTCCCATAGACAGAATGCATGAAAGACTTGAGAAAGGCAAATGGAGATTGTTAGGTAGCTAACCAACCATGAATGGGTAAGTCCCTGCTCTGTCACCCTTATCTGATAGGCAAGCACCTAGAGGTAGTGGCCTAGGTATGTCAAAACCTCTCCAAGCCATACTTACATCCCTGTAAGGAAAACTGTTTCAAGATTGTGTAACATTGATGTGGTTGCATCACTGTAGTATGCTGATTTTAAGCCCTTTGTGTATAAACCGAAAAGTGGGATAGCTGGGTCAAATGGTGGGTCCATTTCAAGTTTTCTGAGGAATCTTTGTACCACTTTCCAGAGAGGTTGCACCAATTTGCATTCCAACCAGCAATGTATGAGTGTGCCTTTTTCCCCACATCCTTGCCAACACCACTTGTTGCTTGTATTCTTGATAATTGCCATTCTAATTGGGGTGAGATGAAGTCTTAGGGTATTTTTGATTTGCATTTCTCTTATTACTAGAGATGTTGAACATTTTTCCATATATCTATTGGTTGCTTGTAAATCTTCTGTGAAGTGTCAGCTTAGTTCCTTAGCCCATTTATTGATTGGGTTTTTGTATTCTTGGTGTAAAGTTTTTTGAGTTCTTTACAAATTCTGGAGATTAGGGCTGTATCTAAAGTGCGCGTGGTGAAGATTTTCTCCCATTTTGTAGGCTTTCTCTTCACATTGTTGATTGGTTCCTTAGCAGCTCAATTCACAAGAGCTAGATTGGGGAACCAACCTAGGTTCCCCTCAGTATATGAATGGATAAAGAAACTGTGATATGTGTACACAATGGAATATTATTCAGTCATAAAGAAGAACAAAATTATGGTATTTGCAGGTAAATGGATGGAATTGGAGAATATCATGCTAAGTGAGATAAACCAAACCCCCAAAACCAAAGGCCGAATATTTTCTCTAATAAGTGGATAATGATATGTAATGGTGGGGGGGGTAAGGGAAGAATGGAGGAAGGATGGATTATGTAGAGGGAAATGAGGGGTGGGGAGGGAATGAGGGGAAGGAAAGATAATGGAATGAGACAAACATCATTACCCTATGTTTGTATGATTATACAGTGTAACTACTTCATGTACAATCAGAAAAATGAAAATTTGTACCCCATTTGTGTACAATAAATCAAAAAATAATAAAATGAAAATAAATAGATTGTGTAACACCCTACCAGGTGGCCTGGAACCTCCCTTACCACTGAATCTATGTCACAATCCCCAAACACCTGCCAACCAGAATATCAAGACCCTCACATAGAAAGACTGCTGCAGGTTTTTCAAAGGGTAATAAACAAGTAAGGAGGCAGGAATGAGGCAAAAATAGGGAACTTTATATCCTTAAACTCCAACACCATCAGCACCACACTATCCTCTCTTAGAAAAGATTTCTAAAATTACTATGCTGTCAGTCAAAAGTCAAAAAATGGACCTGGGCCAGACTCTGGAAACTTTCCTGGGACCCCCAATAAAACTGGGGAATAGGAGGGGTGTACTGTCTGTCTCCTCGCTGTGAGAATCTACTTTCTCCCTTGGTAATGTCCCCGTTTCCTAATCCTCCTAATCAGGTCATGCCTGTTGCTCTGAGTGACACATCTGAAATCATTCTGGCATGATCCAAGAACCAGTGAGAAAGAATTGCCATGGCTGCCTTAACCACCGCGCAGGCCTTCGCCTGTAACAGAGATGACTGTGGGAGGAAGAACAAACACCAGCTCAAATGTCATTCTGACTTGATTTGATTTCCATCTTTCATTATGAAGATGGTGGTGGTGGTGGTGATGCTGGTGGTGATAAAGATGATGGCGATGATGATGATTTTATCTTTGGTTACTGTGAGGATAAATGAAATAGTGAATAACAAATTCTATGACCTGGATAAGAAATCTGTAGATGCCAACTAATACCACCAAGACCTAGAATCTTCTCTGGATCACTCATATTCCTACCCCTTCCGTAGGAGCTTCAGTTTTTAGTTACAACTTCTAGAATCACCACCACAAGCATGAGAAAAAAAAATGGTTCTGCATTTATAATTAGTATCTGTCAATCATTTTAAATGGTTTTGAATATATTATTTCATTAAATCCTCAAGAAAAATCCTATGAGGTAGTTATGCACTAGTAGTATTATTTGCTTTCCGGGATTGGAAATTGAAGGTACAGACAGTCCAGCTACATATGGTCCAGTCCAAAGTCACAAATCCAGTTGTTCACAATGGCTGAGTTTTCCTCTGAGAAAATTCTGTTCTTGGGCCTGTCTCTGTGTTATCTGAGGTCCCAAGCAGCAAGCTACGGAACCCCGCTGAGGGGCTCCACTTTCTTCATGGTGGGGGAGCCAGGGTGGGGGATGCTGCATAAATCTCAACCTTATCACCCAGGAGCCTCCACTCCCAAGCCATAACTCCTGATCCATCAGGCTGAGGCCTGGGAGTGTTATTAGAGAAAGCACTGGGGATAATTCCTTCCAGGAAAGAGCTTTTTGCTCTGTGATTCATTAAGGACTCCCCCTTCTCAGTGGCCTCTTGCTGAGGTGCCAGCAGCTCATTTTCACAGCAGTGAGAGAACATTTCTTTGTCCTCCAACAACAGGGGTTCCAGTGAAGACTTTTGATTTCCATTTTCCCCTCTAAGAAGAAGGCCCAGAAGCAAAATTCTCATTAAATATTTATTGCCTTCTCTCCACCCTCTTCTCAATGTGTTAGGTCCCAACAAACCTCCTTAATCACAGGGCAATCAAACCCTCAAGCTGGAAGTGCTGGCTGAGGAGGGATACCAGACACAGAGGAGAAGGGTAGAAGACAAGGAATTTTCTCCAGAGGGAGAAGAGAATCAGAGCGGCCGAGTATCCATGAATGTGCCTTTGAATTGAGCCAATGGCAAATTTTGGAGAATGGAGAAAACCTACCCTCCAATATCTGTAGCTTACCAACACTGTGTTAATGCCTACACTATCTCTCCCTCACCTCTCAAATCACAAGTCGGTTGCAGTTGATTTTTTTCCTTTGGTTCTGTTTGATTGTATCTTTCAAGGAATTGTCCAAGTTCCAGGGCTGGAGTTTACCTGCTAATCCTACCTTATATCAGATGCTTACAAGAGGGTCTGTCAGGTTTTGGGAACCGAGTGACACAGTCATAGCTACTAAACTGTGACTATCACAGAAACAAGCTCCACAGTCCACATGAATGTGTTGCAGGCTGTTCCTACAGGTATGGAGTTGAGGTACCCGTTATCTCAAGTCTGGACATACTAGTGCTTGACCTTGAGATTGGCATATCCTGTAGCCTCTTTTGGGTGTGACAGTCTCTGTATAATCTGGATCTTGGACTCATTTGACTCTGGCTTCAAAATCAGACCCGAGTCCCACGCTTTCCTTCTCTCTCACAGGAGGAGAAAGACATCATCCGCCAGTCCAAGCCTAAGAAAATCACTTCATAATGGCTGTATCTGAAGAGATGTGGAAAATGAGTCTAAACCCATTGCTTTGCTGAGGCAGCTGGAGACCAATAGTCACTTCTCCAAGGTCGAGGGCATAGCAAATACACCAGAAAGCATACTCCAGACACTTGCCATTTTTTATGCTTGCTTAACTGAGACGTGATGTGTCTTGTTTTTAATGTGGTCCTTCAGGGATATATTGATCTTCACCAATTGCCGATAATTTCTACTATCCAATCCTCTAGACCCATAACATTTTGCCCCTGTTACTCTGAAATGAGCAAGATGAGATTGACACCTTTAGAATTATGTTTTTGTTTGAAGTAGTGGAATTTAATTCTTTTTTTTTTCCCCCTAAAAATCAATGATTTCAACCTGAACAAAAATATACCAGTAATCTTTGCCACAGATAAAGAACTGGAAACTCAGAGACACGTGTGGTTTTACCCCGAGAGGCATCCAGTCAACACCACCTGGAAATGGACTCAAGTCTTTGATCCCAGTAAAAACTTTCGAAAATCATTCTGTTTTGTGTTTCTCTTCCACATCCTTGTTTTGGCCTTTTACCAACACACCTGGAAAAAGCGTTTGAAAGGAGCTGTTTATAGTCATGAAAACGACACTCATGGCAAAGATCAGAGGAAGATGGAGGGAGCTCAGAGGAAAGAAGAGGCTCAGGTACCATCTGTCCATTTCCCTAAAACCCAGGGCTACTAGAACCCTGGAGACTTAGGAGTCAGTTGTCCAGAAGGACATTGCTAGGCAAAGTTACTTTAGTGTTAAACCAATAGAATTTGCACGTTCAAATTATCACCTGCAACTCCTCTCTGTGTGTATATATGTTTTTAGTCTAACTCAAACATAACTAGGTAAACAAAGGAAGACCCATCGCCACAGCATTTGCAAGCTATGACTTGAACTTACAACCCTGCAGTTTAAAGCAACAGCAGGAGAGAGTGGAGAATTTTAATCAGGAACAGCAGCAGAGAATGTCCCAAAAGGGCCTCTTTAGTGTGGGTGAACACTAGCAAGAATGCCTGACTACAGACCAGTCTGATGAATCACAATCAAGTAGTTGTGGAGGCTGCCAACGTCAGTCCCTAGAGATGGGGTCGTGAGAATCTTGGTGGGATGTTGGGTCTGTGCCATTCCAAATGGCACTCTCACTGGCTTAGCAGTACAGGACTGAAAAATGGTTGTAATCTTCAGGAGCTAAGTCTTGTTTCACAGGGTTGTGACAAGAAGTGATGATAATTCTTAAACCGGTAACCCAAGAGGTTGTGACAGTTAACTGTACCCTGTGACTTCAGAACCCAAAGGAAATCCTCCCTTTACCAAATTCGCAGAGGAAGTAAAAATGATGCTGGTTCCCCGGAAAGACTGAAAGAGAGAAGACAAAGCACACTAGCTCTGTCCTTCCCTCACAGTGTCCCTCGTGGACATGGCTGTGTTATTTGGAAATCCCTGTTTCCATCTCTGGATAAATGAAGAGGTTATATTTATTTGACTCCTCCAATCCCTTCTGATTCTAAAGTCCTATTCTGTGACAGCATAGGCTACCTTTGTTGAAAAGTGCAGTTTTTCTGTCTTTGGAAGATCTTACAATAAGTCATTTAGAGTCATGTACCTAGTGAGGTTTTCCAGATTACAATGGAAAGTGAAGTCTCGGTGTCCAAAAGAAACCATGGCACCAGGAATAGGAAGATCCTGAGACTCATAAGTGGGAAACTGCTCCAAAAGAGCCACATGGGAGGGTGTCTTGGATCTTGGTACTCCTTGGTGCTCCATTCATAACCAGGCCAACGGCAGGAAATGATTGAATTTCCTTAAAACAACTTTTACTTCAAAATATGGGGCATGAAATCATTTACTCTGGATTGGGCTCTGAAAAGTGGAATTTTTCTTTTTAAGAAAACTTGCTGATTACAAAGAAGTCATTTTTAAAAATTTTAAATGCATCATTTCTAATATTTTAATGTGCATAGTATATTTCCTGGATATGCAGAGCCTTCATTGGTGATCACTCTGCATCATAAATAGTATAGAAATAATTAGAAAATACTTCTTGCACTATTATTGATCTTCTTTTGAAGTGCAAAGGAAATCAGGCATTTGATAAAGAGTATTATGCTGGAAAGGAGACTCTGCACCCTGGTTCCATCTCTAAGTTGACTTTGGCCAAAGTCATTTTCCCTCTCCAGTTTACCCTGCAGGTAAAAATGAAGAAGTTGAAATTCCGTGTGTCTTAAGTTATTTCCTTCATGTATCTTAGCTTGCTAAGGACTCTTTTGATGAGTGACAGAAATCCCAACTCAAATTGCTTTAAGTGAAACACAAATTCATTGGTTCAATGAACTGAGAAGTCCAGGTGTAGAGCCACAGAACACAGATTCAAGCCCGTCTGGTTCCAGGACCAAGGTTGATGTCATTAGAACTCAGGGTCTCTCCTTCACCTGTCAGTCTTTCCTTAAGTTGTGAGTTTCTGTTCTAAATCACATGAATAGCCAGATGAGCACAGGAGATCCAGAAAGTCCACCTAAGAAAAAATGATTTCACTCATATTCTGTATAAATCTCATTGTTCTGGGTTTGGTCACCTGGCCAGTCTTCTCCAAACACAAAGACAAAGAAAATAGAAAGCACCAATAGCCCATCAAAGTCTCACCTGGGGGAAGAGTGGATTCTTTTTAAGCCAATGGGCTGAGTGTGTAGAATGATTGTTTCCCTGAGACATTTCTGGATGCTCTATTACCAGAAAAATGTATAATCATAGGTAACAATAAAAATGTTTCTGCAGACAATCCCAAGAATCTGGAGAAAGTCTGCATTTTCTTGGAAAATAAGCAAATATGCAAATACAGAAACAAGACTTGAATTTAAAGACCCCATGAAACTTGTCCATGATCTGAGTTACTGTTATAAAATATCTCCTTTAGAAATTGTTCTCAAACAAGGCTTACCTGATGAGGACTCTCCTGTCTGGAAAAGGCAAATGCTGGAGCTCCGTTTGGGTCATCAGGCAAGGAGCCCCTCGTGTGATCCCACCTGACCCAGGTACCGTTCAGTCTAGGTTTTCACGTATGTCATAGGTAATATTAGAATTCCAAAGTTGAGAGAAAAAATTTCAAGATATGAGGTTAAACAATCTGTGTCACTGTGCGTAGGACTGTGCAATATAGCAATTTATACAGAGGAATTGAAATGTTTATAAAAAGGAATGGGATGAAGCTGTTCTTGAGCTTAGGCAATGAGTTTATGCTTCTTTTTCATTTCTATTTACTCAGTCTTTCGGAAGCATAATTTACAATAAAGAACTTTTACTTACAAAAACTTTACTGAAATTAACAAATAAATGATAAATGAATTCATAAGTTAATATATAAGAAGGCTTATGGATCCTGCAGGTGCAGGAGTGGTGGTATAAATTAGATTGTTTGGAACATTGAGAGAATTTGTCCATAGACTGTTAATTAAATAATAGTATTGCATTAATGTTGAATGTCTCTTTTACATTTGAGAGACATAGCACATGCCAGAACACACCAATGGGACTATATAAGATACAGAAAATCCTTCACTGAGTTGTTCTTCATTGAGTGAAGGTAAATAGATATTGCCTTTGATACTCCCAGAACACTAAACATGTGCGAAATACATGAATTAAACTAATAACAGGTTTGACATAGAGATTGTTGAGTTTAATGAAATCAAAAGAATTTGTGATTTGTACCTCAGATGAAAAAGTTTTGTCCTTTGATGCTTCTGGTCTCTGAATGGACTTCTGGAGAGTGTAACTTTGCAGACGTTGCCAGATTATGAGAATATGGGTTAAAATATTTAGCATTTTGTCCAGCAAGTTGCACACATTCACCATGGACTCATTACATAAACCCTCCTGTAAAGCACTTCACTTAGCAAATTAAAGAGAATTAGGAGGTTCCCTGTGCACTCAAGAACCTAAATCTCGTCCCTTTCCTCCAGGGTGAACCAACTCTCCATTTGCTAGGTCTGAGAGTTTGGTCTGAAGTGGGACTTTCAGCGTGGAGACAAGGAATGTCAGTTGCCCACTCTCCCTGTCAAAGCCACCACCTGGTGCTTCCACAGTCACACTCCTGGCCTCTTCCCTGCCCACCGCATCTCCTGTCTGTCTCACCATGACCTTAGCCCCACAGGCTTCTTGTGCTCCACTTCACAGAAGTCTCCCCATACCACATAACGTGGCCTCACAATGTGGCCACTTTGGGGACTATGTCTGATCCCATCAAAACTCTGCTTCATCCCCTGAAAGCCTTTACACTCCTTGTAAGTAGAAGATACACATCTGAGAATAACTCAAGAGACCCTGTGTGGACTCCTCCCTGCCCTGGGTCTCCTATCTCACCCTCTTTCAAGTCATTTTCAAGAGTTTCAATGTCTCCTTCTGTCCTTTATACACACCCTGTGATCATTAATTTTGTATGTCAACTTGGCTAAGTCATTGCACTGAAATATTTGGTCAAATACCAGTCTTGACATTGCTGGGAAAACAAACAAACAAACAAACTGTAGATGAGATTCACTTTTAATTGAGTAGACTTTTGAGTAAAACAGATTACCTTCCTTCCCTAATGTGACTGGACCTCATCAAATCAGTTGAAAAGTTTAAGGAAAGAAAAAGAAAAGAAAGCCTGCCAGACAAGCAGCCTAGATCTCCTGAATTCTGCCTCCAGACTGCCTTTGCACTTGAACTGTGCTTCACTGGTTCCTAGTCTGCCAGTCTGCCCTGCAGATTTCTGACTTGTCAATCCCTATAATATCCTGAGCAAATTCCTTAAAGTAAATATCTCCTTCCCACATTGCACTGGTGATTCTGTATCTCTGGAGTATCCTGATTCAGACACACCCATATTCCAGGAAGAGATTTTTCCCATTTTGTTAGTTACTTCTGACCTCCCTGACTTCTCAAGTCCCCATATTACACCGTCAGAACACCTTGACTTACCGGGCAGAGGAAAGAGCACATTGGTTAATGTGCTACTAACAATGCCTACCTCCCTACCAGAAGGTGTTTTGACTCTGGTAGGTGCTCATTAGGTATTTACCATATAAATGAATGAACCGGGAACGAGGGGATAAATATTAAGGAACACTAACCTATTTAGCTCTCTTTATCTTATGGCTGGGGAAACTGAGGTCCAGAAACTTAAGGGTGTGCTGTGACCATATCAACTGGATTTTGCAATTATACCCAGTTATTACTTTTGTGTTGCAAATTATTTTTAAAGATACACAGTGCCTTAGATAATCAGTAGTTGTCAATCCTAAATGCTAAGCAATGTGAAAAATATAATTATACAAACATATTCAGATCCATGGTTTTATCTTCATTCTCTCTTACAGTAAGAAAAAATATTAGAGTGTTTTATACAAAGGATAAAAGAAAGAAGGCTGATTAGTAATTTTTATTTTGTACCCTGAATACTTGGAATACATATACACTTAAAATCTGTGTGACTGTCCCTTTGTTTTTGTTTGAAAAATGAATCCAAACATCTACTGTTCGGTTACCCATGATACATATTCGCTTATTCAGACAGGTATTAAAATTAATAATTGCAAGATACCTAGTACATGGCAAGCACTAGACTGGGCACGGTGAAAAGAAAGGGCAGGAATAAATAAGGCAAATATCACCTTCAAGTTGCTTACCAACTCTTGCAAGTAGCGATATGCTCTCAAGGTAAAATAGAGCAGCACACTCTAATTGGGACTGCAAATTGTGTACGCAAGAAGGGATTCGGTTCCTGCAGGATCGTTTGGAAAGGCATAATGCAATAAGGTTTTGGAATGAGACTTCAGAGGATAAGAGGGGTTGTGAAATGCAGACGTACAGGAAAGGACATTTAATGTTGACATACCGAACAAGTCGGCACAAACAAAAGCCAGAAGGCCAAAATGCAACAGGCGAAATCATCATCTTTTATTTTTCACTCTTTTAAAAACATTTGTATTGGTACATATCGAGTATATATACATACATACAGATATTAGTGGGATTCATTGTGATATCCTTATATATGCAAGTAATATAATTTGGTCAAATTCATTCCCCAGAACCTTCCCTTTCCCTCCCTTCTCCCTCCCCACAATTTCCTTCCTCTATCCTCCAGATGGTCTCTCCTCTATTTTCATGAAATTCTTTTTTTTTTCTCTCTCTCTCTCTCCTTTTTTCCTCTCTAGATTCCACATACGAGAGAAAACATACAACCCTTGACTTTCTGAGTCTTATTTCGCTTACATGTGATGATCTCCAATTCCATCTGTTTTCCTGCAAGTGACATAATTTATTTCTTCTTTAGGACTGAGCATACCTCCATTGTGTATATATACCACATTTTCTTTATCCATTCATCTGTTGATGGGCACCTGGCTGGTTCTATAACTTGGCTATTGTGAATTGTGCTGCTATACACATGGGTATGTATATATCACTGTAGTGCACTGACCTTAATTCTTTTAGATAAATACCAATGAGTGGTATAGCAGAGTTATATGATGATTCCCTTCCTAGTCTTTTGAGGAAACTTCATACTGAGAAAAATCACAATCTTTAATGGCCTCTACTTCTGGAAATTTCCAACCTAGTGAACTTTAGTTAAAATTGTCTTTCTTGGTTGTACAACTATAGACTGTGGTGAGGCCTCTGAATTCAGGACAGAAGGCAAAGAGACTGGACTTGGTCCCTCCATAGAAAAAGATACCCTAAGATGAAAGAGGAGCAGGCAAATAAATTAACAATTATTTTAGGAATTGTTTTTCTTTAGGTCCATCTGTTGCTTTAAGGCTACCCAAAGTGAGTGTTTGCCCACACAGCAGTGTATTTCCCAACTAGCTGCAGATTAAAAGCATGCTAAGGGGTATGCACGTAACTTTGTAAAGCTACCAACCTGTGACCCCTCTGCCATGATTCTGATTACATTGATCTGAAATGTGGCCTGGGCATCGGTATATTTTAAAAGTTCCCCAGAACCTTCCAATGGCATCTGGATTTGAGACTACCTACCATTTGTCACCAGATTACTAAGCACTCAGTTCTGCTGGTTCTTGAATACAGTTCAGCTGCTCAGTTAGGAGCAGGACCTTTGAAATGCAGAAGCTGCCAACATCTCTGTCTTGTTAAATTCACCCAACCCGTCCAGTGTTGTACTTCCATGCTCACTGGGGAAATGTGGTTATTTCTCTGAATTAGCTTTCTGGAAGCTGGCATCACCTCTCTGACCTCCCGGGGAGACTGAGTCACTCCCCCTCACTTTTCCCACAGTGCTTTAGAGTCTCTCCCACCTCTCCCTTTCAATTATTTTCTCTCTTTCTCTATCTTTTTCTCTTGCCTAGTAAGGACCACAGACCTTCTGGAAATTAGAGCTCCTTGGTCTTCCCCACAGCTTTTTCCAGCGCCCAGAACCAAGGTCTGCTCACTCATGATAGACGCTCAGTGATCGTAGGAAAGGCAGAAATTTCATGAAAATCTGGGAGATGATATTTTTCCCAACATTTATCTGAGGCATAGCACGAGTACAAAGTAAGCCAAGGCAGATTGGGAGATGCAGAGTTAGTCAGTGACAGACCAGGGTCTCTATCCCTTACAATAGGACTTTGTTGATATTTCTCTGCTTAGAACCTGAGTCTGCTCATCTGCTAAATGGAGATGCTCAAACTCAACTTTAGGATCAATCAGAGGATTTAAACAGGCAAAGTACAGAAAACACCCTGCACAGGCAGGCCTGGCAGTGAGGAGATCAAAAGCATATGCGGAGGTGGAACTGATAAAGCAAATAGGCAACCATCACTCAGTCAAGGAGTGGTCCATTTGTGCAAGTCCAGAGTTCCCTGATTTTTAGCTGGCACTTCCTGTGTCCAGCTCCTTGCTCAATACCCGTCATACACCCTGGAGGGCTGCTCGTTCATCTGACTCCCCTCCTACCTGGTCTGTAAGCCCTCAAGTGTAGGAACCACCAGACCCCAGCTCTAATCTAGGGCCTGGGCCTATCATAAGGCTCAGTAAGCACTTGGAAAAATAACGTGCTTGCTTCATCTGCAAAATGGTGGCAATATTCCCTGCTTGATTAATGGCAAAGGGCTGGGTCTGATGCCCACTGGAAGGTCCTCCAGTCCTGAGACAGAGGGTGACTCCTCCACCACAGAACCTGTTTCTCACGTGTATAAAGTGGAGTGAAGCTGAACCCTCCCTCTAGCCTTTCATCACTGTGATCAGGAACTATTCTTTCTATGCCTGATACCGTGGATCAGGCCCACAGCAGAGGCATGAAAGATGAATTCTTTCTTGGTTGCATTTATAAAAACCAGGATTTCTTTGAGAAATTAATCTGAGCTCATCAGTTTGTTTATTTGTCTATTCACATATGCATTAATTCAGCATTTATTGAGAATCTGCAGTGTAATGTTTATTTTAATACATCTTGTAAATACAAAGAATATAGCATAGTCCCTTCTCTGGAAAAGTCAGTAATCCATGAAGGCAGACAAAAGCAATTTTAATATAATATGGGGAGTGTTATTTTATGCATATTCAAAATGTATTGTGACTGCCCTGAACATTCTCATCTGGATGAGTGGGGTGTGTGGATGGTGGATGATGGAGATCATCCTAGTTAAAGCACCACGTAGAACACATCTTGAAGAGTGAATAGACATCCTCTAGTTTTTTCTTTTTTTAAAAAAAAGAGGGAATAAGAAAGTGGTAGAAGCAAGTGTTGCCAGTAACACAGTGCTAAGAAGTGACTGGAAGATCCGGGACTTAAAATTGCAGTTCTTTGTGCCGGCAAAGGGGTTGGGGTATTGGAGGAACAGAAAGTGAGAGAGAGTGACAGGTGCCAAATCTAAGAGGGACCAGGACCCAGCTAACCCCACATAGCTGGCTTTGCACAAACTGGGTATCACCCACATTTTAGGAGCCCTTGGGAAAGGGATACTTGGTTTGCACCCTGGGAACCGCTCTCCCACCCTGTGTGAGCTCCAGGGCTGATTCTGTTCTATGTCCACTGTCGGATTTGGGCGTAGCCCTCGCTGAGAGAGACTTTCCCAGCTCCTTATCACAGCTGCTGCACTTGTTATGGCAACGCTGTGGAAGTCTCCAGTGGGGCGGGCCTTGCCCTAAGATTAGTTATCTCTGCTCCAGGGCTCAGTGCTGCTTCAGTTGGCAGCAGTGTCTCTCATTCCAGGAGAAGAGGGTGGGAATGGCACCCAGCATCAGCTAACCTCCTTCTCCCCTCGCAAAGGCTCCAAGAACAAACCCTAGCATGCGTTAAGCTGAGATCTAAGACTGGTGTTTTCTTTTCCATGATTCTAGTGTTGCGGACTATGGATAAGCAGTCAATCATAGCAGATGAGAAGGCCGTGAAGGAAACGCTTCATTATGGCTTTTAGACTCAGACAAACCGGGGTTCATACTCTGTGTCTGCCACCGTTAGGTTCTGTCTTTAAAAAGTAGCTTCCTTGTATTTTAGGCTGCCTGTATAAAATGAAGTCTTAACAGCTACTTTGTAAGGTTATTGTGGGGATTCAATGGAGTGAGCACTTGAAGTACCTTGGAAGTTATCTGGTATGTGGTAACTGCTTCAAACATGTTAACAATAATATTATTCATCTAAAATAAAATATATTAAATTAAGTTGATATCACATAAGCCAAAACAGGCACAACACCTGATTCCTCCCTTAGCTACTAAAGTTAAAAAAAAATCACGGTGGTACTTTGGACCAGGTATTGCACATTCTCTGGCCTCAGTTTCCCTCCATGATATTTGGGAAGATAGATCTGATGACTTATCTACAAGTATTTTCAGTTCTGATAACCTGTGTTTTCTTGAATAAGACATCTGCCCACACATCCACAACCCTTCAATTGAATAAGTACCCTGGGGTTATTCTGTGAAAAGATACAGTTTTGATGAGCTTTTTAACGTTTTGGAGAGTTTCAAAGTTGATAATAAATGCCTTTTCTTAACTTAAAATTTTCAAACACTCTCACACTAGCAAATTTTCTTTCAATTTGGAATAATGCATGTATGCCACTTTCCCTCCACTGAGTTTCCACTATATAGCGCCACCAAGTACCCCTATAAACTGCTCACGGGAAGGAGAATACTCAGTGGTTCTCCCTGTCTTTTCAGCCCCTTTCACTTAGCGTGACCCATGGTGAGCTATATGCACATACTTATTAGCTAAATAAATAAAAGCACTACCAAATGAGTCAGTGAATGAACACAGACTGAAGGCAAAAAATTTAAGGGCACCCTAGAAGCCCACAGACAAAAATTGATTCTACTTATGACATGAAGATCTTTCAACTGTATTCTAACACTACATTTTTATGTCAAAGGATGGAGAACCCAGTGCTTACCGAAGTAGTGCTATTCTCAGGGAGATTTCCATTCTCTTATTGAGCCTGAGTTTGTCTCCTGCTGCCATTAGAGGAGGAACCAGTTATAGAGACCTATCACCTAGGGAGCATGATACACACAAAATTCCCTATCACAAGGAGCCATACAGACAAAACTGCCAACTCTGTGTGTGTGTGTGTGTGTGTGTGTGTGTGTGTGTGTACAGGACATGGCTTCAAAGACCATGTCTATGGTTTTATGATGACATCCACAGCTGGCAGACCTTGGAAATTCATGCCCACCCTGTGTATAAGATACAAATACATAAACTTAATGATAATTTAGCCATTTCTGCCTGGCCAAGATGCACCTATATGTTATTCCAGACTCGTGGAATTCCAACCTGAAATTCAGGAGGTAGCTTAGTGAAACCTAGGCTCTTGGGAGAGGTGGATGAAATAACCATCCCTCACATCAGGGTTACCTCTAAAAGGACAGAATGAAGTAAGTCCTGTGAGTCACTTCCACAAAAGAGACCCCCTATAAACTACCTTTAACTTCTGCTTTTGGTACAAATCACATTCTGTCTGTTGTAGGATCAGAGAATTTAGTATATTCAATGCAACATGGAATAAAACATGTCAATTTTTCCTGACCTTTCTTAATGTCAGAGATTGAGTTAGACATCTGTTTCCAGTGACGGATCATTCTGTGTGCAGATTCATATTCAAACTTGTATTCAGATTTGAGATATGTCAACCCAGTCATGTCATTCACAAATACACCCTGGGCATGTTGATAAATGTGAACCTTCCTACCTCCCCTAGTGTCCCATTTCCTGACTTTTCCTTGGGTTGGGTATGTTTACACATAAATACCATCATTCCTTATTCGAGGATCTTATCAAGGTTACTGTTAAAGAGAGGTGCAGGAAATCTGGTTTGGATCACTCCAAACCCCTTCGAGTTGACTTAGTAATTTCATCTCCTATACAGAGAGATGTTTCCCAGCCTCCACTGGAACTTGGAGGCCATGTAACACAGTTCCGAACAATAGGCAGTACATGAAATCTGTCACATTTCCTCCATCCTTCCTCATGAGCTGCCTACATTGACACGGTGCTGTAGATGTTAGTTAATCAAGCCTACAGGATTCAGAACCTTATTGTCATCTGGGGCTTTCCAGGATGGTTCCTCCTGATCTCAGGTAGTTCAAACTGTGTTTCTTGAAAGTCTGAGCTTCTGTCTCCCCAGCTGCTGGAGTTGTTGACCTGTGGGACTTGACCCCAACTGCTGAGAGAATATGCCAGCCAGTGCTTCTCTCACTTGGTGCAAGAGCCAGACATGCACAATCACAGATCAGGATAAGTGACAACTTGCAAACTTGGCCAAAGTCAAGTGTAAAGAGGCAATAGATAATTTAATTCCAGTGAGAAACAACACAACAAAGAGGAGAAAGTCTTTTAATCCTGAAAACATGTAACTTTTAAGGTCACTTCAAAAGACAGGATAATTTGAAGAGAAGACAGGTCAATTTGAGTTCCAATCTTGACTCCAACATGACCTAGCTGTGTTACTCTGGTTGCTTAGACTTCCTGAGCCTCAGTTTCCCCATACGTTCAATGGGAATCATAGAAAAATCTAATTCTTAAGAATGACAGGGACCAAATAAGATGATACATGTAAAATGCCTGACAAAGTATCTGGAATCTATTAAATGCTTAATGAAATGATAGCTATTAAGATTATTAACTACTAAGCTCTTTCAATTGCTAAAATATTTTTCAAATAAGATTTATTTTTTCTTTGCTGAGAAAGGTGAAATTTTATAGCCAATATTTAACAATTAATGGTGGCAGGGCCCAACAAGGTTAGAAAGGTTAGAAAGGGAAGAGTAGTTCATTGATCACAGGTTTTTAATTTATTTATTCGTTTACTTTTATTTTGGTATCCAGAGGTGCATAACCACTGAACCACATCCCCAGCCTTTCTTTATATTTTATTTAGAAACAGGATCTTGCTAAGTTGCTTAGGGCCTCACTGAGTTGCTGAGGCTGGCTTTGAACTTGCATCCTCCTGCCTCAGCCTCCTGAGCCACTGGAATGGCAGGCATGCACTCCTATGCCCAGCACCACAGGTTATTGATATAAAGGTACAGTGGGTAAATCCATTGCCATTGTAAGCTTGTTGGTGAAAAATGTCAAGGGCTAGTTTCCTCTTCAGTTCATATGTAGAATTTGTCATTGTGTCCATTTGGGTAGAAGGGGCACAGGGCTTGAGGAAAGGAAGAGAGGACCATGCTCCAGAAATGCAGAGTCCAGCTCTCTCGTCCCCAGAGCTTCCCTGAGGTCCTAGCCAGGCTGCCTCGCTGAACAACCACAAGGACTCTTCCTTTCCCATTTGCAGTCATAGCAGCTAGAGTTGGAAGGGTTCAAGGGATCACATTATCACACATCCCTTGTCCCAGATGGGTAAACTGACACCAGAGTAAGGACATGAGGAACGGAATTATGCATTCAATTAACCAAATGATTATTTTCAACTTATTTCCTGATTATTTTTCCTCCTGTCTACTAAATATTTAACAATTGATGTGACCAACATCTGCTATCAAATGAAAATGTAGTTATTCCAAAATGACAGAGGATTTATCCTGAGCCCCAGTCTTCCCATGAAAGAACCAGAATGGTAGAAGAAAATGACTCATGCATTCACTGGAACAAGGGATGCTGGAATTTCCCTTGTGACTCCTTTATGCCAGAGGCAAAGTGTTGCCTGTGCACAGGGAAAAAAAAAATCTATGGAAACTGTAAATGGGACACAAATGCCCCCACTCTAAGGCCAGAGATGTCGACCAGACATCCTGAAGTATCCAAAATTAGGGAAAGGTATTACAGCAAAAAAAAAAAAAAAAAAAAAGCAGGTTTTAGAGCCGAAATGACCACAGCTTGAATACCCCTTTCAGACTGCTTGACCTTGAACTTTTTATCTGACTTTCCTGAGACTCAGTTTTCTCACTTGAGAAATGACTGTGTATTCTTCTACCTGCTTTTCAAGGTAATTTGTTGCCCACAGAACATGATACAATTTTTTTAGGGAGTTCTTTTATTTTTTTTAACCAGTTATGCCTAATGTGATCTCAAGGGGCTGCCATGCTAACAGGAAGGGCAGGGATCTGACTCCAACTGCCTAACCCTCCTGGCCACATTTCCTGGGTGGATCCTGGCTCAGTCTAGAGGGGAATAGGTGTGTCCAAGGCCTGGTTTCTGTCTTTCTATCCTGTTGCTCCTAGAGAAAATTTGGCTCTTATTTTTGGCAGTCCTTGGTGGGCATGGAGCAAACTCAGAGGGTGGGAAAATCCAAGTTTGTGTAATCACTGGTTTCCGAGGCAATTCATGCACACATTCCATTTTCAGCATTACTATTTCTTTCAGATTGTGCACTGCATGAATATGCTTTTCTCTTCTGTCTCCTGAGATTTTCTTGTTTCTTCTCAAAACATGGCATGTGGTATTATAATTTCTTTATAGAGCATGAAAGAAACACAGGGATTTGTGCCTCCAGTCTCCCTACATTTTACAGCTGAGAAAAGAAATGGAGACCTGGATTGTCTTAAGACTTGGTAACAAAGGAAATGCTTGGCCTCTGGGAGTCCTGTTTCCTTCATGCCCAGGTGAAGGGACATGTAATCTGGATATCATTGCTCTATTACACTGGCTTCCTGGGAATGGCCTAAATGCAATAGAAAAAGAACAATCTGTAGATTTGCAACTGAGCCACAATTGGGGTTGTAGCCTTTGTCAAATTAGTTCTTTGTCCAGTGTCTCTGTATAGAGATGATGCAGAGTGAGAAGGCTCATATGGGTCATGAGCCTGACATTTATCCTGTGGAGGAATCCATGGAGGGTTTTCAAGGAAATCACAGTAACTGGATGCTCTGACTAGAGTGGGAGGTGCATTAGAGCAGGTGAGGTGAGGACCAGAGAGTGCAGTAGTCCAGGACAGAGCTGATGGTCTGGCCAGGGCAGATACCCGGTATGGAGATCACAGAAAGGCCTGGATGAGAATAGAGAAGGAATGTGCTGATGAGGTTCTTCAGGGCTGATCTCACTGAAATTTCTCCAGATTCCCTTTTGTGCCTTGAATCAAAATCTTGGCACAATCTTTGATCCTTCCTGCAATATACCCCCAATGTGCATCTATTCCATTGCTAAGCATATCAATTTAACTTCCACCAAGTTAGTACTTTCCTATTGGTTGTCTACTGTGTTAGCTATTCTGTGAGAAGATGAAGACAAATACATATACATAAATACATTAGATGGATTAAATTTGAAGAATGAAGCAGATTTCAGTTTAATAAGGAAGGGATTCTGCTTTACAAATTAGGATGACAGTAGAGAAACATTGGATGGAGAATTGGTGAAAAGACCTTGAGTCTGATTTTAGTCATGTTCAGATGTTCGAGGGAAGGTTTCAAGTGGACAGTTAGAGGATCTAATAAGACCCATGTGGGCAGTGAGGCTCAGAATCTTAGCATGGCCTTGAATAGGTTGCTCAATCTTGCTCCAACTCAGTTTCTCTATCTATAAAATATGTAAACTTTTAATAACTCTTCAGACTGTCATTGTACTTAAATGATCTCTACAAAAGCACAGAGTGTAGTTAGGATGCAAGAGCTGGCCTAACAGATCGCCACTGATTTGGTAACTTAACCAACAGAAGATTGTCCCACAATGATGAGATTGGAAATCTAAGGGCAGGATGTGGATGACCACTGTTATACTACTCTCTTGTCAAATGGTCTTTCCTGTGTGCTTCCACACTCCTGGTATCCCTTCCTGTACACAAGTTTCCTCCAGTCAGATTAGGGTTCTCCCAAATAAATGACCTGATTTTAACTTAATTGACTCTTAAAAGACCCTATCTCCAAATGCTATCCAAATCTGAGGCACTGGGAATGAGGGCTTCACCATTTGAAATTTGGGGGTACCAGGTCAACCCATAACAGCTACTATTTCATTGATTTACATTTCATTAAATCACAATGATAGGAATCTGTGCTTATTTTTGTCTCTTCTAAACCTATAATCATTTTACACTATTTGCACTTCTTCAGCTGGAGAAGTTTGTAAAACACTGTATCAAACATGGCACCCAAACGAGGTACCAGCAAGAACTGTTTCTCTACTTCCCTTTTTGCATTCAGCAATAAAGCTAAATGACTTTGCCATCAGTGCGACTTATTTTGCCAGAGTAAAATTAATCTATGCCCAGCACAAGAAGATAGGAAATGTAGTCTCAAAACCCACAAATCATGTTGTCCCTTCTTATTTGCTGTGGGTGATGGCCTCAGTTCTCTGAGATGATTGTGCTTGTTTCGCATAATGAAAATGAAATACCTCCCTGATGTAGTTAATTTTCAAAGAAAAAACTGAGACCTATAATCTTCTATCTCTCTTTCCTTGTGTAACCAGTGGGCAAGTGAATCCCAGGTACTGATAGTGAGGGAACAAGGATAGGGGTGCAGGGGAGGGCAATGATGCTCAGAGTCACTACTGAATGCACAGAGCCACTGATTACCGCACTCAGAGTCTTTGACTCTAACCTTCCCCTATAACTCTGTATGGAGCCCTGAAGAATATTTCCCTTCACAGGAAACCAGTGAAAAAAGGAGATTCTTAATACGGGTTCAGAATTGCTTCCCTGTGCAGTACGGTCCTCTGAAACAATACCCAATGGAAGACAGGAGGGGTAACTTTGCTAAAATGAAAACTATTACACCTGAGCAAGTATATATGAGGTGTGCAAAAGTGACCCTGCATTTTGAGATTATGTTTATTTTTTTATTCATGTGTTCACTCATTCATATATTCATTTAACTAATAGTATCCAGGTTGTGGATAATTAAGAAGAGCTAGAGGAAAGAAAACAAACTATGGAAATTTTCACGTATCATTTGAACCCTTCCCAGCATCTTTAGAGGTATGCCATTTTCATGTACATAACAAATGAGAAAATAAGGCTCTCCTCCATGATTGACAATAATGAGAGCAATCAGTGGTGGAACACTCAGTCTCTACCTGCACTGAGAGCTCACATGGTCATCTCATTTAATCTTCATACTGACCTTTTCAGATCATTGCAATAGCAAAACCCTTCTCTTTCTGCCCATCTAGCTCTGTTCTCTCTTTTCTTGGAAACAGAGACTCCTTTTTCCTTTGGGAACTTTTTCCCCTTCATTCTTAGTTCATGATTTCTAGGGCTCACACCGTTGCAGCCTCTGAGGGTGGAGATATTACCCAGACATGGTCTAAAATGTAAAATATCTTCCTGGATCCAATGTTTTACAAAGGATTTCTTCATACATCTCAAAGTTTTGCTTACACTATTGAAAAAGAGGCATTCTCTCTTTTATAGATACTAACCACTTAAACAAGAGCTCAATTTGAACCTTCCATGTACCATCTATTCTAACTTACAGAATATGTTTGGAAATGAAATTGACAAAAGGAATGTCAGAACCAAATGATGAGAAAGAAGCAATATTATTTGATTAGCTACCTCTAACCAAAACTCATGCCACATGAAATCTTGAACTTTTGGGGCATGGGAGTAAATAAATGTTTCAGTTTTAAACAGATTATGTTTTCGTTTTTCCCTTTGGTATTTGGTATTGAACCCAGGGGTGCTTAACCACTGAGTCACATCCGCAGTCCTTTTTTCTATTTTATTTGGAGACAGGGTCTCTATCAATTGTTTTCAGACCTCACTGAGTTGCTGAATCTGGCTTTGAACTTGCAATTGTCCTGCATCAGCCTCCCAAGACACTGAGTTTACAGGCAGGCGCCACTGTGCCCAACATGGTTTATGTTTCGTGACAGTCATTTGCAGTTGAAATACACATACTACAGAAACGAGACAGGTTTAGATTTGTTGATTTGCACAAGGTCACCCAGATACTTATTTTAGTATAAAATAAGAAGGAGTAAGGGGTGGACTGTGGTCTAAAATTGTCCAAAAGTCTCAAGCTTTTTATGTAAAGTATATGTGAAGAACAATTCCTTATGTCTCTAAGTATGGATTATTTTAAGTTACTCAAAAAATAAAAAATAAAAACTCCAACTTCAAGATCAGGATACAGTTAGAGGTGGAGTACGTGTTTAGTATATGCTTGTGGAGATAGAACCCTACCTCAACAAAATATTCCAGATCTCACCTACACCCCAATATGCCATGCACTGGCTCATTCAAGACACCTTCACCCTCTAGGACTTACTAAGACCTGAACTCCTTTGATGACTTCAAGAAATTTGATTCTGGAGACTTATGTGTTGAATTTGGAGCTCTGTATACCTCCTCTGGGGCCGTGGGGGAAACACTTATAAGAGCAAGTCTTTGGTTTCCTTGTGTTGTGGTCACCAGATTCTGAGCATACTATTAATATTCTTGGCAGCCTGGTCTTATACTATCCACCCTTGAGTGGTCAGTTTGGAAGAACAGGCAGAGGACACTTAAAGTAACTCAAGGAAGTAAAGGAAGGCAATAGAAGCAAGTTATTCCTTAGATTACTACTAAGGAGAATTGGGATTCATGATCTCTGAAGAATCCCAGGATGTGGTACAAAACATGTTATTTTCCTAAAGAGCAAGAAAGCCATTGGTTCAATAATGTTCCCTTCAGTAGTCAATTCCCCACATGTCCAACACACTGAACAGGCTACAATGCTGAAGAAAACCATGGGACAAAGAGTTGTAGGTGCTTGCATTTGAAATTCACTTGAACAGAGATGCTTAGGATTGAGGGAATACTGACAGGATATCAATGGTATCAAATAAGGTAAAAATTTAATAATGACAATTGCCTTATGCTTGGTAGACTTGTAGGTTATGCTGGTCATAGTGTAGGTTGGAAGGCTATAAGAAAAATAAAAGAACAAGAACAAAGAAATAGGAACACAAATGTACCTTATATGACTATGTATAATGTTGGCTGATGGCAGCAATTAAAACCCATCATGCAAAATTGTCCCCAAAAAGTACAATGGATGAGGCTCAAATCACAGTTTGGTGTATCTTCAGGTATTTCCACCTTAAAAACATATTGACCACAGTAATTTATGGGAATTTTTACTTTCCCAATAGCTGAAATAAATTCACCCCAAAATTTGCCCATGATTTAGTGTAAGTGTTATTATGTTTCAATGTAGTCTTATTGTGCAGATTGTAGGGTTTCTGAAGATAGCAATCGTGACCAAACTTACCTGTGTTCCTAAAACCCCTCTCAATATCTAGTACATGAACAGTATTTGAAGAGCAACTGAGACATAAAATAATAAAAGAAATTGAGTGATTCAAAGCTCTGGCATACTGAGAAACTCCTTTAGTCCATCAGAAATATGTCTGTCCACCTACCTGGAAGAATCTAAGAGAAGGTACTCACAAAAATTATCCTAATCTGTAAATCTTATATCTTGAGCAATCACAATCAGAGTACCTTTTAATAAAAATTTAGAGTGATGTAATTTCTATAGTCATAAGATGTCCTGAAATGTGGAAGAATTTTGAGGTGGTGATACTGAGAAAAATTAAATGAAACAAGGACAATGAAAAGAGGATTCCACACTTCTTTATCACTGGGAATACTCATTATCTCAGAGTCTGCTTTGGTGTTAACAAAACCAATGCAGTTTTCTTATGATTAGTGTTTTTTAACATACCATTTTTTCCCAGATCCTTTTAATTTTAATCTAACTGGGTCTTTATATTAAAGGGCATCATGTGAAGACAACACAAGGCTGGAGCTTATATTTTATCTAGTCTGAAAACTTTGCCTTTCAGTTGGTGTTATTAGCTCATTTATATTTAATGTAGTATTCACAGAGTTTGCATCTATCATCATACATTTTGTTTTGTATTATTTCCAGTTTTTTTCTCCTCCATTCCTGTTTTCATAGGGTTAACCAACATTTTTGTATCATTTTTATTTGCTCAATTGTTAATAAACTGTGTTTCTTTTCTTTTTTTGTGGTTCTCTAGAAAAGATCTTTGATTCATCCAAGTTTATGAATAGTTAATAGTATATTACTTCATATAAAATGTAGGAAACTTGTAACAGTAAATTTTATTGATCACCTCATCTTTCGTGCTATTTGTGTTCAATATTTTATATGTTATATTACAAATATCCCAAAATGTTACTATTTTTAATTTGTTTCCAGTTGTCCCTCAAATAAATTAATAAAAGCAATAAAATATAATATTTCTTATTTACCCTCATATTTATCATTTTCAGTGTTTGTCATTTTTTAAAGCTTTGAGATTCCATCAGATGGCATTTCCATTTTCCATTCATCCTGAAGAAATTTCTTGACCAAATTTTGTGGTGTAGGTCTACTTGTGACAAATACTCTCAACTCTTTTTATTTGTAGTTTGTCAAATCCTCATTTTTGAAGTATATTTTTTGGTGTGTGTGTGTGTGTGTGTGTGTGTGTATGGGCAGTTTCTTGGTAACATTTTAAAGACCCTGGTTCATTGTTTCCTGCATTTAATTTTTTCTAATGAGAAGCTAGCTGTCATCTGCAGCATGGATTTCCTTATATTGATTTTTTTTTTAATCTGGCCATTTTAAGATTCTCCTTATCTTTAGACATGAGATAGAAAATGATGTTTCAATGATTTTTGTTTATGGTTCTTGTGTATATCCTGTTTCAATTCACTAAAACTTTTTGCATATATGTTAATATTTACCGACTTTGGAAAAAATTGGACCAACATTTCTTAGAATAATTTTTCTGTCTCATTATGTCTCTACTCCTGGTATTTCAATAGGTTTAACTACTTGATATTTTGCCACAGTTCACTGGAGCTCTGTTTAGTTAACATAAAATATATGTTGAGTTATAATCTACATATTATATAATTCACTATACTAAAGTGTATAATTCAGTAGTTTTAAGTCTGTTCAGATTTCTGTAATTAAAACCATTATCTAATTTTAGAAGATTGTCATGAAACCTAAAATATATGCTGGATATATTACCATTCTCTATCCTCTTCACCCTTCTTTTCCATTAATCTACTTCTATGTCTCTTATATAATCTGTCCTTATAGATATATATAATCTGCCTCTATAGATTTTTCTGGACATTTTATATAAATGAGGACATACAATATGTGGTCTTTTATGACTGATTTCTTTCACTTTGAATAACATTTTCAAGTTTCATTCATATCATACAGAGCATACATTAGTACTTCATTTTAAAAATTGTTACACAATATTCTATTGTTTGGAGATAGTGCATTTTGATCTTCCATTCATCAGTTAAAGGATATTTAGGTTGCTTCCACTTTTATCTATTATTAATAGTGTTTATATTAATTCATGTGAAAGTTTTTGTGTTTTCATTTGAAAAATGTTTTCATTTCTCTTTCCGTGACTTAGAGGAATTCTAGGTTTAAAAACTAAGGAACTGCCAAGCTATTTCTCAAAGTGGGTGCATTACTTTGTGTTACCACCTGCAGTATATGAAGGTCTCATTTGTCCATATTCTGACCAATACTTACTATTCTCATCTTTTTTACTAGAGCCATCCCAGTGGACGTGAAGGAATCTTTCCTGGTATCTGTCTACTCCCTAATGGCTAAGGATGTTAGATGTTTTTTCATTGAATATTTTCTTTGGATAAATGTTTTTTTTTGTAATCTGTT
Organism: Sciurus carolinensis; assembly: GCF_902686445.1. Taxonomy (NCBI): domain Eukaryota; kingdom Metazoa; phylum Chordata; class Mammalia; order Rodentia; family Sciuridae; genus Sciurus; species Sciurus carolinensis. The sequence goes on along the minus strand of NC_062228.1, from coordinate 19,720,991 downwards.
GCTCATTTTTAAATTTATGTTACTTTTTTTCTTATTGAGCTATAGAAGGATTTGTGTATTCTAGACACAATTCTCTTATTGGATAGACAATTTGCAAATATTTTTTTCCCATTTGGTGAGTTATCTTTACCATTTCTTCATGCAGTCCTTTGAAGCACAAAAGTTTTTAACTTCTATGTAGTCCGATTAATCTTTTTTTTCTTTTGTTGCTTTGTGTTTGGTGTAATATTTAAGACTTCATTACCAACTCAAATTTGTCAAGATTCATTCCCATATTTTCTCTGAAAATATTATAGCATTAGATCTGATTATTAGATTCATGGATGCATTTTGAATTAATTTATGTACACTGAATGAAGTACAGAGCCAAGTTCATTCTTTTTTTTTTTTTCCTTATAAGTAGGGTAACCAACCCTCAACAGTTTTCCAGGGACTTTGGGGACTCTCAGGAGAAGGGACCCAAAAGTTCTTTTTTTACTTTATTTTTATGGTAAACAAAAGGTATATATGTTGTCTCTGTTTGTACATGAAGTAAAGGCATACCATTTGTGTAATCATACATTTACATATGGTATTGGTGTTTGATTCATTCTGTTATTTTTTCCTTCCCCCCCACCCCTCCCACCCCTCTTTTCCCTCTATACAGTCCCTCTTTCCTCCATTCCCAGCTCCCTCCCACCCCCCATTATGTATCATCATCTGTTTATCAGTGAGATCATTCGTCCTTTGGTTTTTTTTCTTGAGATTGGCTTATCTCACTTAGCATGATATTCTCCAATTTCATCCATTTGCCTGCAAATGCCGTAGTTTTATTATTCTTTATGGCTGAGTAATATTCATACATATATATATATATATATATATATATATATATATATATACAACAGTTTCTTGATCCATTCATCAATTGAAGGGCATCTAGGTTGGTTTCACAATCTGGCTATTGTGAATTGAGCAATTATGAACATTGATGTGGCTGTATCTCTGTAGTATGCTGATTTTAAGTCCTTTGGGTATAGGCCGAGGAGTGGGATAGCTGGGTCAATGGCGGTTCCATTCCAAGCTTTCTGAGGAATCTCCACACTGCTTTTCAGACTGGCTGCACTAATTTGCAGCCCCACCAGCAATGTATGAGTGTATCTTTTTCCCCACATCCTCGCCATCACCTATTGTTGCTTGTATTCTTGATAATCGCCATTCTAATTGGGATGAGATGGAATCTTAGGGTAGTTTTGATTTGCATTTCTCTTATTACTAAAGATGTTGAACATTTTTTCATATATCTGTTGATTGCTTGTAGATCTTCTGCAAAGTGTCTGTTCATTTCCTTAGCTCATTTGTTGATTGGATTATTTGTATTCTTGCTGTGGAGTTTTTTGAGTTCTGGATATTAGTGCTCTATCTGAAGATTTTCTCTCACTCTGTAGGTTCTATCTTCACATTGCTGATAGTTTCCTTTGCTGAGAGAAAGCTTTTTAGTTTGAATCTATTCCAGTTATTGATTCTTGCTTTTATTTCTTGTGCTATGGGAATCCTGTTAAGGAAGTGTGATCCTAAGCCAACATGTTGAAGATTTGGACCTACTTTTTCTTCTATAAGATGCAGGGTCTCTGGTCTGATTCTGAGGTCTTTGATCCATTTTGAGTTGAGTTTTGTGCAGGAGAGATAGGGGTTTAGTTTCCTTCTGCTGCATATGGATTTCCAGTTTTCCCAGCACCATTTGTTGAAAAGACTATCTTTCCTCCATTGCATATTTTTGGCACCTTTGTCTAGTATGAGAAATTGTATTTATTTGGGTTTGTGTCCATGTCCTCTATTCTGTACCATTGATTTACCTGTCTATTTTGGTACCAATACCATGTTGTTTTTGTTACTATTGCCTTGTAGTATAGTCGAAGTCTGGTATTGCGATACACCCTGCTTCACTCTTCCTGCTAAGGATTGCTTTAGCTATTCTGGGTTTCTTATTCTTCCAGATGAATTTCATGATTGCTTGCTCTATTTCTGTAAGGTACATCATTGGGATTTTAATTGGAATTGCATTGGATCTGTATAGCATTTTTGGTAGTATGGCCATTTTGACAATATTAATTCTGCCTATCCAAGAACATGGGCGATCTTTCCATCGTCTAAAGTCTTCCTCAATTTCTTTCTTCAATGTTTCATAGTTTTCATTGTGGAGATCTTTTACCTCTTTGGTTAGATTGATTTCCAAGTATTTTATTATTTTTTTGATGCTATTGCAAATGGAGTTATTTTCCTCATTTCCCTTTCAGATGTTTCATCACTTGTGTATAAAAATGCTTTAGATTTATGTGTGTTGATTTTATAGCCTGCTATTTTGCTGAATTCATTGATGAGGTCTTGAAGTTTTCTGGAGGAGTTTCTTGGTTCCTCTAAATATAGAATCATGTTATCAGCAAATAGTGACAACTTAAGTTCCTCTTTTCCTATTCGTATCCCTTTAATTTCTTTAGTCTACCTAATCGTTCTGGCTAGTATTTCAAGAACGATGTTGAATAGAAGTGGTGAAAGAGGACATCCCTGTCTTGTTCCTGTTTTTAAAGGGAATGGTTTCAGTTTTTCTCCATTAAGAATGATGTTGGCCATGGGCTTAGCATAAATAGCCTTTACAATGTTCAGGTATGTTCCTACTATCTCTATTTTTTCTAGTGTTTTGAGCATGAGGGGGTGTTGTATTTTGTCAAACGCTTTTTCTACATCAATTGAAATAACCATATGTTTCTTATCCTTAACCCTATTGACATGATGGATTACATTTATTGATTTACAGATGTTAAACCATCCTTGCATTCCAGTGATGAACCCCACTTGATCATGGTGCACAATTTTCTTAATATGTTTTTGGATATGGTTTGCCAGTATTTTGTTAAGGATCTTTGCATCTATATTCATCAAGAATATTGGTCTAAAATTTTCTTTCCTTGATGTTTCTTTGCCTGGTTTGGGTATGAGGGTGATATTAGCTTCATAGAAAGAGTTTGAGAGGGTACCCTCCTTTTCTATTTCCTGGAATACTTTGAGAAGTATTGGAATGAGTTCTTCTTTGAAGGCCTTGTAGAACTCAGCTGAGAATCAGTCTGGTCCCGGGCTTTTCTTGGATGTTAGGTTTTTAATGGCTTCTTCTATTTCATTGCTTGATATTGATCTGTTTAAATTGTGTATGTTCTCCTGGTTCAGTTTGGGAGGAGCATATGTCTCTAGAAATTTGTCAATGTCTTCGGTAGTTTCTGTTTTGTTGGAATACACATTTTCAAAGTAGCTTCTCATTATGTTCTGTATCTCAGTGGTTTCTGTCGTGATATTTCCTTTTTCATCATGAATTTTAGTAATTTGAGTTTTTTCTCTTCTTCTCTTTGTCAGTGTGGCTAAGGGTTTGTCTATTTTGTTTACTTTCTCAAAGAACCAACTTTTAGTTTTTTGAATTGTTTCTTTTGTTTCAATTTCATTGATTTCAGCTCTGATTTTAATTATTTCCTGTTTTCAACTACTTTTGCTGTTATTCTGTTCTTCTTTTTCTAGGGCTTTGAACTGTAATGTTAGATCACTTAGTTGTTGACTTTCCATTCTTTTCTTGAATGCACTCCATGCAATGAATTTTTCTCTTAGTACTGCTTTCATAGTGTCCCAGAGATTTTGATATGTTGTATCATCATTCTCATTGACCTCTAAGAATTTTTTTATCTCCTCCCTGATGTTTTCTATTATCCATGTTTCATTCAATAGCATATTATTTAGTCTCCAGCTGTTGGAGTAATTTCTGTTTTTTATTTTGTCATTGTTTCTACTCTCATTCCATTATGATCTGATAGAACACAAGGCAGTATCTCTATTTTTTTGCATTTTCTAAGGGTTGCTTTGTGGCATAACATATGGTCTATTTTCGAGAAGGTTCCATGTGCTGCTGAGAAGAAAGTGAATTTGCTCGTTGATGGATGGAATATTCTATACATGTCTATTAAGTCTAGGTTATTGATTGTGTTATTGAGTTCTATAGTTTCTTTGGTTTTTGTTTGGAAGATCTATCCAGTGGTGTCAGCGGTGTGTTAAAGTTGTGCTGTGGTCTATTTGATTTCTGAAATTGAGAAGGGTTTGTTTCATGTACAGGGTTGCGCCTTTGTTTGGGGACTTCAAACCAAAGTTAGTCAGAAGGGATAAAGAAGGACATTTAATACTGCTTAAGGAAACCATGAATCAGGAAGACATAGCGATTGTAAATATTTATGCCCCAAACAAGTTCATTCTTTTACAAGTAGACATAAAATCATCCAAGTACTGCTTATTCAAATATGTGGTCTTTCCTTATTAAATTGTATTTAATTACTTACTTATTTTAAGCAATTGCTAAGGATCTACTCTCAGTTTCTATTGATCTGCCTTTTGTTTTGTGGTTTGTCAATCTTCTATAAAACATAATTTTTAAATTTCAGATATTGTATTTTATTTTAAGCTCTAGAATTTCTATTTAGCTATTTTCTGATTCAGGTTTCTCCTTGTGCTGCTATTCCATGGGTACGTCTTTATGGTCACTCTTTCCTTAAGTCATTGTAACACATGTACAACACCGCTAATTTTGATACCTGGGTCATCTTAAGGTCAATTTTTATTTCTTATTTGTTTTCATGGCCATCACATTTTCCAGCTTCTTCATAAGTCTAGTAATTTGTTATTATGTACTAGACTGGACACTGCAGATAAAACATAAGGAGTCTGGAACATGTTGTCTTTGCTCAATGTGTAAAGAATATTTATATTTATTCTCATGGAGAGTTATATTTTTGCTGGATCCTTTGATGTAGCAGTCTTGATTTTATTCTTTATTCGAGGGAATATATTGGATTTCTCCTCAATGCCAAGGTATGGATCTTACCCTAAGGTGGAAGCCTCAGTCCTAAACAATGATGCTCATTGGCTCAAGCCAAAGCCTGCATGCTCTGTGCTCCTCTGGTATCTCCACTGAGCCAGATCTGGAAAAGTTGCCCTCTACTCTCTCAGCCTGAGTGCAGCCAATGACTCACTGCCAAGGACCAGTAATGAATCCTGTACATACTTCTGGGCCTCTAACAGAGCAACCTCCCAGTTATCCTGCAGCACCAATTCCAGATCTTTCAGCAGCCCTAAATTCTGATCCTTTGTTCCTGCATTCAGGAAGACTGACTTTTCTCCATAATTTCTATGTTTCCACAACACAGTTTGTTGAATCCCCAAGAAAACAGTCAAGGCTACCATGAGGCTCACTTTCCAAGCCTGTCATCTCTAAATGATCACAATCCAACTCTATCTACTAGTGCTCAAAAACTTTTGCTACATTATTTTTTCCAGGTTTATAGTTTTTTATGTGAAATAGCAATCCAAGTACCTGTTATGTTATTATGGCCAGAGGAAGACTCCATGCATTAACAAAAATAATAACTGTAAATGTTTTGACAATTTTTTTCTGAAATACTTGAATGGAATCTAAGTGAACATTGTGTGACAATTGCCCAGAAGAGAGTTAGATAAAGAATTGAAAAGGAATTTGAACTTGCACGTGGAAGTGACTGAAGCCAACAGAACCTAAAAACATTGAAAAAAGTAAGTAAGAAGGTTCTGATTATACTGGACCAACCCTATTATCTTGTATAAGTCATTTTGCTCATCTAAATTTCAGCTCTTAGATGGGTATTGCATTGAATTGGATACTGGATGTATTAGTCAGGGTTCTCTAGAGGAACAGAATCAACAGGAAGTGTGATTATATAAAGAGTATTTATTAGATTGGCTTGCATGATCAGAAGCTAGATAGCTCACAATGACTGTCTGCAGGTTAGAGAGCTGGAAGAACCAGTAGCTGCACAGTCCAAGAGGAGGAAGCCCCAGAACAAGAAGGATCAACAGTGCTACGTTAGTCCAAGACCAAGGCTTCTGGAAACTACTTGGAGAATCACTGGCAGAGTCTGCTTTGGAAGAGTGAAGAATCAAGAGTCCGATATCCTCAGATGGTTGAAGCAGCAATCAAGAACCCTTTCAAGAAGAGTTGAGCTTGTGTCTGCATCTGCTTCCTTGTTCTTCCAGCTTTTATTCCATCCAAGCCACCATCCTACTGGGCAGTGCTGCCCATGCTTAGGGAAGGTCTTCACTTCGGTTCACCATCCCACATGTTAATCATTCCTAGACCCACCCTCATTGACACACCCACAAGCCTCTTAATCATCGACATATCTTAATTCAATCAAGTCGGCAATTCAAATTAACCACTACACTGGATATTCTATTTTATCCAAAAATGTTAGCACTGATACTATATTAATTCTAGTAACAATTTCAATTACAACTCTAACAGTAACACTAATATCTTTAATGTACTGAATAATTGCAATGTTCTGTGTCCATGCTTAACTTTACAAACTAGATTTCTGTTCATTTTCATAAAAATTCTTATGAGGAATGATTGTATCTCCTTTTATAGATAAAGAAAATGAAGCATAGGTTTGTCTTTGTCACACAAGTCATAGTTGGGGGAGCTGGTATTCAAACGCATGTATGTGGGACTTTGAAGTCCATGTCTATTACCATGCATTTTGCTTTATGTGACTATTCCAAGGAATTACTGGACTCACATCAGGCCAGACAGGACACTTTGCCCTTCCTGGTGTGACCCCATCCATAATATCCTTGCTTTTCAGCTGTGCAGAACAACAAACCCCAAAACAAAAGTATGAACAAGAGCCTCACTAATGAATCAAAACTTCATATGATGGCTTTTGGTCCATGATTATGTTCTCTAATAATGTCTAATTTATACATTTCTCACAGGTCCTGTAGGTTAATTTACCAGAGGGGGAAAAAGTGAGTAAAAACCTATTAGTCTTTTTTTTTTTTTTTTCTGCCTCAGAAATTATAGACTTGGATGTTTCTATGAGGCAACATTAATAATGCATTTATCATTTCAAGCCCTTAACCTCTTAAGTTCTTCAAACAGAATTAAAAGAATCCTGAACTACTAACTAATTGCATTATGCGGCTGAATGGAGAGAGCAGACACCTCCAAAAGGACACTAATCTATTTATTCTCCTCAAAACCTCGCCACTCAGAGTGGGGTGGACACTGTCATTACACTTCGCCTCACCAGTTCTTTGGAACTTCTCCCCAGTTAGAGGCAGCCTGCTCTATACTACCAGCCAATTGCCCACAAGTACAAGGCCACACAGTTGAAGTGACAGCATGGTTAACTGCACAGTTTTGCGTTGCAAAACACATTGCTCTGCTTTTTGCCAGTGTGTTCGCTGGGTTTTCTCTCATATGGTAGCTATTTGAAGTATGAGTGCATGTATATGGAACGTAGCCTTCAATGTACATCATCTTGACACAATGACTTCCGGGCCCCACCTAGCCTGACCTAATTTCCAGGGTAGAAGACTTTTTTTTCACCTTTAGGGTCCTTCCCACCCAATTTTTTTGGACCAATGCTGAGCAAGGCTAAGAACAGCCTATGAGACTGATGGTCAATTTCAAATGGAGTCTGGAATTAGCACTGCCACCCTAGCGCGTATATTTAGTATTGTAACTGGCTTTCTTTTCTTTGGGTCATCATGTCACTTACCAATCCTGATCTCATCTCTCCTCACACACAGGTTGGCTTGGTTGGTGCTCAGCTCTTAAGCAGATAGTGAGGTCTAACTCCAGGGGGATGAGGACCATCTTATCTATCCACCTCACATTCTGGCTAAGTGTATGAACTCTATTTCATTCATCAAATGTTGAATAAATGATCAAATTGACAACTTCAGGAAATTCTCCTTTCCCAAATTTGCTACTCACTGATGGCTGGTATACTACTTTAACTTAGGAATATAAGCATAACTCTTTCTGCAGTACCCCACTCTGAGGGCAGGACCCTTCCCCACTACCAATACTTCATGTACTGATCACCTTCCCATCAATTTTGCTCTGCCCATCTGGCCAGTCTCTTCTCCCAAATGCCAATGCACTTGGTGGCGGAGCCCACAGCATCATGATAAATTGACATTGCAGATGTAGTTCATTAATGGAGTGAATGACTTATTGCTGAAATGCATTTTTCATTCACAAAATAAATCTAAAGAATGTCTATGAAATATGCCCTTTTATATATTCTGAAAATTGTTTTCTCAGTTCATACAGAGCAACCTTAAGCTCTTTTCTTACTCTGATTTCTTTCACTCTTCTACTGTATCTTTAGTACTCCAGAGCCCATTCTGAGCCTCTGTCTGTACTCCAAGACCCAGACTCTTCCACAATGTTTAGATCTTCCAGGAACTTCAAACTACAGTAGCTATATGACAAACTCACCTTCCTCCTTCTACTGGGGATGGCCTTTTGCAAAAAATTCCCATTGTAACCTCTGCCACTTTATCCTTCCTTATCAAAGACTGTCTCCACCGGAGATTCTGAGGGAGTCAGGATAAGAGGACAGGAATGGAACATCCACTTGCACCTCTGTGAAGTTTGTTTTGAAATGTGTTTATAACGTTCTCTGGATGTTTCTCTTGCCTTTTTCCTGGACAGCTGAAGTAAATAGTTGGCAGCTGGGAAGGGCCCAGGGAGTTTATTATTTTATGAAATGGTTACCAGAGGCCAATTAAAGTTAGACAACTCCTCTAAGCTCCCATAAGAATTGGATAACTTCAGAATATTAAGATTTATTTTTTAGCATGTGATTTTTTTTTCTTTTCATAGGCAACTTCTACCCTGGGGCAAGTGTGAAGTCCAGTATCATCTGTCCAAGCACTTTCTGTTTTGTAGACTCACACACACACGGAAGTTCTCGTCTATTCAAGATTCTCAAGTGCTTTTTATAATCTCAGAACTGAGACACTTCCCACCCTGTTCATGTTCTTTCTTAAGGGCTTGCAAAATTCAAAAATGCATGTTGTTCTGTTCCCAGGGATGTCACCATCTGAAAATTAACTTTGCTATATTGAAGGTTCACCTTGTTCTAGTGTCATTTCAGTCTGTTTGGCTGCAAAATAGTGAAGGCAGTATATATACATTTTAGGAATTCTCTGACAGTTTCTTCATGTTTGTGGCGCTATTCATTCAGATCTTCTAAATAGTCCTTCCAAACACTCTCTGAGCATCTTCATTTGAAACACAAGAACACAAAAGTTTGAGTAAATTTATTAACCAGTTTGAAGTTGTATGACTAATAAACAACAGCTTAGGAACTGAGAATCCCGGGATTGTCTGACACCCAGGCTTGAGTGCTTGCCTAAGCCTCCTAGAAACAGGTGTGGGAGTTTTCACTCACGGCTATTTTCATGGTCCACCTTAATTTCATTTCTTCATTTTGTTCTTTAAAGAAAATGTAAGACAGAATTCTGATCTAAGCATGACTCCAATTTATTAGATACCACCAAGCCAATGCAATGATTGTAATCATGTTTAAATACTGACATTTTTTTTTTTTTACAAATGGGATACATGTTGTTTCTCTGTTTGTACATGGAGTAAAGGCATACCATTCTTTTGAGATTATATGTAGTTTATATTTCAAAATATTCTCCTTAAAAAATAGATTTTTCATGATAAAACCTTTACCATGATCTAATTTGCCTTTACCTTAAAACAAAAAGTCTATTCTGTGTCAGTAATGTACTAAAGGAGATATGAAATGGCGATTTTATATTCATAACAACACAAAATCCTTGTAAATTGCTGAAATGTGAAATAACCAAATAAACTTTATTATTGGGAAAAAAAAGAAAGAAAGAAAATGTAGGAAAAAAAATAGGGGAAAACCAAAAAACAGAGAGAAAGAGAGAATGAAAGGAGGAGAGAGAAATGTCTCAGAGTCTCAACTTCCAAAGCACATTATTATTTTTAGGATAAATTATAGCTGTCTGATAAGTGCTAAGTGAGACCACTTCCATTAGAAACCCAAGAGCAGGGATCACAGGTGATTGGAAGGCATTTTCATTGGCTGCTGTGTTTGGATTGCTCTTCTGTCTTAATCATGAAAGATCTGAACATGGAGTGGTGAAATTCTACTCCTAATATGAGCCAAGTGCCTCTCATATTGGCATATCTTGTGAAACGAATTAGCCATCTCACAGCGAACAGGATGGCATGGGGGAGGTCAATTGTAGCACAGATTTTCCAGGAGGCCTCAAAGTAGATCGAGTAACACTAAAATAAAATTGTCAAACTAGAGAATGATTCTCATCAGAATATATTTTCTCCACTAAAAATAAATGGCTTAGGCCAGTTCAAGAATTATCCAGACTGTAGAAGATGGAGCACAGTGTGATTTCATAAAGTCCTTGTTACCATTTTGGGTCATGGTCCCCAATATAAGACCCATCATTTGAAGACTGGAAATTCATTTAAGCTTGCAATTTTTCTCTCCATTTTTTTTTCTATTGCCCTTTCCCTTTAAGACAAAAATAACAAGGATAAACTGTCCTGAATTCCCTGTAATTCTGTGGCCTGGAGAATGTTTAAGCATCCCAGAACTTAAGCAGTGAAGAATTACAGAACTTGCAAGTTTCTTGTTACTCAGTCTCTTGATTTTCCACCCGTTCAGAGATTCCCAGTCATAAGGATACCAAAAAAAAGCACTTTTAATAATTATTAATATATGTTCCTCTAATCTCAATGACCCTGTAAAACATTATTAGCACAGAGGATATAGCATTCAGAGTCATATAGACCTAGACCTGAGTCCTAGCTGTGTACCTTTGGCAAGCTATTTCTTTTTTTGAGTATCAGCATCCTTATGTACAAAATAGGATTACAAATTTATAGTTTTGTTGTTTAAAATATTGACAAGCTTTGAAAGTCAACATTACTAAGTGTTCACTCTTTGCCAGGCATAATGCTAAGGATGTGACAGATATCATCTCATTTAATCTTCACAAGAAGCAACCTTTATAGTGTCTTTATTCTGAGTTTTTTCTAAGCTGAGACTTAGGGATATTACAACAATTTTCTAAGAATACTGTGCTATATCATGAGGCAGAGGCAGGTTTCAAAGTTGTGCACTTGTTCTTTGGAACTTTTCTTTTAAACCATGATGCAATTAGTTTATAATTATCACTCTCCAAATGATGGGGGGACATTTAGAGAACTTAGAAGTGAAAGATTAGCTAGCTAGTGCACGAAAGAGTCGTGAAATCTGGGAACACTGATGCTAACTGTGGAGTCTGGCTCTTTGGGTTCCCGGAAACGAAGTTCTTTCCCTTTCTCTTGAATATTTACATACCATCATGACAGACAGGCATCAGGTGTTATTAACCGAAATGCTGAGCTTTTCAATTTGGGAAAAAAGGATCTGCTTCTCCGAATTTCCTAAGACAATTGCAGTATCTAGTCCAGATGCCCGTTGACATCACAAGGAATAAAACCGGAAACACAACAGAAATCATTCCCTTTACGAAACAAATGCAGGAGGGAAAAATCACAGAGGAATTTTGCAAAATTTCTTAGCAATTCTCACAAGATTGTGCATGCTAATTGCTTGTGGCTACAGGGCAGCCCTGCTGGTTGCTGTGTGACAGCTAAGTGCCAATGGCAGGCCCTTCAATCACAGAATTACAGACACTTGGGCTGGGGTGGCCAGCCAGGTCATGCTGCCCGTTGTCCAACCACACAGCCTGGTCCTCAACGCTGGTCCTCCAGTCCTTTTGTCTAGTTGAGTTTGAAGTGACTGAGTGAAGAGGTTCCTCCGGAGAAGTCATTACAGCATTTGTAGATTTAACTATAGGGCAATGTTTTATTTGGTTCAAACCATTGTGTTATTTGCTCAGTTACACTCATTAACTCTAGTTCTCTGCTGGAAAGCTTGGTCTCTAATTACACATATTAAGGCCTTGGCTTGGTGTTCCAAAACCACCACTGATAAAAGAGGTGGTTCATGGAAGTTTATTTCTCCTTTTGTCTTCAGTTTCTCTGTTTGCAAAGGTGAAGAACTAGAAGGGATAAGACCTAAGCTGTTTCTTTTCTCTCTCTCACTCTTGTTTGCCTCTCCTTTCTTCTTTGACTTCTTGTGTGTGTGTGTGTGTGTGTGTATGTGTGTGAGCGCGCGCGTGCGCTCTGTCTCTGCCTGCTCATTCTTCTTCCCCAAATAACTCTCTGAAAATGGTCAATTCCAAATATTGTAATTCCTTGGTGACTGAAGTGGCTTCTTTCTACATTGGGGAAACCAACTGTGCTTTTTCCCAACTCTGTGATCAGCATTGCCTCCTGGGTAGCTAGAAATGATCCATTATGAAAATACCTAGGCTGTGGAATCTTACCAAAGCGACCCGCGGGACCCTGGACCCGTCCTGCTGTGCCAGTTGTCAGACATTTAGCAGCCCACCAAAGCCATGAGCACTTTCTTAATAGAGTATGGCTATGACTAAGTTAGGCCATAACTTCTCTAAGTTAAAGTATTCATGGGAAAAAAAAAATAGGAAAACACTCAAGATCAAATTATCCAGCATTGAAAGAGCTCACCTATTCCAGCACTCGAAAACAAAACCTACATTCAGGAAGGTGTGTGTGCGGGCAGGGGCAGGGGTCGGTGGAGAGCAGGTTTGGAGGAACTTCTGTGTACCAGAAATGTATTTTCATGAACATCCTCGCTATAGCTTGAAAAGAGAAGTTCTATCCTCATTTTGAAAGTTTGGCCAAACTAAGTAATTTAACCAAACTCACAGAACAGATAAGTGGCAGAGGCTTGCTGCTCAATAACAATCTGAAAGTACAGCAATATTTGTGTTTTTGCTTCTTTCAACAAATATTGAAGGTGCAGAAAGAGACCAAAAGTCTTTGAGTTCACATGAAACCTAACTAGCACCTTGAGGTGGCAGCAACTCAGGATACCACGGACACAGAGCCTCAGAAGACATCAGATGAGCTCATCTGCTGCAAAGAGTTGCACTACAGGCAAATATAAAGATGAGAAGAAAAGATTTTGAGTTTTCACTATAAAGACATGATTAATGTTTGAGAAGATTCCTAGGTTTAATCTGATTTAGATAAGACACAATGTTTATGTGTATCAAAACATCACATGGTCCCCCATCCATATGCACGATTTTTATGTTTGCTCAAATTCATATTCTCCAACGGCCAATTGCTTTTAGCATATTTAAACTATAGTGATTAATTGTCACTCTCTGCTTTTAAAAATAATGTTAAGGCAATTTAGGGATGACATTGTACCCGAACTCCTCTGTGAACTGTAACTATTCTCTGCACCCTGAGGTTTAGGGTCACTGTGACATGTACATGGACGAGCTTGAATTCAAACCCTAATATGTCGCCTCTAAGTCACTTGCTTTTTTTCATCTATCACCCCAAAATGCTTTCCAGTAATGGGAGGAAAATAAGTGCTGTTTTAGACATAACCTCAGTGATATCTGCTTCCAAGACACTCTTTTCTGCAGCAACATCCTCCATACTGAAATGTTTCAGCACAGCCCAGAATAGGACATTAATGTGCTTCCTACTTTTAACATTTTGATGCTATCCCCACTGCTAATAGGGAACAGAGGTGCTGGCCACAATGGCAGGTCTCCAGGCAGAATATGGATGGCCTCTTCAAAGGCCTGATGAAGGGGGGCCTCCGGAACCCAGCTGCCTCCCAGATGGGGCTCGTTAACCACGCCACCCTCCCACATTGAAGGGAGGCCAAGAAAGAGCCACAGAAAATTAGAGACTTGTGCTAGAGAGGCCAGATGTCGAGAAAACAGGGACATCCTGTCTCCACTGGCCTGGCTAGTGGTTCTGAGTTCTCTCCACTGTGGTGGACAATGGATATTAAGAAGTTCTGTTAAGGAAAATTCAGAGCAAGTGGTTGCCAAACGAAATGATAGCATCACGTGCTTGAGCCCCACCTGGACAGGTATTTTGGGATATAGCAAAACTGAAGGGATCTAGTGCTGGTCGAAGTTGGACCATGTGAACAACTCTCCTTTGATACACATTATTGTAGGTGCTCCTAGCGACATTTTTACCTAAGGATTATTTCAACATTTTATAAACAGCGACAGCAGCAGTACCCCGTGGTTCAAAAGGGGAAGTGGTTTAGGCAAGGCCTCATGGTTATAAGTGACAAAGGTGAAGCCCGAGTCTCCGTAACCTTAACTATGACATTCATTCTTCTTGTACTTCAGTGTTTCTTGGTCTGGCCCTTGGGCCAGCTATAGCAGTCATCACCTAGGACTTTGCTCAAATCCCCAGGCCTTCCCCAGACATTTTAAATGCTTATGCCCTTGCTCTAAGAAGTCTACCAGGTGACTTGAATGCACACGAAAGTTTGGGAACCACAGAATTACACTACGGTCCTGCCCTTTGCAGCAGCCCCTGACACGACACTCCAGAGGATTTTCTGTTCTCATCCAGTCCCTTTCAATTAAAGCTCTAGTTTTCAGAAACAGAGAAATAACCCTTCAGGTGTCTTCTGCATTGTGAGATTTGGCTGTCTCCAATGAAAGCAAATCTCAGTGAAATATTTTTGCACATGGCTCAGCCTGGCTTCCTCTGGGTTTGGTGGCTGCAGGTGGTGAGATGCAAAGAAGCAAGAGGGCTGAACGTGGCAAAATGCTCCGAGGGAAGCAAATCCTGTCTTAACATCCTGAGTTCCTGACCCACTGAGTAGGACCCACATGCTGACTTCTGGGCGGTCACTGTCGTGAATAACCCCGCAGATTGGATTTCCATATTTCAAAATATGCAAAGGATAGATTTTCAACATTCTGTTATGGTTTAGATATGTGGTATCTCACAAAAGCTCATGTGTGAGACAATGCAAGAAGGTGTAGAGGTGAAGTGATTGGGTCATGACAGCCTTAACCTAATTGGTGAATTAATCCACCAACAGGGATTAACTGGGTGGTAACTGTCAGCAGGCAGGGTGGACCTGGAGGAGGTGGGTATTGGGAGCATGCTTTTGGGATATATATTTTACTCCTAGTGAGTACAGTCTCCATCTCTCTATTTCGTGGTGGCCATGTCCCCGGCTGCTTTCCTCTGCCACACCCTTCTGCCATGATGTTCTGTCTCTCCTAGAAGTAGACTGGCTGTCTATGGATTGAGACTTCTGGAACCATGAACCCCCAAATACACTTTTCCTCCTCTAACTGTTCTTGTCAGGTCTTTAGATAACAGTAGCAAAAAAACCTAACTAAAACACGTTCTTACCACACAAACAAAACAGATACATTGACAAGATGATGGATATGTTCAGAAACTTAATGTGATCTTTCTACCATGTTACATATAGCAAAGCATCTCGTTGTGTCCCATACACAGACATGGTTATTATTAGTGAATTAAAAGTAAATTTCTAGGGCTGGGGAGATAGCTCAGTTGGTAGAGTGCTTGCCTTGCAAGCACATGGCCCTGGGTTCAATCCCCAGTACTACAAAAATAAAGTAAATTTCTAAAAGAAGTGAGTCCACATTAATCTTTCATTGTCCAAATGCATGCTCTCCCTCCTGACTCCTAATCAACAAATGGTGTGGCCCATTACCATCAATATGATGAGCCCTACATGGGGTCAAGAAAAATCCTTTTCATATTGGTATCACGTTTCCTTATAGTTGTTTTATTCCTTCATCAAGATACCAAATCTAGAACTTGGAAGCTGGCAGTTTCCATAATCAAACATGGCATATTTGATGCTAAAAAGATTAAAATCTCTTCCAGAGTGTTTGCAAAACAGGTATCAAATTAGGACACTGGAACTTTGAGTTAATAGCCTTTCAGGCAATTCTGGAATACTAGCTGGATCTGAGCACTGCCACTACCCAAGCCTATGAGGAAATGAAAGCCACAAATTATTGAACAGGCAGAGACGTAGGAAGACAGTTTAAGGAATGTGCACCATGAAGGTAAGTGGCACACAGTGGGTGTCATCCCAAGGACACAGTTAGGATTGAGCCACAGGCTGAGGCGTCCCGAGGTGGCTGGTAAAGGAAAGGCCACTGTTTTCACGAGTTGTTCTGTTTTTAAATATTGTTTTAGTTGTCAGTGGACCTTTATTTTGTGTGTATGTGGTGCTAGGAATCGAACCCAGTCTCACCAATGCGAGGCAAGCACTCTACCACTGAGCCACAACCCCATCCCCACGAGATGCTCTTGATGTATTGATACAACACACAGGAATCAGAAGATGGAAGTGTGGGTGGGGGGGAGCTACACTCACCCTTATCTTCTGGGTTTAGTTCAAGTTAGGTAGAAAAATAAGTATAAGTGGAGACACTGGTCTGCTCACAGGTTGACTACCATGTTGTTCTCAGTTCCACAGTTTCAACAGATGCTGGTAAGCAGGCTGAAGTCCAGAGAAGAAGACCACGTCTCACGAGAAGCAATGGCGGGAGTTGCAGGTGTGTTTACTGGTGCCACACCCACTCTTCACCACGTGTCAATCTTAAATCATCTCTATCATTGAGAATTAGAAGAGAAGCTTTGACCAACGTTGAGAACGTCTGAAAGTAGATAACCCAGTTCTTCATGACCTCACCATTTGAATTTAAGGTCTATTTATATATTTTGCCTAATCCCTTTTAAGACTTTTGGTACTTGCTTCTTGGTGGTTTCAAAACTTGGTTTGGGGACCTGGGGTGAACATTGCAGGAAGGTCATGTGAAACACATTACAAATGAGGAGGTCCACATGTTTAGCACATTACAAATAAGAGGGTCCTGCCAAGCCACAAAACAATGCCATGTGACAAAGACAGACATCATGCTGGAGATAAGCCCTGGCCCTTGGGGTCATTCCAGCATGAACAGAAAAGTCACCTGTCAGTAAGGCTGGCAGGGGACTCTGTCTAGTTGGAGTTTGCTCAGGGTAGCTCGCAACATGCTTCCTGCCCATAAGTGTGCATGGGTCTGTGATTCCAAAATGGCTGGCATATTTCCTTTCTTGAAAACAGATTTTGAATCATTGTTTCAAAAAGTAAATGGCAACTGTAATAGGCAGAATTAATATTATCAAAAAGGCCATCCTTCCAAAGGCACTATACAGATTTAATGCAATTCCAATTAAAATCCCCATGACATTTCTCATAGAAATAGAAAAAGCAATCATGAAATCCATCTGGAAGAACAAAAGACCCAGAATAGCCAAAGTAATCCTGGGCAGGAAGAGTGATGCAGGAGGTACCACAATACCAGACTCCACTATAGAGCAATAGTAACAAAAACAGCATGGTATGGACACCAAAACAGATAGGAAGACCAATGGTACAGGATAGAAGACATGGAGACATATCCACATAAGTACAGTTATCTCACACTAGACAAAGGTGCCAAAAACTTACAATGGAGAAAAGATAGCCTCTTCAACAAATGGTGCTGGCAAAACTGGAAATCCAGATGCAGTAAAATAAAATTAAACCCTATCTCTCACCCTGTACAAAACTCAACTCAAAATGGATTAAGGATCTAGGAATTAGACCTGAGACCCTTCACCAAACAGAAGAAAAAGTAGACCCGACTCTATAGTGCAAGAAATAAATGCAAGAATCAATAAATGGGAAAGATTCAAACTAAAAAGATTTTTCTCAGCAAAGGGAACAATCAATAATGTGAAAAGAGAGCCTACAGAGTGGGAGAAAATCTATCTTCACACACACTTCAGACAGAGCACTCATCTCCAAAGTTTATAAAGAACATAAAAAACTTTACACCCAAAATACAAAGAACCCAATCAATAAATGGGCTAAGGAACTAGGCAGACACTTCACAGAAGAAGATATACAGGTGATCAACAAATATCTGAAAAAGTGCTCATTTTCTTTAGTAATTATAGAAATGCAAATTAAAACCACCCTAAGATTTCATCTAACTCTAATTAGAATGACTATTATCAAGAACACAAGCAATAATAAGTGTTGGCAGGGATGTGGGGAAAAAGTCACACTCATACATTACTGGTGGGATTGCAAATTGGTGCAGCCACTCTGGAAAGCAGTATGGAGATTCCTCAGAAACCTTGGAATGGACCCACCATTTGACCCAGCTATTCCACTCCTTGGTTTATACCCAAAGGATTTAAAATTAGCATACTACAGAGATGCAGTGACATCAATGTTCATAGCTGCTGAATTCACAATAGCTTGATTGTGGAACCAACTGAGATGCCCTTCAATTGATGAATGCTTAAAGAAACTGTGATATATATACACAATGGAATATTACTCGGCCATAAAGAAGGATAAATTATGACATTTGCCAATAAATGGATGAATTTGGAAAATATCATGCTAAGTGAAAATAGGCCAAGCCCAAAACACCAAAGGCTGAATGTTTTCTCTGATAAGTGGATAACGATATATAACTGGGGTGGGGGTGACTGAGGAAAGAGGAGAATGTGGGAACTTTGGATGGTGTAGAGGAAAATGGGGTGGGAGAGGGTGGGGAAGGAAAAGACAGTAGAATGAAACAGACAGTATTACCCTATGTATATGTATGATTACATGAATGGTGTGAATCTACATTGTGTACAACCATAGAAATGAAAAGTTGTACCCCACTTGTGTACAATGAATCAAAATGCAGTCTGTAAAAATTAAAAAAAAATAAATTAAAAAAAAGTAAATTGACCTCCCCCCCCAAAAAAAAGAAAGAAAGTAAGTGGCAGAGGATAGAGCTCCCACAGCTTCCATGCCCATGTGTCCATTCTGTCCCTGTGGTCCCTTTGTATTTGTTCCCTTCTCGGGACAAACAAAAGCCTATATGTATCGTTTTCCTGTCTGATAGAGATGGGATATCCTAAGACACATTTAATCCCCCAAACTAGAAATATAACCAAATTGGTCCAAAATATAGAAGACAGTAAAAGTGAGCTACAGAAGCCCTTAGCCTGGGCAGGAGGTGGGCACTTTCAGAGTCCTCAACACCAAGGTTGCTGGGTCGTTAAACTTTTATCCCCAGTGGCTGGGACCCAGATACCAACTCTCAGGAAACTCCCTTAGTTCCCATTTTCTAGAGACAGAATCTGACAGGTTTGGTTCATCTAGTGCCCTTGATGGCCTTGGGTCAGGTCCAGTGGGCTATGATGAGGGGTCTGCACAGGGCTTCAGCTGAGGCGGCTCCTGTGCATACAGTGTGAGTGGCGGCAGGGGCAGTCACAGAGTCGTCTCGAGAGCTGTGTGTGGGGGTCAATGATTGATATCTCTAGGACAGAGAAAAAGATCCCAACGGCAGAACAAGATCCGTCTGGATATGGAATCACTGATCACATACCTTGCAACAAGAGGATAACATTGACCCTCAGAGAAGCTGATCTTTGTCCAAGGTCACAAGGTCAGAGGAAAATGCATACGTGTACCACCCTCTCTATTGATTTTCTATGCCCAACATTCTGGGGAAAGGTCCACCCAGTTATTCATTTCAATTAGTTGTACTACCAGAGTCAATAGCATCTAGCTGGCAAGTTCAAGGATTTCACAGATGAATCAAGTCCAGAATTCAAGACTTGAACACAGATTCAAGTCCAGAATCTACTTTTTACCAGTTGTGAGATCTTGGGCAAGTTTATTAATGGATGGACAAATTATTGGCTCTTGAATTTCAATCCCTGAATTCTAAGAACCTTGATTGATCCATAAGTGAAAGTATTGAAGCACTTTCTCTCTCCAAGCCTTCTGTATTTCAGACACGTGTGATAGTCTAAGCAGGGTTTGGGGTGCCATATCCCATGGGTCAGATCCACCTGTTTGGGTAAAAGCAGTATTTAGTAGAACACAGTTACACTCATTCATGTACACATTGTCCATGGCTACTTTTAGGCCTACAGTGACTGAGTTGAGCAGTTGCATAAATTATTTACTACCTGACCCTTTACAGAAGAAGATGATCAGGAAAATAATTTTTTATTACTGTTTTTCTGCCATTGGCATCCATCTGTCACCCGGTTCTCACCTGTCCTGTTTTGCTCTCTTGCAATCCTTTTTATGAGAACTTCAAGATACATCTCTGAACATGTAGTGCCTGGAATCAACCTCTGTGCTGCTCACACATGGTGTGGACTTGGGAACATTCCCAAACGATCTGAGCTTTGGTCTTCCTCTCTGGCAAATGAGATTGGATAGACCTACCTCACAGCAGTCTCCTGGGACTTCCATGGACTACTTCATTGGAACTGCCTAGAAAGTCCCCAGTCAAAGCTAGCTCCTATTACACCAACTGCTATTTTCTTAATTTATCCCTCTGGGAAAATCTCCATGTCCCTGTTTCATCATTCAGGACTTTGGCACTGAATAGCTAGGAGCTCATGGAGCAACAAATGACCTGGTCCATGATCAACAAAATGTAGGTCAGGAGGATGTCTGGGGAGTGAGAAAACTGGCAAAAGTCTCTGCGGAACCCGCCCTTTCTTTCCACGGTTGAAATCACTCATGTGTCACACCCTCTTCTGGGGCAGGAGCCTGTTGCCTGGAAGCAGCAGGAGATCTCCTGGGATGCTTCTACCCATTCTTCCTTTAGGACGATGAATCCCAGACAGTACACAGAGGCCCAGATTCCTGAGACAACCCAGACCGGGCAGAGTCAGGCAGTCGCTGGCTATCTTCCTGACGTTAATCAGAAGCAGGCATGCTCTGCTGAACAGGAGAGAATACAAATGCCAGGGCCTGGGATGGGGTGGCGTTCCACTCAAGCCACACCCCCAGCACAGAAAGCTTCCGGCAAAGACCTAGAAGCCTATAATGCATCTGTGCTCTGCATCTCCCCACTCCTCCCTAGCCATGGGGTGAAATTTCATTACATATCCCAGGAGGGGCCTTAATATTTTTCAATGAACATCTGGCCCAAGAGACCTCCTAATTAAAACCACAAACTAATTATTGTCACCTACGCTTTCCATGTGTTGTGTAGGATCTCTGTGTACCCGCCCTTCCGCCCCCCAACACACACTGGTCCCTGGTACTCATGGATTCCTTTAGGAACGGCTAGTCTCTCTCAGTTTTATTTTTCCCTCTAATGAATCTCATGTCCCAAGTATGTTTCTCAGGGGAGTCGGAGGTCTGGGACCTGATTACTACCAGGATTTCCAATTGCCTATTCTCCCCCTGGCTTTTCTGAAAGGAACCATTGAGAAAGGGGTCATGATTAAAGCCCACGGAACAAGCAAAACGTAATTGAAGCAGTGCCTGGCGCCTGTCGGCTTAACCCCCTCCCCATAAACTGCAGCCAAGCACAGCAGGCTGCAGACCCCTGTCTACACCTCTGCAAGGGAAATGAGAAGAGCGTGAAGTGGGGGAGGGGCCGTCCTAGGGCTACACCAATGCCGAGTGCTCAGGTATTGACGACGTTTGGGAAAAGCCATGCACAAAGAATTATGTCAAACCTGTCACCAAAAGAGTGGCAGATGTGTTTATATTGCTTATATTCCAGGTGCATACATGCAACTCCGACCTGATGGTCAGAGGTGGGTGTCTCAGTAGGATGGGCAAAGGAAGGTGGACTTCTGAAATCCATGTCCAAATGCAGCTTTTATGTCTTGGCTGTGTAATTCTAGAGCAGTACCTTCATGTCTGAGCTCCACTTTCTTCAAATGCTCTTTCTTACAAGGTCCTAAGGGGAGTTCAGAAGCTGGTGTGTGCAAAGCTTGTGTATAAAAGGTGCTCACTGGTTGCAAATGTTCATCTTTTCAGTTAGTGCTAGAGGAGGAGGAATGGAGAGCAGGGAGCCTCACTGTGCAACTTGAGTCAAAGCCAACATGTGTCAGCAGCTCACTCTCCGCCGTTTGTAAAGGTGTACCTGGTGTCAAAGTGCACACACATACACACACACACATACTTGCACACATATTCATACATGCAAATACATATCCACCCACATATCCACATATGCAAACATAAACATACACATGGATACTCTGACAATTATAAAATGTATAATAAGCTAGGTACTGAGGAAGCAATTGCTAAGATGTGATTCTTACTAAGAAGGCAATCAAACCTTGCTAAAAAGTCCCTTCATGCTATTACCTTGGATTCTGATGTGGGTACTTTATTGTATAAAAAAGACACTGATAGATTCATCACTTATTGTCCCAGAACAATTAAGACAATAAGAGAAATAATCCAAACATATACCCAGACTTTATCGGTGTGAATAAGTTGTGGTATATGTATCCTCACTATGTATCAATATTATTAAGATTATTAAAAATTTATAGTTATGGTTACCAAGAGTTGATGATGCTAACATTATTAAAATAGTACATTAAAAGCAAGTTGCAAAATTACACTAATACCCAAACAGATATCAACTATGTAAGCAAGAAAATTATGCAAAAAAGGAAAAAAAAAGACTAGAAATAAATGCATCATTATGCTAAAATTACATCTCTGGATTATAGTTTCAATATGTTTCTTTACAAACTTTGACGTTTCTGTGTAGTGTTGAGCATGGCCTCAGCCCTGGGGTTTCATCTGAGATCTACTATCTATCTGTAAGGCTGGGATCTGGGGTAAGATGCTCACTTCTCTAACTGATTTTCTCCCTGTGTGAATAAGTATCATGACAACGTCTCTAGGGCAGGAATGTTGTGAAGGTTGAAATAAATTATGTTTAATGTGGTAATAAGAGTGTAGTTTATTGTGTCTTTCTATTAAAAAAAAAAGTTTGGAATGGGGAGCAATCACCCACAGAGACAAAGAGAGTAGGGCTTTATTGAGAGAGGGGAATTTGGATCCAGAGCCCTCTGGGGCTGACAGAGTTCCTGGCAGTCACACACCAGGTCCCTATCTCTTTTCACAAACAAACAAAATGTCTTAGATTGAAACTCCACATCTGTGTTCATTCAATGTCCACATCTACCCTTTGGCAACTCCAGGTTCCATTAGGAGCTTT
This sequence comes from Sciurus carolinensis, assembly GCF_902686445.1. Classification (NCBI taxonomy): domain Eukaryota; kingdom Metazoa; phylum Chordata; class Mammalia; order Rodentia; family Sciuridae; genus Sciurus; species Sciurus carolinensis. Next base: position 19,698,155 of record NC_062228.1, on the reverse strand, counting down.
TCCTTCCATCTGAAGAAGATACAAATCTGGTTAGAGTAGCCACATGTTTTAAAGGGGTGAGATTTAGATTCCAGGTCCTGTGGATGCTGGAAACCACTCTCAGCCAGTTTGAGGAGCAGACCAGATTGAAGTCAGCAACACCCGGCAGAGAGGCCTGGCTGGGTTTTGCCCTGTGCTGAGCATAATCCTGAGGGGAGCCCTGGCCTGAGGTTTTGCACTGGAAATGGGAGCTAGGTTCTGACCCCAGATACTCCCAAGAACTTCTGCTGTTGCCATGTGTTTCTCTAGCAGAATGTTATGGTTTAAATGTGAGGTGTCCCCCAAAAGCTCATGTGAGACAATGCAAGAAAGTTCAGAGGTGAAAGTACTAGGTTATGAGAGCCTTAATCCAATCAGTGCATTAGACCACTTGAATGGATTGAGTGGGTAGTAACTGCCGGCAGGAAAGGTGTGGCCGGAGGAGGTGGGTCGCTGGGAGCGTGCCTTGGGGGCATATATTTTACCCCTGGTGAGCCAGCGCTCTCTCTGTTTCCTGATCTTCAAGTCCTGAACCTTCCTCCGTCACTCCCTTCTGCCATGATGTTCTACCTCACCCCTCACACACAGCAATGGAGTTGACCATCTATGGACTGAGCCCTCTGAAACCATGAGCACTAAATAAGCGTTTTCTTCTCTAACATTGTTCTTGTCAGGGCTTTTTGGCCACGCAGGATGGAAAATATTAAAATTGACTCCTGTAATACTGGCTTTCCCCACTTGTCAAGGATTTTTATCTAAACCGTTTGACACTATATTCCCAGCACAATGTCTGCCACCATCAACAGCCTGATTATAAAACGAATTAAGATTAGTGACTGTGTCTGCATGGAAGCCCTCGCTGCACTGAGAAGCCCTAACTCCATGGGGTCTGGGAGTTGCCAGTTGTAGACAGGCACTGACGGCAGACTCCGGTGGTTCTTGTCCCGCTTAATCCTTCCAGCTTCCTAAGAAATATGCAGATGCAGGGCCTGGACTCTTTTTGGAGTGTGTGAGTGTGTGCATATTTGTATGTGTGTATGTGCTGACTGAGACCTTTGAACTTAATAACCATGAACATAATCAGATTTTATGATGTTCTCATGGAAGCTACTTTCCTTGCCAACCAGTGAGGTGCCTTATTGATCTGCAGTGTTCTGGACAGTGCCTGCTCTACAGTCTGAATTCAATTAATGTCTGATGCTTCTTAAAATATTAGAGTGTACAAAGAATGCTTGCAAACTAAGATTCAAAGGCTTAAAAGTTAAAACAAAACAAAATTAAAAAACAAAACAAAACAAACAAAAAAAATCCCAAAAAACTAAACTATAAGAGTCTGGTTTAATGCGAATTGGACCCAAGAGGAGTTTAATAATGATCTTGCCTGTCCAGAGTTTGCATGGTGAAGACCAGATGGCTCATGTCTTAAGAGAACTGCAGTCAACCTTGCAGGCCCCCTTGGGGATGGCACTGCCCTCGCCCATGGAGATGAACCCCACTGCACCCCACACCTAGGCCGTCATTACAAAACCAATCGGCATCTCCTGATGCAATCTCACAGCCTTCAGACACGGCTCTGGACTCCGGCACGGCTATGTGATGTGAATGCAGACACCTTTCCTGAACGCTGTGGGTCTTGCTTTAGTTTCAGGCTAGGAATTGAGATTTTTTTGTGGAGCTGATTCTTTGGTCCTCCGGGGCCACCTCTAACTTTGCAGTAATACTCTGGGATTCCTTTGGCTATGTTATTAATCAAAGTCACACAATCAAGGAAAAGGCAAGTGGAGGGGCTGTCATTTCAGATGGAAGAGCACTGGGGAAAGTTATTCAGTAGCATTTTCAAAATGACATTGAACCCTCAGAGAGGGGAGTGGCTCTTCCCCCACCTCTGTTCCTCTGCTGTGTCCTTTTGTGCTTCCTGTAGAGGCGATGGCTATCAGATACAACTCCCCGAGAGTTCCTGAACCAGTCCTCATCTCTCAGCTCACTGGCGAGAGTGCATTGGCTTCCCCAGGGGTGACCTTAAAGCTGCTGTTGATGATGGATCTGCACAATTTTACTCCTGAATTCTAAATACATTTGACTGCATGACACCATGGGGAGGGGCGGTGACAATGGTCTGCAGCCAACTTGTTCTCTCCAGATCTTCATTTAAAGATCCCTAGCCTGCTTCCACGGGATAATCTTACCACCTGGCAGTTTGTGCATCCTGGAGGGGACGATAAGAAGACCTAAGGAGCAGTGAGGCCTGCTCTCCCCGCCTGACCTCCCGCACCTTCTGTACCCCTCTTTATGGTTCTTTCCTGTTCTCATTCCCTTAATGAGATATGTATCTATCCTAGTCACTTGTCCCTCATCCCTGCTATCATTTAAAGCAGTACTTTGTTTATTTTCTTTTCCTCTTGCATCTCCAGGGCTAGGAACAGTCCCTGGCATTTAGCAGACCCTCAATAAATATTTATTGAATGAATGGCCCGAATTGACGACAGCGTGGGTCTGAGCTTAAACAGATGGCAATGATGTCCTCCTGCTGAGAACAGCTCTCTGCTCCAGCTCTGTCACTTCCCCTCAAGGAACCTCAGTCGCTATGTCTCTACTGTGAGGGTTGTAATTCTCCAGACCTCCCACATGTTTGTGAAGACCCAATGGGAGAAAGAAATCATGGGAACATGTTTATTAAAACACAATATCCCAGGTATTTGATGTGTGTGAGCTGTGTTTCTGTCTGACCTGATGTTGATGTTTTCATTGCATCTCTTGATTTTTGGTTGTAAGATTCTTACAATTCCCTGACATTAAGTAGATTAGAAGAGGTACAGATAGGAAAATAAAGTGGATGAGGGTATTTCACAAATGAGCACAAGACGTTAAAAGAAAACTCACAATAGGAAAAAAAAAGTGTCAAAATGGTTAAAAAGAGAGAGAGAGAGAGAGAGAGAAAGAAAGAGAGAGAAGAAAACCTGAGAATTGGCCCATGGAGGACAGATACAACTTTAAGAATTAAATTGGTGATGCTCACACACAAAGTACACACACACATACACACACACTTATTCAGGGTGGGCTAGGGTCATCCTATGAAAGAGTGTTAATGAAAATAAAATTTTTCCAACATAATTTAGCTTCAAGTATCAGAGTCTTAAAATATCTGTATCTTTTGATTGAATAATTTAGCTATTTGGAAACCATCCAAAGAGTGAATGGCAGTCACATGTGCAAGATAATTCAACATGGTGTTGTTTAAAGTAGAAAACTGTTGATGATAACCTAAATCCTTGGCAACCAGAGAAAATTCAATACATATTTCAATAAAGATTGCTGCATCCAAATTCATCAAAGATATTATACGCTAAAATAATTAATGTCATGGGAAAATGTTCTCAACATATTCTAGGAAAAAAAGAAATAAATTATAAATATTTGGCTATTCCCAAAATGTCAAATAAAAGCATATTTGTATATAATAACTATATCAAAAGTGTACAAATATTGAAGTAAAGTTGTCAGTACTCCACAACACAGTGACAAATATCACCCATTTGCAAATTTCATATATATACGTGTACAATTATACATGTAACTCATTTTTTAACAATCATATATATGTAATCCATTTTCATGCTTTTTTGATGTTTTCATGTTGCTCTTAATAATGTGTTATTTTCAAAATAAAAAGGAATTTTCATGCTACAAAATTAAAGTTTGATTTAAACTACAATCTCCATGTTCTACATATATTATCGTGAGACAGGCAAAGCTAAGTATAGGATGAGTTTTCATTGAGTAAATCAATTCTCAATTGGGGAAAGAACTTAAATAACCAAATGAGGCCCCAGTTTGCACAGGAAGGAGGACTGGGTCTTGGATCCATGCATCCAAGTTCGCTCTTCACCCCCAGCCAGGAGGCTGTCCCTTTCTCCCTTGTCCCAGAAAAGTTTTATTGTCAGTCTTCTGTCTCTGTCTCACCTCTTTTACAATGAAGGCAAATCTCCCTGTCAAGAGAGCGGGGTATAAATAGAGAAGAATCTTCTGTCAATCTGGAAATGAAATCATCAACCCAATTGGTAGTAATTGGTAGTAGCTCTTCCCTCTCCTTCCTGCAGACTCAACCTTCCCACCCCAGTACCACACTGAGCACTCCTTCCACACCCTTCAGTGATACAGGCAAAGTCCCATCACTGTCTCAGGGTTCCAGGAACTCGCTTTCCAAATTTTGGCATCGTTTCTCCTCTACCAAAATGCGAACTCTGGAAAGAGTCGAAAGTCACAGAAACTAAGATCCACAGTTTATTTTGGATATAGAATTCAAAATTGCAAATATATTGAGATTATCATCCAGTGTATCATATCGATGTGTATTCTACATTGATTAAGATGGGAAACAAAGAGGTAAGCATCAAAATGCACACGTTAGAGCCATGAGATTCTAGATCCCCTACCTGCTTTTCAAAATCTTACTTTAAGTTCCTCTTGGGTGGCATACCCCATACATTTATTTTGTAAAATGTGATTCTAAAGAAAGAAATGGGTTTTAGCAATTTTCTTAATGATACGGAGAAGGTAAGCTACAGAACTGCGATTAAAATTAAAGCCTGTCTTGACTCCACAGTCCTTTCTCGGTCCTCACGATGCCTTCATGAAATGAGATTAACCATCACAATATTTGACAAAATGAAAAAAAAAATTACTCAAAACCAGGAAAATGATATGTGAATGGTGATGTAAGGATATAAAAGGAAATAAAATAAAAGCTATGTAATTGACTTATCAACTTTGCTAAATTAATCCTTAGGAATAGTTCAGATTTAGGTGTCAGTGAATGGATCCTGCTCCACTGTTTTGTCATCTCTGGCTAATTCTGGGCACTCTGAATATTTATTTTAGAACATTTATCTCAATTGCAATTTTTACATTTACTTCTGTACCTATTTATGTAGTACCAGTCTCCTCCACTAGAGCAAACACTTCCCCCAGTACAGAGACTGAGTCTGCTTTTGTTTATTCTTTATTCCTACAGTTTAGAAACGAGTTTGGCATATAGAAAATGCTCAATTAATATTTGTTGAACCAATGGATGGGTAATGGATTTCCATTTGTCCTGATGTTTGAGGTTCTTACAATACTGTCTATATTTCTCCCATTTTGACCTCTGGAGAGCTGACCACTCTCTGACTCTTCAATATTCTCAAGGTTAACTTGTTGGAATGATACTAATTCTGTTCTGTATCAGCAAATGACAGGAGTGAACCGCAGTGATCCTTCTGTGCTAAAGCCCCATGTTGAGGTCTCAGCCAATTCCAGGTGAAATGGAAAGAACTGCTTTACAAGTCTACAAGCTCCAGCCAGAGGGTATTGGTCAGTGGTAGAACATTTGCCTAACATGCAAGGCCTTGGGTTTGATCCCCACCATTTTCTTTATTTTCAATATCATTTTCTTCCAAAGAAGTCAACTCTCTGTGTATTCTCCATTTTGAGGAATAAGGAAGGAGTTCATCAAGTACAAATTCATATGCTATGCTTCCTTATAATAGATCCCCCATTGCTGGGGAGCAATTTCAATTAATCAATAGTCATGTCAGAATGGAATGTTAAATTGGACGTGTGCCTGAGAACTGAAGACCAAAGTCATTTTAGACTTGGGAAATTAGTATGAATTGTTAAATATCTCCATCACATTGAAAGTGATGGGAAATTAAAGGAGACAGCTTTTAGAGAGCTTCTGGCATAGTGAGTCTCCTCGGGCCTCCAAGATGAGAAGGGAGGAAGTCATTTTCTTCTTTCAAGCTTCCATAAGTTACCTTGACAGGACTACTATGAAAATTTAGTATATGCCTCTGGAAATGTTGGTGGCATAGCTTCCGACTATGTTTGTCTAACACCCGCCTCACCAACAGCATAATAACAAGAGAAATGACTGCTAGATGCTTTAATGGTGAAGCAAAGGTGCTGTGTAGCACTATATGCTGGTGGCCTGTGCTCTACCGTGAACCTAGAAAATGCTGTGTGAGTGTTGACCAGGCCCTCAAAGATCTGTGCTCCTAAGGAGAGATCCTAAGGCATGGAATCTTCTCAGGTGTCTTCCTAACAGGGTTTCCTGGAGTGTTGAACAGAGCAGATCAGAGAACTTGGGTACCCAGAGCTGAAGGACAAGTCAGTATCCAATCAAAGTAGAGAGATGTACTCCCACTTGCAAGGGAAGAGTAGGGGAGAGAGACCCAGCAAAGAAGCCTGGGGGGACTTGGAAGAAGCCAAAATAGGCCTCTGGAGAGCCTGTTTTTAATGTAACATTATCCAAGACAGATCCCTAGAAGACCCAAATCAAATAATAGTCCTGAACACCTCCCCATACTCTCCCCTGGTGAGACACAGAGCCCCAGTTAACATATTAAGGGAAAAGGAGTCAGATCCTAGGGAGAAAGGGGGGAAAACTGTCCACGGGATATTCTTGTCAAACAACCGTTTTTATGTCTGTATCAGGGCCTGTTATGAGATGTCCTCCCAAAGCTCATGTGTGAAGCAATGCAAAATAATTCAGAGGTGAAACAATTAGGTTATGAGAGCTTTAACCTAATCAGTGATTAATCCACTTGAATGGATTAACTGGGTGGTAATTATAGTAGGTAGGGTGAGGCTGGAGAAGGACACTGAGAGTGTGGCTTTTTACTGTATCCCTGATAAACAGAGCTCTCTCTTCTTTCTGTTACCATGTCCTGAGCTGCTTTCCTCCTTCATACTTTTCTGCCGTGATGTTCTGCCTCACCTTGGGCCTAGAGCAATGGAGCTGGCCATCTATAAACTGAAATCTCTGAAATTATAAGCACCCACCCCAAACTTTCCCTCCTCTAAAATTTTTGGTCTCAGGGACAAACATGTTGATTCAAAAAGGGCCCAGTTGGGGAGAAAGAGAAATCTCAACCTTAAGAGATCATTAAAATTTGACTCTCATATGGCACTAGATATCACATTTGCTACAGAGAGGTTGTTTCTTATGAATTGACCTGAGAGAGGTTCAGAGGAGATAAGACTAACAAGAAAGTTCTGAGCCTGTGATGGAACCAAGAGTTTGCACAGGAGGGACAACTGAAAGGACCACAGACACAAAGGTAGATATTCACTTAGGAGTCCTTTTTATTTAGTGTGATGGCTACAAGTGGCACAGATCACTAGTGAATAGACGTGGGATGAACAGGGCACAATTTGACCATAGAGGTCACAGAAAATTTCTGAGAGGGGTGGATATCTAAGATGAGCAATGTTGATAGACTATTGAGATTTTCAACACAGAAGCATCTGAGCCCAAATCTGCATCACATAAGATTGCTCAAATATTTGGGCCTAAAAATTGGTAAGCTTACCTGGACCTCTTGATCCTTCCTTGCTGGTTACCTATGTGTGAGTCTTTTTTTTCCCCCTTGCCCAAAATATTTTTATAGTCTCTGCCTCAGTCAGCCCTCCTTCTTACTCCCAAAGGTGAAAACTGTGTGAGAGCTACTAAAGGTCATGACTGAGACCTGCCACACTGCCCTTCTGAGGCACTGGTGCGAGACCCAACGGGAATCCTCACCCACCTGAGCATCTCAAGTTCACAACTCCTGTCGGAGCCTGGTTTCCTCTGCTACATTCTCCGGGCATTCTGTAATTTCCTGATATTACTGGGAAACTGATATTGAGGGAGCCTTTGAGGAGCGCCTTAAGAAAAACACATCAAAAGACAACATTTAGCTGTCTTCACTTGCCCCTCAGGATAGTTGAACCACTCCCCACAGAAATATAACAGATCCATAAACACGTGCCCTGGCCTGCCAGAAGCTGAGATGGAGTGTAGAAAGACTGATGCATATATCCACCATTGATTGACTACCTACTGTGAGTCAGACCTTCTGATAAGAAGCACTTTGCATAGATTATCTCCAAATTTCACTCCAAAATGGTGAGGGAGAGTTATTACTTCCATTTTGTAGATGAACATAATGATCCCAGAGGGCTTAAGTAAAAATCGGCTCTCAGAGAGTGAGAGGTGGAGTAGGATTTCTAATAAGTGCTTTCTGGATCCAGGGCTAGTGCCTATTACTGTACTTTATGTAGTGGGTAAGTTCATCCTTTAACTTAATTCTCAAAATGGTCTTCTTGGAAAAGCTATCTCTGATACCTCTAAACAGCACCCTGAAGCTCTTTCCTTCTCCTTCTCCTGGAATCTTTGTCCAAGTCTTAGAAATGATCTTACTTTGTTACCCCCAGTGTTTATTTATATGCTGTTCACCTTTAAACTGGAAGGTTCACATAGGTTGAGATGAAACTCTTTAATTTTATTTTCACTAAATATCGAGGCTAACTTTGCACACAGTAGGACATCTTAACATCATTAAATTATAAACAAGAAACAGGGAACTCAAAGAGATGAGATAATACTCAGAGGTAACTACACTAGTCACTTAGAAACCAGAATCCCAACTCAACTCTTGACGCCAAATATGGGGCACTTTCTCATATATTCAACTTGGAATTAATATCATTTTTATGATGGTTGTGGGTATGTTATACTAGACTCTCACAGCACAATCAGAAAGGACTGTGTCTACACATGCACAGGTGCACATGCATAGATGAAGAGAAATGTCAATCAATTTTTTTTTCCTTAGTTAATCACTTCAGGCCAATAATAAGGTAGCCTCACTGTTTACCCTAACTCCCAATGTTTAGCAGTTTTCTTATTTCTTTCTTTAAGATAACATTCCACAATTTTCATTCAATAAATACTTGTCAGGTATTTACTACATTGTAGGCAGTGTGACAGATGTGTGGGATACATATGTATATGCATATATGTGTATGTGTGTATATGTATATTAGGTATTTTGAAGTCTGAATTTAAGTGACATGAAGGAAAAGTAAAGGGTGCGTTCAGAATATATAATAGAGATCCTTGACCTAAACCGACTGTTGAGATCAACTGGCTGTATAGAAAACCAATCTGTGATACAAAGCACAGATGAGGAGCTGGGGATGTATCTCAGTAGTAGAGTTGCCTGACACACACAAGGCCCTGAGTTCGATCCTCTGTGTTGCAAAATAAATAAATGAATAAATATGTAAAAGGCACTGAAGTATTTTAGCTGGGAAGCAACACAGGCAGTTTTAAATGTCCTCTCTGTCACATATGAAAGGAATGTATTGCAAGGAGATAGGAACAGATAGTGGCAGGCCAGTTAGAAAGTAGTCAGGTGGTAGTTGGGGAAGATGACAAAAGTGTATCTAAATGTTCATCAATTGCCAGAATCATCTGTCCTAGTCTCTCTGCATAGGAAGGAAACCAGTGCTCTGGTTTCGGCCATAAACTGTTAGAGAAATTCCTCCCAGAGTCTATGGTCATCATTTTGTACCCTGCAATCTTCCCAGGAGTCCTGCAAAGGTGCCCAGTGTGGAGAAAAGTATGAACGTTTTCAGATCTGTGTCTGTTTAGATCTGTGGACTTTAGATGCTACAAGTTTTCTTTCTCCACCAATCTTACAACCCACTCTCTGCAGCTGAACCATCCCACCACAAAGATGTTGATGATCTGCTTTTGAGAGCTCCCCTGCCCCTGTGAGAGTGGCCTGAATGGACAGTTAAAGTAGCTCCTCTCTGGGGCCCAATGGAGACCTAATGTTCCACCTTGTCTGTGTCCAGCTTAGAGGACTCCACTTTCTCCTGCTTTGTTTTGCCTGCTCTTGCATTCAGAAGTAAAGCTCACAAAGGCTCAGCTCTTCTTCCTCCTCTTTGTCCCCCCACCCTCCTCACCTTCTCCTTCCCTTCTCCTCCTGTTTCTCCTCCTCCTTCTTCCTCTTCTCTCCTCCTCTTTCTCTTCCTATCCTTCTCTTCCTCCTTGACCTCTCTTCCTTCCTTCTCCTCTTCCTCCTTCCCTGATTCAATAATGAAGAAAGGGTGGGGGGCTTGGGGAGGTGATCATGCAGTTGACCTTGATCTGTAACCTCAGAATTGAAGTTCAGGGAAAAGGAAAGTGGAGAATCCTCCAGGTTCTTTCTTAGTCAGTAGCTATGGATTTCGCTTGCAGAGATAATGCTAAATTAATGGTTCTGACAGCTCTATTAAGCCCTTTTTTTATCTTCTTTAAAACTAAAAAGGAGCAAAACCTGCCTGGGCCACCACTGCTCTCAACCACACTTACTATCAGTAGATTCCCTTAACCTTTCACCAGCTCAGAGCTGGTGTTCCTGGGGCTCCCCGGCATGCTTCCTCACATTGTATATCAGAAAAATTGGTAAATAAAGAAGACAAATTCATTTACTAGGCTTGATTTATTTATTTGTACCTACGATTGAGCCCAGGGGCCCTTAACAACTGAACCACATCTTCAACCATTTTTTTTTTTTCTTTTGAGACAGGGTTTCACTAATTTGATTACAGCCTTGCTAAATTGCTGAGGCTGGCTTTGAACCTGTGATCCTCCTACCTCAGCCTTCTGAGAAGCTGGCATTATAGGCATGAGCCACCACTCCCAGAAGCCAGGCTTTAAACTAGAAGCAGGAATCAGAGACACAGATGAGTGAAAGTCTGCTAGTGAGTCACTCACCGACTGCCTGATAAACCAGTGGGTGAACCACAGCCTGAGACAGCTCTAACTTACAAGGAACCGATGGCTCATAGTGAGGTAGCAGAGTACTCCTCTGGCCAGGGCCCAGGGCTTCTTCCAAGGCTAAAGCAAAAGTTCCATCTCTAAGGGAATGTACTTTTTTTTTTTTAACAGAAAAATCTAACTTGGTCAACGTTGGAGTTAAACACATTTCTTTCTCCTTATCTTGTGTTTTTCAACCTTGGAATGTTTCAATTACAACCTTATTAGATAGATAAATGTATATTTTACTGCTTTAATTTGGATCCAGTAAAAGATACACAATCTTTTAAAACTTTTCCCAAGGCCACCAGTCCTACAACTATTTAATATATTCAGTGCTGACTATGTGCTGGGAAATAATAGTCTCTACTATCCTCTCATTTTTATATCCAAGTAACGTATTCCAGCAGCACAATACAACTTAGAATATGCTATTGCAAGAGATGTACAAAAAGTGAGAATTTAAGTTGGCTTAGTGGAAGACAGAGCATTTTCATCGACCTAGAAGAATAGACAGGATGTCAAAAAGGTGTGTGTACTAGGAGGTGTCCTGCCACGTATGATCCTGGATGAGCTGTTTCACCCATCTGAGCCTGAATGCCCTCAACTACCAAGAAAGGGACATTCATATTATCTGATTGCTTTATGCTATGAGAATTAAATGAAATATGTGATGATAATGCTGGTGGTGGTAGTAGTGGTCATGATAATCATGATGATTATGGTGATGCCAATGACCATGGTATGGGTGATGATGACGATGAAGATGATGGTGATGGTGGCGATAATGGTGGTGGTGATGGTGACAGCGATGTTGAACTCTTCTATATCCATGGATATCGTCAATCAACTCTAACAATCTTAAAGAGTTTTAGAGTCACTCCAGTCTTCCTTCTAGGGACTGAGGTACACTGATTAGGATGACAATATGCCCAAGGAGTTGTCTAGTCAGTACATGAGATCCTAAAGGGTAGAGTAGCATCTCCCAGTTGACAAAGAGGGCTAGGGACCATGCCTGTCCAGGGAAGTTGTGCTTGTAGGCAGAAGGCAGAGAGATATATAAAGGATTAAACATAGAACATGAGAATTCTCTCTTGTCTCTCAAAAAAAAAAGTTTATTTTCTATGTGAGAGAGTTTGATGGATATTTCTTATTTCTTTGTTTTCTGTAGTAGACAGTAAACAGCACATTCCATTTCATTCTTTACAGTGTCTTATCAATAACAAGATTGCCTCTCTCTGCCTTTCTTGTAAGTACCTGAGTTCGGAATCCTGTTTATAGCTTCTTTAGTCAGGGGATTCTTTTTAGTTTGAGAAAATATAGCAGAAAGTTGAAAGGAAGGGATTTCTGGAGTTTAAATGTGGGCTTCCCCACAGATTTCCAGTGTGGCCGTGGGCAATGCTCTTGAACCTCCTGGGTGCAATACCTATTCCCGCTTTTTATCTCCTTTCCTCTGTCATCTCTCTTGTCCTATCTGGTCCAATCTTTGTCATGTTGGATGACAGTGACTAAGTCACATAAAATTTTTGTGGTGAACCCCTGGGCTGCCTGATGCTATCTATAGCTGAGAGAGAACAGTTCTGGAACAAAGGTGAAGTTCTGGTCCCTATGCTAGAGGACCCTAGTGTGGAGATAGCATCCTTCTATGTAGAGGGAACTGGAACTTCCAAGGGGCTCTGGTTAGGTCAGCAGGACAGTAAGGATACCAGACTGAAAAGGTTGTCAAGTTGTTCATAAAAAAAATTTTGTCTAAAAATAGCCCACCGCTCTCTCCTGCAGATTGGCCCTCTCCCCTCATTCTGATTCTGCTGCAGACTATAATCAAATAGGAGTGAAAGCAAGTCTACTTAACCTTGAGATAAAAGCTTTCTTAAAAAAAGAAAAGATAGTTGGTTTCCAGTATGACATGTAAGGAGCCTACAAGTCTCCACTCTGTCCTAACAACAAATAAAAAGCTGAACAAACTGAAAAATCAACAAATCGTCTTAGTTCTATCAAAGAATTGAGGTCACAGGGCAAACCGCTGCCTTCTCCCAGACATTGGACAGAGAGGTGTCTGCAGAGAACACAACTGACCAGAGCAGAAACCAGTAAAGAGAAACCTCGTGGAAAATCAGGGCTGGTGAAAAAGAAGCTAGATCACAGTGGCATTGCTAGAGGCTCAGGGGCCTGGGAACCAAAGTGACCTGTCGTAGAAAGGTCCTTCACTCTTGTTAGTGTTACTTCCAGGATCTCTACCACGTCCTCACTGTGAATACAGAAGAAAATGTCCTTCATGCTATCAACAGGGAGAGGGGACAGGGAAAGGAACCATTCTGAATTATGCCAGAACATTCTGTTCTTAACACAGCCTGCCCTCAGGAGATACTGTTTAACAAGGCTAACCTGAGGGATTTTTTGTCGGAGTCTAACTGACCCAACTCAGTATACTCTAGCCATCCTGATCCATTGAAGAGGAAAGAGAAATCTGAGATGGCCTTGTGAATGTCGCAGTGCAGAGAGGCACAGGCTGCCTGCAAGACAGAGGCCTGATCATGGGACAGTGGATGGTTTCCCTGCCTCCTCACCAGCGCTTTGCAGCATCCTGCTCACAGCAGTCGCTTTATCTAGTACCTCACATGCAGCAGGTTAAAACAACAACGATGAAATGCAAGGTACACGCAGAGACGAAAAGCACAGTTTGAAGAGGCTGAACAAGTATCAGAACAAGAGTTCCATATGACAAGGGTATTGGAATGATCAGACCTGGAATATTAACAACTCTGACTAATATGCTAAGGGCTCTTGTAGAAAAAGAAAACCACATGCCAGAATGTGTGGTTGACGCAAACTGAGTGATGAAAATTCCAAGAAAGAACAAAACAGAAAGCACAACAACAACCTGCAGCAGAATGAGGGCTGAGTTGCATGCCCTTGTTAGTAGACCCGACGTGGGAAGGAAAGAATCCTGACTTTAAGGATGGAACACTAGGAACTTCTCAACTGAAAAGCAAAGAGGAAAAAGGACTGAAAAAAATGCAACCGAATATCCAAATACCATGAGAAAACTAGGGAAGAGCAAGGAACATTTAATAAGAATTCCAGAAGAAAAGAAAGAACAAAGGAAGGAAGGAAGGAAGGAAGGAAGGAAGGAAGGAAGGAAGGAAGGAAGGAAGGAAGGAAAGAAAGAAAGAAAGAAAGAAAGAAAGAAAGAAAGAAAGAAAGAAAGAAAGAAAGAGGGAGGAAGAAAGAAAGAGAGAGGGAGGTGAAAGAGAAAGAGAGAGGGGGAAAGAGAGAGAGAAAGGAAGGAAGGAAGAAAAGCAAGAAAGAAGCAGAAGAAATATTTGCATGAACCAATACTGACTGAAAATTCCTCCAAATTGATGCCAGGAAACACATCACAGATACAGAAAACTCAGAGAACATCAAGGAAAACATTTTCTAAAAAAACTACTTATGTGTATCATATTCAAACTTCAGAAAAATCAAAGTTAAATTAAAAATCTTAAAGAAACCAGAAGAAAAGGGACTTCATCTACAGAGGAGCAAAGATAAGAAATATATCCAATTTCTCTTCAGAAAGCATGTAAACAAGAACAGAGTGAAATGAAATACTTAAAGTATTGAGAAATAAAAATGCCAAGCAAGAATTCTCTACTCTGGAAAGTTATCCTTCAAAAGCAAAGAAAAATAAGGACTTCCTCAAATAAAGCTTGAGGAGGTTTGTTTCCAGGAGTCATGCCTTGTAAAAAATAATAAAGAAGTTATTCAGAGAGAAGTAAAATGACACAGATCAGAAACTCAGAATTCTGTAAAGAACGGAAGAGCTTCAGAGAATGATTAAGTCAAAGTAAAATTAAAAACTGTTGTTTTTCTTATTCTTAATTGATGTAACAAAATGATGATTTTAAATAATATTATATTCAATTTATCCATGCATATATACATATATATGTATATTCATATGCTTATTTTTAAGAAAATGAGTGAAAGTGGTGATTGAAGGATGTGATGAAGGAATTAGGGATATTTTGTGATTATAAGTTAGTTTCACTCTCTATGAAGTAGTCTGTGGTATTATTTGTAAGTGAACTTAGACTTGTTGTAAATGCATAATTTAAACTCTAGGGCAATTACTGAGGAAAGTTTAATATATAAATATAACTTTGCTGCAAAAAAAAAGGAGAGAAATGGATTAAACTGTACTCAAATAAAATCATAAGTAACTAAATTGGGGAAGAAAGAAATAAATATGAAGGTCAAGAGCAACAAGTATATAAGAGTTACCACTATGCTAGATATAAATCCAAGTATATCAATAACAATATTGTCAGTGGTCTAAATATGCTAACTAACAGATAATGTAGAAAAAAAAAAGACCCAACTATATGCTCTCTGTAAGAAACCTACTCTAAATACAAAGGTACACATAAATTGAAATAAAAGTTAGAGAAAGATATAATGCTAACACTAATCAAAAGGAAATAAAAGAAGATATGCTAATTTCAGAGCAAGAAGTTATGAAGGATAAATAGAGCATTGCATAAGGATAAAGACATTAATACTCCAAGACAAAATAATCCTTAAAGTGTATGCACCTAATACAATGACAAAGCACTTGAGGAAAATACTAACAGAACTCCAATTAGAAATAGATGAACTTACTATTATAGTTGGAGATTTTAACACTCTCTGTCAAAAATGGACAGATACAACAGGTATAAAATCAGTAAAAGTATAGTTGAATTAAACAGACATATTAATGTCAATCAACTAGATACAATTGAGGTACATAGACTACTTGTCCATCAATAGGTTACACATTCTTCCCAAGCTTGCATGGAAGGTTCATCAAGATATACTACATTATGTCCCAGCCAACACCCCTTGACAAATTTAAAAGACTAGAAATCATGCAATATTTGCTCTCAGATAACAAAGGAATTAAGTTAGAATTCATTAACAGGAAGATAGCTACAAAGTACCAAAATACTTACATACTAAACAATACATTTCTAGATAACATAAGATCAACAAAGAAATCTCAGGAAAAATTTTAAAGTATTTTCATTTAAATGAAAATGAAAATACAACATATTAAAATTTATGAATGTGGCAAAAAGTGCTTAGAGTGAAATGTATTGCCTTGAACACATATATTAGAAAAAGAGAAAGATACAAAAATCAATAATCTAAGCTTTCACATTAAAAAAACTAGAAAAATAAAAGCAAATTTATCTCAAGCTAAGCAGAAAAATAGAAAAGAATTAGAGAAGAAACCAATGAAATTGAGGATGAAAAATAAACAGAGAAAATCCACAGAACTAAAAACACTTCTTTGAGAAGATCAATAAAACTGAAAAGCATCTAACTGGGTTAAGAAAAAAAGGACAAGACTAAATTACTAATAGTAGAAATGAGACAGGATATATCACTATATAGACCATGGACTTTAAAATATCAATAAAGAAATATTATGAACAACTCTGTGTCCTCAAATTTGATAACCTCAATGAGATGCACAAATTTCTTGAATGACACAATCCATAAAAATTCACACAATAGGAAATAAACAATATGAATCATCTTATAACTATTAAATAAATTGAATCAATTAATAATTTTCCAGAACACCCAGATAGTTTCACTGGGGAATTCTACCAAACACTGAAGGAGGAAATCATATCATCTCTTCCAGAAGACTGAAGTAGAGAGGATCTTTAACACTCATTCAATGGGTCAG
Organism: Sciurus carolinensis; assembly: GCF_902686445.1. NCBI lineage: Eukaryota > Metazoa > Chordata > Mammalia > Rodentia > Sciuridae > Sciurus > Sciurus carolinensis. Next base: position 19,681,806 of record NC_062228.1, on the reverse strand, counting down.
TAATACCTTAATATCAAAAACAGACAAAGACATTACAAGAACAAGGAACTACAAGACAATATTTTTCATGAGCTCTCCTGCAAAATCCTCTATAAAAATTTGTAAAGCAGGATGGGGATGTAGCTCAGGGGTAGTTTGCCTAGCATGTTTGAGTCCCTAGGTTTAATACCCAGCACATACACACATGCACACACACAATTGTATAAAACAGAATTTTATGTCATGACCAAGTGGAATCTATTGAAGGAATGAAGAAATGGTTAGATATTTAAAAATCAATACACATAATCCATCATATCAACAGACTAAAGAAGGAAAATCCTGATTACATCAATAGTTGCCAATAAAGAATTGATAAAATCCAACATGCAGTCATGATACAATTTCTCAACAAAATAGGTATAGAGAGAATCTTTCTCAATTTGATAAAGGATATCTACCAAAACAAAACAAACATCAACAAAAAAAGTCCTATGGCTAACATTACTAACATTACAACTAGTGGTGAAATGTCCCCTATTCCCTCTATTTTTCAACATTGTACTGGAAGTGCTAGCTAATGCAATAAGACAAGAAAAGTGAATAAAATGTATATAATTTAAAAATTGAAACTGTTTATAGGTGATATGATCATCTCCGGAGAAGGCTCAAAAAATTGACAAAAATGACTCTTAGACTAATAAGCAATTATATCAAGTTTGCAGAAAACAAGGTTAATATATAAAGGCATATTATCTTTCTTATTTTCTATATATGCCTACAAGAACAAGTGGAAGTTAAAACTAAAAACATGTGACTTACATAGCACTCCTAAAGTGAAATACTTAGATGAAATCTAACAAAATATGTTCAAGATCTAGATGAATTAAACTTTAAAACCCTGACAAAATTCCTCAAATATAATTAAATTGGGAAGAGGCCAGTTCTTCCCAATTTGATTTATAGATTCAACATAAACATAATCAAAACCCCAGCAAGTTATTTTGATGATATCTGAAGACTAATTGTAAATTTCATAAAGCTCATGTGGAGAATGAAAAGACCTAAAAAGTCTACTCAATATTGAAAGAGAAGAGAAATATGGAGAACTGACCTTATCTGATTTCAGCAATCACTATTTAGTGTGGTGTTGATGAAGAATAGACAGATAAGTCAATAGAAGAGATCTGAAATAGATTCATAAACCATAGTTAAACAATCTTGGACAAAGGAGCAAAGATAACAATGGGTCAATGATGTTCTTTTCAATACATGTTATTATAATTGGTCATCCACATACAATAAAAGATGATTGTAGCACAGTTCTTATACCCTTCACAAAAAATTAACTCAAAATGGGTCATAGACATAAATATGAAACGTATTACCAATATACATGTGTTTAATTGGTCAAAATTCCAAACACTGACAACAGCAAACTCTGGGAATGTTGTGGAACAAACAGGAATTCTCATGTCACTGGTAGAAATGAGAAACGGTACTGACACTTTGGAAGATATTTTGACAGTTCTGTAAAAAAATAAGAATACTCTAACCATATGATCCAGTAGTCACACTCCTTGGTATTTATTTATTCACATGTACTGAAAGCTATACACACATAAACCTAGATAAAACTTGAAAGCAATTAAGATTCCCTTTAGTAGGTGGATGGATAAACTGTGTGATATCCAAATTTGAAATATTATTTATTATTAAAAAAGAATGATCTCTTAAGCCACAAGAAATAGAGGAAACTTAAATGCATATTATAAAGTAAAAGAAGCCAATCTCAAAGACTTCCTACTGTATGATTTCATATACATGATATTTATAAGGACTCAAGTTATATGGGAACTCTGTGCACTTACCACTCCATTTTTTCTGTGAATCAGAAACTCTTCCAAAAGTAATATTAATTCAAAAATAACAATAATATTTAAAGCTGAAAATTGAAACAATTAGCAAAGTAATAGTTATAGCCACTAAGGTAAAAATAAAAACTCAGTGGTTGAACATTGATTCTGCAACCGGGGTCCTATTAACTCTTTTTTCTTGGAAATGGGTACAGAGGATTGAACTCAGGGGCACTCAACCACTAAGCCACTTTCCCAGTCCTACTGTGCATTTTATTTAGAGCCAGGGTCTCGCTGAGTTGCTTAGCACCTCGCTTTTGCTGAGGCTGGCTTTGAACTCGCAATCCTCCTGCTTCAGCCTCCTGAGCCACTGGGATTACAGGCATGTGGCACCATTCCTGGCCCATTAACTTTTAAAATCTTATCTCGTCTAATCCTTACTACAACCTGAATGGTTTGTGCCTGTGTCCTCTTACATTTTCAGGTGAAGAAACTGAGTTACCAAGATGTTAAGTGACTCCCTCAGGATGCACAAGTTTTGTGTAGCTGAGTCAGGGATTGCATCTAGCTCCTCCACCCCATCACAACACACTTGCTGATGTCACGTCATTTGTTTCCCAGATTTTGGTTAGAATGCGATAGATAAAAATGTCTGGGGCTATAAATGAAGAACGGCACTAGAAGGCCCAGATGGAAGATAGGGAGTTTCTCCCCTTCTGCCCTGCTGACACTTAGGCTCGGGTTTTCTTGTCCTGCAAGACTTTCCTGTACATTGCAGGATGTTTTGCAGCACACCTGGCCTCTACCTGCTATTTGCTAGTAGGACCCTCTAAGGTGACAGTCAAAAATGTCTCCAGATGTGGCCAATTGTCTCCTGGGGGTGCAAAACCATCCTGGAAAGAACCTCTGTTTAATACCCTCTGATACTCCAGGCCTCGGTTGCAAGTCTGAGCTTAGCCCTTCTTTATATTGAGCATCTGGGTCTCCCTTCACCGTGTTCTCGTCAATCTGACCCTTTCACGTTGTCAATACTTTGTCCCAGCTCCATCAACAATTAAACAAAGATGAGTCTGCATAGGAGCATGTGAACTTTAAAACATCACTTCCTCATAGATGACAACAACAAATGATACCTATGAACAGACCAAGATCATGATGATACTAACAAATACTATTCCTTAATTTTTTCATCTTACCTAAAATACTAAAGTAAGGAAAACTGAACTCCCTCTTCTCTCCTCCCATAAAGGAATCCAAACACTCCCAGATACACTTCACATACCACTCTCAAAAACTGATGAAATCTCAAGAAAAGTCAGTTTACAAATTTGATGATTTTGCCAACCTAAATTAAGTAGACATTTGGAAACATCTGGATAAAGATTGACATCCTTTGTTTTTATCCATATGGCTTGTGCCTCTCAGATATAACCTAAAAATGATTTTAGATGACTATAAAAGCTTGAATGGAGTATGTATGGACAGAGTCCATCAACTCTTTTGTTTAAAAACAAGACCATCTTGCCATAGATTTACATAACAATGCCTCAAAATTTAATGTGGAGTGGAATGCATTCACATTCTTGCCACAGAATTTTCATTTAGATTTTAAAAGGGTGTGTGTGTGTGTGTGTGTGTGTGTGTGTGTGCATGTGCATCTATGCCTATGTATATACTGATATGGTGTCACTATTTGTATGTGTGTGTGTGTACACTCATACATATACATGTAATTCCATGCATCAGTGGGAAAATTATGTGAGTGACATAAAACCATCTGTATCAGAGGAAGAGAGAAAGAGAAAGTTTAACATATTGGCCAATCTGCATAGAGCACACGTATACAAATGCAGCGCATCTTGGAAGGCAAAAACGGTACTTTCTTGCCTCTAATGGCTTGATAATAGCCATTATCGACAACAATGTAAATGAAAAGAAAATAAAAAGAGGCATTTTTATGCACTGCCCATTAAGAGCAGCATGCACATAAACTCATGAACTTGGAAAATAAATAAACAGACTGGTTGCTAAACAAAAGCTTGATTTCATTTCCAGTCCTATCGATGGATAGTTTGTCATTAAAAAGATAGAGCTGTTTAAGCCATCCCAAGGGAGAGACTTAAAGTGGGATAAAAAGAATCCAGTGGAGTATGCAGACCTGAGCCAATTTTAAATAATTGCCATTCTACCCTGAAGCCAAAGAGATTTTGTTGAGTCATGGCCCATCAGCTACAGGGAGCAGGGCCTTCCTATGGGAGAACTGGGTGCCCCACCATGGAGCCCCATGGGAAAAACCCTCAGGCACAGAAGAAGAATCCCTGCCTTCACTATGCGATAAAATTGCTCTTAAAGACCTGTATATTTTCCTTGCTGGTTTGCCATGTGACCTCATTTGTCTTCAGAATAGTGTCTGTGAATCATGGAATGAAAATCAAAAGGGCATTTGGTCTAGCTGCCTGACTTAACCTCTCTACATCAATTGAGCTCCATAAGTCCCTTTTATATCAATCCATAAAAAGGTACTGACATTATTTCTGGGTACATGAACTCATTAAATGTCTTTGCATACATGGAGTGTGTAATAGTGACTACACATAATAGATGCTCGATATATAACCATTGCCATTGTCTCTTATATTTACTACCTTTTTGGAAAGCCAGCTGCCATGAGAAACTTTATTGACTTAGAAATTAGACAAAATGACAGTCAAATTATTATTATGTGGCCTTGAGTGAAGATTGAACACCCATGAGCACCACTTATTTATAAAACAGAGATGAGGATACTGCATACATTTTGTGACCGCTATGGGAATTAAAAAAGGAAATTCCTGTAAAAGAAGGGGAACATGGTAATTCCTCAGTTAATATCAGCTGTTATTGTCAGCTCTACTTCTATTACTATTTGCACTTCAATAGATGACAATTATTTCTGTTATTGAAACTACAGACCTCTCTGGGCTGGAAAATGAATGGAACTCTTTTCTCTTACTTTAGCACTGGAGTGTGGTGTCATGTAACGAATAATTCTCTTCACTGGGAGCTGACAGCAGTTTTACAGGGCAAAGATGATGAAGAGGAAGAGGATGCATAAAACCATCTAGAGTTTTCTGATAAAGGAGATTCCAGCAGCCTCTACTGTGTTAAAGAACAGGAAAGAAGACTGAGGGGGTTCAAAAACTTACCTCATACAATCAATGAATTGAGAGGGCACTGGATGAAACTGGGAGCAAACCTGAGTTGGCACTTGATTCGGGGAGATCAAGGTCTAGCCAGGAGGAGAGGGAGGTGAATAGTTTCTTTTCATCCAAGTGACAGGGTCTGGAATGCGGTAGGAATCAGAGATGGTGGCCCTCAACCATGTCTGGAGGCAATAAACAGGACTTCCTGGAGGCAAATACATCTTGGGACTCTTGAAGAATCCACAGGACTTAGGAAAAGATGGCAATTGCTACACCATTTAAGACCTGTGGACCACCTTGCTTAAACTTTCTGAGCTTTACTCTGTTTTTTTTTTTTTTCTATAAAATGTGAAATGTGATGATATATACTATGATATCATGCACAGTCATTCCTCTGTATTGGTGAATTCTGAATCCATGGACTCAACCAACTGGATTGAAGAGGAAAACATTTTTAAAAAATTATATTTATATTGAACATGAGCAGACATTTTTTTCTTGTCATTATGGGGTACACAATGTGATATAACTACCATTTTCATCTAATTTACAGTATATCAGGAAGTTTACTCTAAAGATGATCTAAAGAAATATAAGAGAGGATATGTGTAGGGCAAATACAAGGTTATTCTATGTAAGGGACTTCAGCATCCATGGGTTTTGCTGTTCAAGGGTGGTCCTGGATCCAATTTTCCATGGATACTGAAGGTCAACTGTACTTGTAAAATATAAAGGTGCCTCATCAAAATATATTACTCCTTATTTATTGAGCCAATGCTGGGCTCTATCACTAAGCTGAGGAGCTCAGACTAGTTGCTTGGATCTGCAATTTGCAATTTGATGATCAGGACAAGACATCTGTCACGTATCTATCTCTCTCTCCATCTATCTATCTATCCATCTGCCTCCCTACCCATCTTTCTCTATTCCTCTCTCCCCTCCCTCTTTTCCATCCCTCTCTAGCTTGCTATCAGTACCTCCTTAAAAGGTCTCACACCCTGCTGAACAAGTACAAGAGGGCATATTGAATACTGGGCACACACCCATGGGGGACCACTTGCCAGACCTCAGCTTCTCCCTTTCTAATTGAAGTGGAAGCTTTGAAATGTTCTGTGCGGCTTTCTCTGAAGTCGCAGCTGACCAGTTTCTCCCACTGCTTCCTAAACCTTTAATTTGTCAGTAAAATGGTTTCGTTTTCTTATGACTACTTGGGTTTTTCTTTCTCCTGCAGCTGCTGAAATGGGACCCCGTGTGCAATGCCTATTTTTATGAGAATTCCCTTGCACGGCACTCGGGTTATCTCTGGGAGCTGCTTCCAAGGGAAACGATGCACTTCAAGACCACCTTGGTACCTGGGGAATTTGAGTTTAAGGTTTTATTTCTTCGAGGGCTCAGGATCTATGTCACTGTCTCCTAAAGAGTTTCAGCTAAAACTCAATGACGAAATGCATTTTTGTTTTTCTCTAGGCAATTGTCAAATTGGATCTTTGCCCTTGGCCAGCTGTGTAACCTTGGAAATTTACCTGAATTCTTTCTAAGCCTCAGTTTCCTCACCTGAATAATGGGGATTAAAACATGACCTATCTGTGACAATTTGGGAGTGAAAAATTTTAGAGCATCAGGTCAGAGATACAAGTTTGATTATAGGTATACTGAATTTTAGCATTAGAAGTGATTTAAGTTTACACATAGTCTGGGTCATAAGTATGTGCTCACTATGTTTAAATTTTTTTTTTTTTTTTTTTTTTTTTTTGTGGTCCTGGGGACTGAACCCAGGGCCTTGTGCTTACAAGGCAAGCACTCTACCAACTGAGCTATATCCCAGCCCTACTATATTTGAATTATTAATGTAACTCTGCTACAAACATTGGCACAATTTCTGCCTTCCAGGGGAAGTTGGTCCAGTGAGAACAGCTAGAGATTGGGTGGAATTTTTGGTATCCAAATTCCCTCTTCTGTTCTGGATTTCTGGACCTAAGGAGTGACACAGACAGTATCAATCACCTTCTTAGCTCAGGCATTACTCTGTAATCCCCAGTTTAGAACTTCCTTGGTTAGGGTACTCTATGGCTGTCTTCCTAACCTCTCCTTGTTGAATTGATAGTTGTTAGATCTCTATTGTGGATGCTGAGTACTTTTCCCATATCAATTGCATGGAGGAAGCAAGGTGGTGTGTCCCCTTATTCTAAAGAGTAGACTGAAGGAGAGATGGTCATGACTTTTCCGTATGGTGCAACCATGACCTTTAGGGAATCAAAAGCATTGAATATCTAGCAACTCCATTATTAGCTCTTGAAAAAGAAGGAATTCTATGCTAGTTGGGGAAGGGAAGGGACACAGAGATTAAAAGTGTTGGACTGTTTGTTTGTCCCATTGCTTACATGCATGGGAGGTGAAGGGCCTCCCTGTCACACCATGGCACAGATTGAGTAGAGGACACATATACAGATTGAAGGAGGAAAATCTGAATGCCACTTGCTACACTGGGAATCAAGGGTTAGAAAAGGCTGGCTTTTGGTCAACTCAATCACAGATGTTACATGTGAGACAAAGAATCAAGAAAAGAAATAGCCAAGCGGCCTTTGGAATCAACCAGGATTTAGAGGTGCTTTGGAGTTTCATACTCCTGTTCAGGTGTAGGAATCTACTTTCAGACAGCAGCCCCTCAGGCTCTCTCTCTCTCTCTCTCTTTTTTTTTTTTTTTTTTAGATTCACCTACCCAAAAATCAACTTGGCTAAGCTTGCCTTAGTACCCACCTCAAATGGTAAGAAAGTATAATAAGAGAGATAAAATTTCAGAGTCCCTAGTCCCATGATGGCCACATGTTAGAGGACAGGGAAAAATCTCTGGGATAGGCTTCTGCAGGAGGGTTTCTCTTGTTCCTGGTCCTTACCAGTTTAGTATTCTTAGGCAAGTCATTTTCCTTCTCTAAACCTCATCTGCAAAGTGGAGTTGATAAAACCTTCTTGGGGCCACATGTGATTTCACATAAGCAACTGACACAGAGAAGTTGCTAGATAAGCGCTCGTTTTTTCTTCCTGCATCACTCACAGGAGAGCTCAGACACTGGGCACCATCCTTGGAGAAATGGGAAGTGGAAACGTGGGGATAATAAATTCCAACATCTGCCTGCTGGACCTTTTATCTGTACTTGGAGACAGGGTGTTTATTGAGACAAGGTGGATTTGCAGTGATGCATTATTAATAGTTTGTGATACGTTCCGGGTGATGGATATCTACCCCCCAGACACACGGAGACAGCTGCGTGCTCTCTTAGGGAAAACAACAGCAGCAAGCCAGAGCCGAGAACTCCAAGGGAACAAAGAACAGAAACTTCAGATGCCAATTATAGTCCGTGTTGTTTTACTCTGGATTACTAGAAGGCTCTCTCCCAACTTCCCACCCATCAGCCTCATGAATCTTTTCCTTGGATTTACAGCACTTCTGTTGAGAAGTCCTAAACAGAACTGCACTGCACTGACAAGACACCCAAAATATCCTCTTCCTTTGGGTTGTCTTCCAGAGAGACTCATAGAGCATTGTTATCTCTTATCTCTTCTGTCTAATGTGGCAAAATATTGTCCTGAGTTAAAATCGGTTATCTCTGCAACAGCTCAAGCAATGGTGAGCCCAGAAGACAAAAATGCAGAGTTATGTTGTGGAATCCAAATGTTTCAGAGTAAACTAAGAGACTAAAGTGCACTAAGCTTGAAGCCATCACGGATTTCCATCCTACCTATTTTACAGGTGGGAAAAGTGAAGGGTCGTGCTAAAGGTCACACCCGAAAGGAAGGGGTTGAGAAAGGATAAGGGCTTTGGGGTTCAACACCATGTGCTCATATGTATCAGGGTGAGACCAGGATCTGACTGCATGAATATGGATATAGGATCTTGACGTGTAAGCAGGACGCACCGTTCTCCCGTTCCACGCTGGCTCTCCTTCACTCCCTCTCTCAGTCTTGTCTCGTCAATGACAGGCATGGCACCTTTCATTCATTCACATTGGGACAGATTGACGTAAAAAAAAAAACAGGGTACCTGGAGCTCAGCTAGTTTCATTTGCTCTGTAACAATGGCAAATATCCCTCACCTCTTTGAGATTTGGTCTATTCACAGGTGAAACATTTCATAACAACAGTTCTCCCAACCTAAGAGTTCATCTTACTCCTGTGACTCATTCAAATGCTATTTATAGAGCACAAACCAAATGCTTAATCATATCCATGTGCTGCAACATATATACAGCAAGATAAGACACTGCCCCTCTGTTTTGGGTCTTTGCTGGATCTACTCCGATTGGATTTAGGACCCTGACTTTACATTTTTCCAGGGGGCTGAGATTTTGTTCACCTGGTAAAGAAGGCTAATCACCTTTTGAGATGGTCCCAGCAGAGGCCGATAGGCCCATGTGCCTTGAAAAGTTCAATGTCACCTGAAGGTCCAGGCTGGTTTTGTAACAGATATTATTGAAAGTGAGTTCACTAGGGAGAACTACCCAGCTGTATTTGTGCTGCTATTAGCATTAAGGTATTCAGGCTCCATTAATTGTCCTCTCTCCTAGTTCACCCTTCCTTCTCCTCCACTCTAAAACATTCAGTGTGACCTCAATTGAAACATTCTAACCTCCCAAGGTGAATTGGTCCCTTGACTTACAATGTGGGGAAAGATAGGATTTACCCTGGGGATGGCAAGGAGGTAGACATGTGGAGAGCCTTAATCTTATCTAAAACGTGAATGTTCTCAACAACAGAATAGGAGAACTCTCACCATTTGAGATACAGCAATCTGAGGTAGGAGCTTATAATTAACTTGGTTGCAGCTAAGCTGTGATGGTTAAGGACATTTCTTATCTGTGGAGGTACTTAACCTCATGCTTACCTAAGATTTCTTCTAAAAAGCAGTTCCCACACAGGTGCATGTATGTGTGAATGTACAGGTGACATTGCAGAGGTGTAGAGTCATGCACCAATCCATTTCCATCTGGGGACTATTTCTAAGAAGTTCCCTCCTCACCTTAATCGGTCAACTGAAGCATTGTGGTCTCTTCTAAGCTAACACATTGTGTCTTTACTGCTGTGATTTGGATATTCGTACACTTTAAAACTCATACTGACATTTAATTGCCATTGTAAAAGTCGTAAAGGTGGGATCTTTAAAAGGTGATCTGACCATAAGAGATCCAGCCTTAAGGTAGAGTGGATGCCATTCTAAAAGGGTGAGTCCAGTCCCCTTTCAGCCTCTCTCACCCACTCATCCTCTGCCAAGGAAGGACATGGCAAAGAGGGTCCTTGCAGGTATTTGTATCTTGATATTGGGCTTCCCTGCTCCGGAAATTCTGTGAAACCAGTCTCAGGTGAAATATTTTCCTGAGTATTCTGGACTATGTAGAGCAGTACAAAAATGGACATGTCCATACAAGAAATATCTATAGATAACAACATATTTGTTGAATATTTGGACAGTGAGGTTCACACTACTTTGTTTTTGTTTTTTTTTTTTTAAACTTGAATAGGATGGAAGGAGTTTTATTTATTTATTTATTTTATTTTTACAGACTGCATTTTTATTCATCATACACAAATGGGGTACAACTTTTCCTTTCTATGATTGTACATGATGTTGATTCACACCATTCGTGTAATCATACATGTATGTACGGTAATGATGCCTGTCTCATTCTACCATCTTTCATACCCCCACCACCTCCCCACTACATTTCTCTCTACATAATGCAAACTTCCTCCATTCTTCTCTTACCCCCCACCGCCCACCACCATTACGTATCATCATCCACTTATCAGGGAAAACATTTGGCCTTTGGATTTTTGGGATTGGCCTATTCACTTTTGGGATTGGCTTATTCTCCAATTCCATCCATTTACCTGCAAATGTTTTATTCTTCTTGATGACTGGATAATATTCCATTGTGTATATATACCACAGTTTCTTTATACATTCATCTATTGAAGGGCATCTCGGTAGGTTCCACATTCTAGCTATTGTGAATTGAGCTGCTATAAACATTGATGTGACTGCTTTACTGTAGTATGCTGATTTTAAGTCCTTTGGGTCTAAATCAAGGAGTGTGCTAGCTGGGTCAAAAGGTGGTCCCTTCCAACTTTTCTGAGGAATCTCCACACTGCTTTCCAGAGTGATTGCATCAATTTGCAACCCCACCAACAGTGTAAAAGTGTGCCTTTTTCCCCACATCCATGCCAACACTTATTACTGCTTGTATTCTTGATAATACTCATTCTAATTGGAGTGAGATGAAATCTTAGGGTGGTTTTGATTTGCATTTTCCTAATTACTGGAGATGTTGAACACTTTTTCATATATTTGTTGATCGCCTGTATATCTTCTTCTGTAAAGCGTTTGTCCAGTCCCTTAGACTTTGTTTAAAATCTGCTTTGGTGGTTTTGTTGATGTCCAGCTGGAAGACAGAGCATTTTAGCATCTATATTTGAAGGACTTGAGTGACTTAAAGGGAACATTTGGGGTCTATGTCATCTTCCTACACGTTTAGAGTTAAGAACTTCTCTGTCCCAGGAGATGTCCTCTACTTCCTTCTCATACATCCAGATAAGTCGCCCTCAGTCTTCTTCCACTCTGAAGTTGCCATTTTCTACTCTTCCCAGTTTTTTATAGCCAAACTGCTGCCAGCTCCTTATTCTCCTGGTTTAGCTCATTGACATCTTCCTTGTTTATTTTCAAAATGGAAAATCTGGAAGAAAAAAAGAAAATTAACTATTATTAATGTGCCTTAACTTTTTAGTAGGACTTTAAAACACTCCTAGCTAAGTCTTATGAATCATTTTATTGAATACTTCTAAAAACCCCATAGGTAAACATTACTTCATCCCTAAATTATAGATAAAGAAACTGAGGTATCAACATATTAAATGGCTTGCTTAATATTACTCACCTAGCAAGTAGTCTGACTTTTATAGATTTTATTGCAAACGTGCACGGGGAAATGAAAATGAAATAGCAAAAAATAACAAAAGCTAGAATTATGAAAGTTATAGAATTCTTAAAAGAATTTGAACTTAAAAGAAATTCCACTTGTTTTTTTCGGTTGGTCCCTTTCGTATAAAGTTCTTCCGTTCCTCTTTTCTTCATTTTCTTTTTGTCCCATCCTTTACTTGAGGAAGGTCAAATTATGTCATCCTTTGGAAACAGCTCTGTTACTAAAATTGTTTTAAAATGCCTGATACAGTTAACTTCTCAAAATAGTTCAAAGTTCTGAAAATGAATCATGTTCCAAACAGTCACCAACAGCAAGCCAATTTGTCTGGCATTAAGTGGTTTCCTAGATGCAGAATTCACCAAATGATTTCACTTTACTCCATCATTTATTCCTGACAGCATTTAAGAGTCACTAAGGAGCAGAACATTTCTCGAGGAATTCATAAAGCTAATAATCACGGTTGTCATTTATCAGACCACTGTATGCACCAGGCACTCTGATAAGCTCTTGGTACACACAATCTTCTTGGGTCATCATGGCAACTCCGCAAGGTAGGGATTACTATCTCAGGCTTTCCTAATAAGGATAGTAAGGGACTCAGGGAGGTTAAGTAATGTTGCTCAAGTTACAAAGCCAGTAATGAGCGGAGCTGGAAAGAACAGAAGTTTCCATGCCTGTGAAGCTCACACGGAAGGGTCAGCCCAGACAGGTTTACCATTTAGTGACTTGATCTTTCTGGATGAAAGCAGAGGTGTCACAGGAACAAAATGGGCATCTTTGATGACCTCACAATTATAATTAAGACAATATCCCTTCATATATAAATGTCTTATGGGGAAACTTTGCTTTTAAAGCTCTAGTAAAGATAGCATACACTAAACCAACTGGGACCATTTTCCATTATTATGCAGTAAAATAGGGAAATTCCAATCACCACCCATAGGGCTTAATCAAAACCAAAGGGCCAGTTTCAAAGAACATCAACAGGATCACACACACATTTGGCCCGTAGCAACAGGATAGCTGTTGGAAAAAGGCCTCAATCAGCAAAAAGAGCAAGTGACTATTTATGAAAATAGTCCCTATTTTCTTCTTCTTTACATCTCCCTTTGTTTCCTGTAAAAGGAGATATGTGATTCAAGAAGCCCCTTGGAACACGTAGACTTTTTGTTTGTTTTGTATTTTTGACCTAAAAATAAAATGTATTCCATTTTATTCCATTTATTCCATTTTTTTTAAATCATTTGTGTACATGCATTTGTTTGTGCAGTTAATTTGAGTATATAGAAAGAAATGTTGGCAGATTCTAAAAGCTTGCAATACTTAGAAATGGACTATTTATCAGAGTCTTGCCATGTGGTAAGCATCTTGTATACATTATTTCTATTAAAAATAAGTGAGCTAATAATATGCCCACTTTTTAGATAGACAGACTGAGGTTTAGTGGGCCTGAATGATTTGCTCCAGGTTACTCTTCTTCTAAGACCCATTGAACGGGTGCCAAACTTTTCCCTTTCTGGCTGACCAGAACTGCTTCTCTCAAATACCTGGTAGAGCTCATATCCAGTGCCAGCCCCCACGGAGGGTCACCACTGGGTAGTGACATTATCTTGTATAGGTCCATCCAGTCTGAAGAAGCAAGACACTGGTGTGTGTCTAAGAATCAAATTTAGTTGCTACAAATACAAAATAGAGTTTTGATTAGATGAAGACTCATGAAAGTTTCTGCATTGAAGAGCTGAAGGGCCTAAGACTATTTTCCAGAAGATGACTCAGTAAGTCCACCTAGCCAAGGATCTGAACTCTGATTCTTGCCGTTTCCTGTCATTTTTCTAAACTCTGCCCTGACCCATATTTTGTACTGAAGATTCTGATGACAGATCAAATTCCTTGGATCCTCCACGATTTTCTGACCCTAGACAATCTCTGCATCCCTCTGAGGGACAGGCTTCACTTTGCAGGGAATGGCATCGTGACTTCTCTCTGAGCCAGAAGGAGAGTGTTGGCATTGATGGGCTCCTTATACGTGAGTTGAACATGGTTAAGTTAAATTATCCCAGAGCAGCTTAACATGGCAAATAACTTTCCCATCTTACAGATAAGCAAAGTGAGGATTCAAGGAGATCATAAATCTCCCCACCGTGGTTCTATGCTAAGTCGGAGCTTCTGAGCCTGCCTTGCCTGACTCCAAAGCCGGTCTTCTCTCCTAGCATGTTCCTTCTTTGTGCTTTCCTTTTTGCTTTCAGGAACAAAATGGTGTTCAGCCAGAACAGAATGGCTGCCCCCTTTGCAAGCTCAGCGTAAACCCTGAAGAGCTTGTCTTGCCTTCTGGAAGGAAGTTCCTGTTGGCTCTCTGATTCAGAGCTCCATTGCAAAGCTGGATTCGTGCACATGGGCGATGGTGCTGCTGGGAGTGGTGGGGAGTTCACTGGTCAGATGCCAGCTGGCTCTGGGGACCGTCTCCCTTCCCATTTCTGGAGCAAGCCACGTTACGTCTGGCCATGCTTGTCTGCTTTGGTGCCCAATTCCACAGCCATTTCAAGTCTTTCCTGTCCAGAGAATGAGCGTTTACACTCCCATGGATCACCCCTTTGATATTTCTAGCCACGTAGCTCCAGCTCAGAAAACAAATCAGGAGTGACATTTTGTTACTCTATTTTCAGCTATAGCTCATAATTTGGTGTAAAGCTTGTCATTGTCTAAGAAACATATCCCTGTGCAGGGAATCCATTGGACACCCGAATGAAATTGACTAAATAAGAGCAGTTCCACTGAACAATTTGCAAATATCACTGCTTCTTGCCAAGCCTTTTTGGCAAAACCATCTTCAGTGACTGGAGAGCTTTTCCAGCCAGAAAGGGATTTGGGTTACCTTATGCTTTTCTCCCTACATTTTCCTGACATAAATACTTCCATTAAAGCCACATAAGTCTTAGACAATGGAAATGTCATTCAGGGAAACATTTACATTAGTTTTTCAGGAAACGTTATTCAGTATTTTTCTTTTCTCAGAGAGGAGATGGACCATAATTTAGAGACAAAAGTATCATTTGTTAAAGATGGTTCTACCCTGCAAATTCAAGGGGTGTATGTGGTTGTGTGTATGCGGTTGTGTGTTTGTGTGGGTGATGACAGCAAGGAGATACTGGAGCCACTTCTCCCAGGGGGAAATAACAAGAGATATTTTGTGTCACAGCTTACAGCTTGAGAGTACAGATAGGAACTTTTGGACAGGAAAGAAACATGGAATGAAGAATAATGTGAAAATTCTGGCACTGACATCAATAGCCATGGATTCTAGTTAATCTAACTTACAATTTTTGGCATGATCTTATGAATTAAATACATGCATACACAGGCAAATATATATACATAGGTATATATGCACATGTCCATATAGTGATATTAAGTTAAAATTAAGTAAGAGTGGACATCATTTTAAGAAGAAAAGAGGAAAAATAGAACTTCATAGAGCTTACATTCATTCTTAGCTGTGTCCCTTAGCTTCCGTAGACCTTGGAGTTTTCATGTACACAATTAGGTAAAAGGGTAGCAACACAATTCCCATTGCTACATAAGTGACCATGTGCCAGATTCCACGTGAAACTTAAGACTTTTTCACTTAACACCAAAATCACAGCTCCTTCACTTAATCATTCTTTTGAGATCTTTTTTAGTGGCTCTTACTAAGAGAAGATGCCATTGTGAACAGAATCATCCTGTTCCCTTCCTTCACAGACCTTAAAGTCTACCGAAGGCAATCAGGCAGTCAAAACATAAACTGCTGGATTAGGATGCCTGGACTCTTCCCAGTGCCCTGCTCTGCCCAGGACCACCCCAGCTGGTGGCTTTCTTTCAAGCATGGCTACTAGTGGCCAATGGGCTACTTCGGATGATCAATTCCATGCTTATCCTACCCATGATTCACAGAATTCCTTCTGGAGCATAGACCTAGATCATTTTCTAGAATGCCCACGTGATACCAGGGCAAAACAATAGCCAAAAGTTTCCGTTCAGCAGGACCTTAAAAAAGTTAGTGGAATAAACAACCTGCTGACATATAAAGTTAGAAGAGGAAGCACAGAAGGTTAGAGCTTTTAAAAGGCTCTTATGAAACATCCTAAGCCAGAACTGTCAGAAGAGAAGGGAGGCCCAGAAGGGAGAGCAGACTCAGGGAATGATGCCCAGCTCAACAGGAATAAGCAACAAATCCAGAGCAATCATCAAGTTTCTGGACTCCTCTCTAGTCTCCCTCAGTCCTCCTGAGTTTTCTACCTGAGAATGGTTCTGAAGGGGTAGGATTGCATAATAATGAAGGAAAGAGAAACCATAAAAGTCGAGTGAATGAATTAGAAGATGAAGCTGCTGGTGCTTTGAATTCTGTTTTTGCAAGGAGAGAAACAACTAACCTCCCCACCACATCACAGTCTACGAGGCTGGTCTATTTTTCCTTCCTTCTTTCAATTTACTTTTAAATTCTTATTTCTTTATATCCTTTTTCAAAAGCACAATGGAAGATTTTGATAGCTGAATATATACAAAGATATAACTATATAAATATATAATACATAGCAAAGTCCTAATTCCACCACAGACAGATAAGCCTGTTTAAACTTCCAGGATAGATCCTTGGGGATGTTATCTATGTGAACATGTATTTTCTTTGTTACTATAATAAGATCGCACCGTGCTTCCTATCAGTTAGTTTTATTTGTTTGTTTAAACCCACTTGACCATGCGTATGGATTCAGCTTGACGTGACTACAGTCCTTTTTGAGTCGTAACCGCCACAATTGTCCTTGAGCAAACCTAGCTAGTTTATCCTGAATAGTTTCCCAACAAACCACAGATAGATAAAAATCATTAGAGTCATATGTGGGGTTTTACAATGGGACCCTGGCTCCAGGGGTTCAACTGCCTTTGATATTTTCTTAAGATAAACTAGGTCCATTCCAGCCAGGATAAAATCACTTTGACCTAGTCCATGAATACACCCCTCTTTCTGACCCAAATTACAGGGATTCCACTGGTGCTTGCTGCTGCAGAGGACCACCATTTCCTCAGTAAGTTCCCCCACAAATTGTGCCCTGCAATTCTATACATCTACCTCTCTTTCTTTGGTCTCACAGCAGCTGAGACCAGTCCTCAGACTTAGGAGTAGGTTGTTCTGGACACCATGTGTCTCATTTCACTGGTCAAATTCTTGGAATCTTTGAAAGGTGGTTCAGAAAGAACAAAAAAAGCTTCCTTCTTACCCTCATCCGTAGGACAGCCCTTCCCAATCTCTTCCTGATGCCAGGAATTCCATTAGTGAGTCACCACGTGTGTTGATGCATGGATTAACATGCAGATGCCTGCAAGACAGGCCTGACGGGAGGCCCTTATCAGTAATTGAAACCATAGCCTGGGCTCTTACTCAACAGCCTGAGAGGTTTCCAGCAGTGGGGACAAAGGACTAGGGAAGGGGAGATGGTGATCTGAGTGTCCCTGGGGGAAGGAGAGGAGAAATCCCCAGGAGCTGCTCCTCTGGAGGCCCTGCAGGGGAATGTGAAAGAGCAGCAGGAAAGGACTGTGTTTGGAAACTCAGGTAAAGAGAATCTCAGTGGAATGGAGAGCATGCATGAGGCGCTGCACTCCATCCACAACACCAAAAATATATAAAGAGATACATTAAATTAAAACTCTGTAAAAGTAGAGGAGAGAGAAAACAGGACTTCCCCTGCCAAAAGTACACAAGAGTGACCTCATTCTGAATATTAAAACTGCAATGTTACTGATCCTGCTGCTCATTCCATTCATTCATGGACTGATTCAATCATTCAGTCAGTCATTCACCGATATTTCAGGAAAGCCTGGTGGGGACCAGGCACTGCCCTGTGCTCTGGTTTGGGGAGATGAACACAATTGGCATCCTGCTGCCCCACGGAGCTGACAATCCAGATGCAGAGTGGGACTTTTAACACAGAGACACACGGATAATTGCATAATTAAAACTTGCTACAAGTGCTAAGTGTAAAAGAGGAAAATAACAGTGTTCTCTAAGAGAGAATAACAGAACAGGAAGTAGATTAGACTGCAAGGTCTGGAGGGTTCCCTGACACCTCAGTATTTAGGTATTTAAGGGAAATCTGAAAAATGAGTAGGGATCAGGGAGGCAAAGAATAAGGACTGGGCTTGCCAGGGGAGAACTGAGTCAACATCAGCCCTGGAGGCTGGACAGGGCAGGGCCCAGGGAAGGTCTTAGGTCTGTTCAGCAGGTCTGGAGTTTGCCCAGCAGTGAGAGGGGTGCCCAGGGATGAAGGCCCTATAGGATCCCTGTTAGAGATTTTAACTTTGAAGAGTTTTCTGCAGAAAAGGGACACTTCCCTAGTTATTCATTTTAAATGTATTCCAGTGTCTCTTTGGAGAATGTTTATCCGGTATTTCTTTTTTATCATTTTTTTTCATCATTTACCCTTCTATGAGCAACATAAGCAAATAAATAGAAATTTAAAAAAATAATAATAGAGGAAAACGAATTGTGGGTATTGCTGTTCTTAGGGTTGTCTGTCCACCATAGAAATTTCCTGAGAATTTAAAGGCAGAATCAGTCTCAGCAGGGCCAAAACCGTGCCTCTGTTGAATGGCTCATATTTTACAATGTTTATTATGTGGTAATTATTTCATTAAGAGATTTGTATAAATGTTTCTTTTTTCATTCTTTTAACATTTAACCCTGATGGCAAACTTATGCAGGAAATATCAAGGTTATTCTTATTTGACAAACTAGAGCATAATAGATTGACTCAATTACCAGCAAACTGAAACTAGATCCCCTTGCCCGGACACTGGGCTGCTGTTAATTCTCTTTAGGCCTCTCTCCTAAAGGGTTTGTTGGTTCCCCAAATCTCCCCCATCCCCTAAAATGGTTTAAATCTAGACTTGAATAATTTGGGCTTCAGATCAGATTGTGGCATTTTAAAGCAGTTTTTTCTTCTATTTAGAAAAAAGAACTTTAGTACATGAGCGGAAGGAGTGTCAGACCTTATCAGAATGGGGAGAAAACTTATCAGCTGCCACTGTCTGCTGCTGCCTGGGCTCTGGTGACAACTGATGTCTTAAGAAAGGATAACAGTCCTTGGTTGATGTTTCTCACTGACAGCATCAAGATGGGGGTCAATTTCAAGCCTGTCTCTGCTGGGCCCTCAGTGCATCTGGTCCAGCCCTTTGCCTTCGGACTCCAGTAGACCTAATCCGTCAACCCATCCATCAAGGTGTGGGCCCCTGCTACGCCATTCAGGATGTAGTTGTGAGGTTACATTTAGGATTAAGAAACAACGGGAGAGCACTATAGCATGTATCAGAGTACAAAGTAGGTGTTCTTTCCAAGGCAAAAAAAAAAGACCATTTATAATATAATATTATATTTTATAATAATTAATAAAAGTTATTTACTGTCTATGGTGAATTACAAGGCAACCTAAGAATTTCTAAAAAGATTATCTTGAAGTGTTAACTCTCTGTATTTGTTGTTTGCACTCATAGATCCGCACACAAGCTGACGGGGTTCTAAACTGACTGATGGTCTTCTCTTCTGCTTCCCCTTTCACTTCTATAAAGGTTCCTTTTTTTTTTTTTTTTTACAAAGTGCCTAGTGGACACTTAAATAGTTAAGTCCTTCAGGTGGTCACTTTAATAATATGCATAAATATGCATATATATTTAAATATACATAGCATATATATCATATATATGTTATATATATTCAATCACAGTGTTATATCTATTCACGAAAGGAAATAAAATGGAAATAAATTCTTACCAGTAAAATACAATAGGTTTTGCTATTAGGGGAAAGTTATCATTTCTTCATCTTCATCTTCTTTGAAAACATGTTTTGGTTGTTCTTGCTCATAAGATCCTTGGTTGATATGTTGAAATTCAGAAAAGTTTAAGAACAAAAACAACGGCTAGATTCGAAATGCAAATAAGTCTACTATAAGTGTGGATTATTTTGGTTCAGTTTTTAATGTAAGCATTAAAATAGTCTATAGATAACTTTTAACTTTAGTCACTTCTCAAATTTTTTTTTTTTTACATAGATACTTTTCTGTGCTGTTACCTTGTCTTTGTAAATATCATTTTAATCACTTCATAGTGTTTCACCCAGTGAATAAATTAGGACTATTTACCACTCCCCTACTGCTGGCCATTTACATAATTTCTAAGTTTACATATTTATAAATAACTCTGTGATGATTATCTATGGAAAATATGTTTTACACATATTATTTTCCGAGAGAAGTTTAACTGAAAGGCATTACTGTGAAGAAAAGAAGTAGCATATTTAGATTACAGAAAGAGATTTTCAAATAAATTTGCAAGTGGATTTTCCTCATTTGCCACCCACAATGGCAAATATTAAAGAATGACTCTTGTAATAAACATGGAATAATAACTAATATTCTAGATAAAATAGAATATCAATTAATATTCTATATTGAATTGAATATTCTCTAATAAGCAAAGAATACTACCATTTTAAAAATAATTCTTGTTTTATGAAAGTTAAGATGATATACATTTCATTAATTATTTTTCCTTATTGGTTGTTGAGCCTTGCTTTATGCTTCCCTATTTACTCTTATTTTTATTTTACTATAAATTACCAGCTTGGAACCCCTTGCCCATTTATGTTTTGGGGTTCTATGGTTTGTAAAATTAGTTAATTTGATATTTTTATATGCTAAAATAATCAGCTCTTTGCTACAAATATTAAAAATATTTTTCTGCTCTGATTTTTGTTTTTGTTTTTAATAAACTATTTTTCACAATGGTTTTAAATTTATAGAAACATTGCACATAGGAAACATGATTTATTGAGGGTCATTAATGCAATAATCTCCTATCACACAATTTCTTTGACATTCCTCCCATAGTCTGACTGGGGCTATGGGTTGGGAGAGAAGGAACATAGAGATGAAGTATTGTTCCATCATATCAGAGGAAAGATGTCCACTAACATGACTCCTTTCAAAACCACTGATGATGACCTTGATCACTGGCTGAGGCAGTGTTTTCGAGACCTCTCCCCTAAAGTTACTGTCACATCACCTTTTTTCCAAATTTGCTATGTACAATCTAAACTTAAAGGGTTGGGAGTTAGTCTCTGTCTCCTGAAGGTGGAGTATTCACATAAAGTATCTGGGATTTTTCTATATGGGAGACTATTGTCTATATGTCTATTTCACATTTATTTATTTGGTCAATCATTTATTTATATCCATTATAGACTCATGGATACTTATTATATATTTTTGAGTAAAATCTAATACTCCTTTATTTATTTAGTTATTCATTTCATACCAACATTGGTCATTGAAAATACTTTCAATTGACTATACCATTTTTTGACACATTCCCATCATTGTGGATATGTTTTTTGCTTTTTGACTTCTGTTATGTGGTTTTATACCTGCATGTGAATGCATTTCTATAATGTGTATGACAGTTTTGCCTGTGAGTGTGTATGGTTTTTGAAATGTCATCTCACGGATGTTGATAGGATAGACAAGGAAATCATATAAGAAGCCTTGAAGCAACAAGATGTCAACTTTGTTTGGTTGGGGAAAGGGTCTTTCCTTGGAATCAGATAGACCTCAGTTTGAAAATCACTGTGGGAGATTATTATTGCGTTAATGACCCTCAATATATCATGTAAGCTCTCTTTCTTATGAAGATTAATTCTGAACGCATCCCCATCCCACAGGTGGTTTCTAAGATTTGCAATGTATATTTTTTTGGACCAGACTGATGAAACTAATGTCAACAGAGAGACTAGATAAGCACTTGCAAGCAAGCTTGAACTCTTGGAATTCTGTTCCCACCATGTGAGAAAACTAGAGCTATCCTGCCAGAAAGAACACATGGAAGAGATTAACCCACAGATTGACAAGACAACTGACTAGCAATATGGATGCTCCATCTTACAGAAAATAGTCTTACCTGGGTTTCCTGATAACTACAGATGCATGTGTGTCCCCAGGAAAATCTAACAGAAGAATCGCTCAGCTAAGCCCAGTCCCAAATGCAAAACCATGAGCAAATAAATTGTTTATAATTCAATATAATGTGGGTGACTTAGCATATTGAAAAAGATAACATGATCTTTTTCCAGAAGTGGATAGTGAACACTAGTTTTTGTATTTTCAACTTAATATTTTAATTCCCTGAACTTTAGTTATCTCTATTGGATAGGAAGAATAATATCCACTCTTGCTCAACAAATTGTGCATGAGATAAACTGAGATCATGCTTAATACGTGTCCCATCCAGTGCTGGGGTGCAGGGGTGGTCCCCACAAAAGCTTCTACTACCTGAGCAAAGCCTTTTGATTCCTAAACAAAAGCAACCAGGACAAGTTTTCTTTTTCCATGCTGTTAGATAAATTAGAGTCTCTATGAAATAAAAAGTATTGCCAGTTAGGCTTGTTCAATGCCATAGGAAAGGGATCATCATGCAACACCTCACTCATAAAAATGAAAACCCCCCATGTATGCTGCCTGACAGTAAGTAGAGAGAATGACATGACTTTCCAATACCATTTCAATTTGGACTCATAAAAACATCTGATTCCTCAAACTCTGAAGCCAAAGCCTGCTTTGCTAGATTCCTAGAAAGAATCCTGAGTGCTAAACTGTTTTGGAGATTAAATGTGAGAATATAAATATATATCTTGGAAACAGAGATCTGTGGACATGGCTTAGAAAAATCAAGCATTCTGGAGTAAAGTTAGACTAGGTGATAAAGACAGAGAATCAGCACTTTACTTTTTTGGTGAGATGTAGAAAACATCTGGGTTTACTTAAAGTTTAGCAAAGCCATTGAAGACTGAGGCTGGACCAGTACATTTGTTATCAATGATTCACCCTAAATCCTATCTTTCATGCTATTAGATGTCATTGTCTCCAAAATGACAAAAAAAAAAAAAGTGCAATTGGTTATATGTCATAACCTATTTGGGAAAAGAGTATTCAGTTTTGACCTACCAACAAAGTAATTATTTAAATTATCTGAGTCTCAGTGTTTCTTCATCTGCCAAGTTGGGGTTAGGCAACCTCATTTTTTAAAATACCACTTAGAGTCTTAACAGACATATATGGCACATACACATATGTATATACACATATACACATCAACACACATGGATAAATAACCACACAAAAATACACACCCAGATGCACATATAAAAATAAACACCTCCTCCCCATGCCGATGTTCTTCTTACCTCACTACCACTGTCAACCGATTACATGAGTTTTATATAACTTTCTTGCATAATTTTTAGCAGAACTCAGCCCAAGGGAAAGGCAAAGAGATGTGTCACTGACAGAGCCTCCAACAGGCACAGAAGTGTGGGTGTGAGGCTAGTGAGTAATACAGTACCCCTAGAGGAAGGGAGGACAACATTCATTAGAAACCAAATGCCTTTCCATCCCAAGTAAAATCTGCCATTTTTACTCTCAATAGGGGGTCCCCAGTCAAAAAACAAAAACAGAAACAAAACCAAACAAAAAAAAAAACAGTAAAACAACAACAAAACCGAAACCCGAGTCCTAGACTCTGATTCTGCCTCTTCCATCAACTTATTTTGTCATCTTGTGCAGTGACTTTGCATCCTTCAAAAAACAAAAAAGGAGGGCAATTCCATTCCCAGCCAGAATAGAGTATGGTCACAATATCCCACCTTTCCTAATGATTACAGTGAAAGCATATGGACAGAATGCAGAAAACAACGACTCCAGGTCTCTGAAAGTAAAATTTCGCTGGTTGATTGGGAAAGGAAGTTAGAACTTAAAAAAGGACCAAAGTGGCACTGAGATTTTTTTTCTTCTTTACCTCCCAGATTTGACCCAAGAACAAAACTTCAAAGCAAGTGAGGATAGCAAAGACCGAAAGAAAATCTCTAACCAGAAAGGGGACCCTTGTGAGCTGGAGAGCTACCTTTCCTTCTTCTTGTCTTTCCTGACTGTGACCAGATGCCAGACTACATGGCTGAACAATGGTGAGGGCAGTGCAGAGGTGTGGGCAATGAAAGAGACCCGACAGAAAAACCCACGTCCGTGGTCAGATAACGTGCTCTGGGAAGGGAGCCACATTGTCCTTCTATTTATCTGCCAGTGCTTTTCCCCAAGGTCAGCCCCAGGTATGTCGAAAATGGACAACTTCAGAGAAACTCTAAGAAAAATGCTGGGTTTTTTCTTTCTTTTTTTTTTTTTTTGTCAAAGGAAAAGAAACAGAGAAAAAAGAATTTTCAGAGCTGGAGAATACAGAACCATTCTGGAGACAGGAGAGCTGTGCATTAGCCAAGAGAAAACTAAAGATCAAATCTGGAGCTAAACGTCAGTGGTAGACTGCTTGCCTAACATGTAAAATGTCCTGGTTTCTATCACCAGCATGGCAATGAGTGAATGAACAAATAAATATCAAGTTTATACCTGAGTTGAACATGCACAGAACAGACCAAAGAGCAAAGTAGAGACTTTGAGAAATGAACTAGAATAGAAGTCATCACTTAAGTTTTATATTATCCAACTAACCTCTGAGTGGTGCTCTTATAGATGAGGCACATGGAAATAAAATAGTAAATACTTCATAAATTGACATGTTATTGGAACCTTAGTCCACAGAAGGCAAGAAAAACTGTGGTCTATACCAAATCTAACCTGTTGAAACGGGTTGAAAAAAACTCAACAATGTTCTCCAGAGGATTTCAAGAGGAATCAAAGTTTCCCAGCATAATACTTAACCTGCCCTTGACACAATCCAAAATGAATTGAACAAAGGAACCAGGAAAATGTAAGCAATTCCCAAGGGTAGTCATTGGTACATGGTGGTCCTTGGATACAATCTGCATTACCACCTGTATTAGTATGGTTCATTAAGAAAAGTTTTACATTTGTAAATGGTTGAAAAAATTAGAAGAATGTGAAAACTTTATGTAATTCAAATTTCAGTATCTATAAGTCTGTTTTTGTTGGAACACATCCTCACCCATTCATTTATGGGTTGTCTATAGCAGCTTTCATGCTACCGTGGCAGAGATGCAACAGAGACCATAGTTTCACAAAGTCTAAAACAATGTGACCCTTAAAGGAAAAATGTGTTGACTCCTGGTAAGGGAAAACAAAATCCAAATAAATAAATACAAATTCTTGAGAAGACCTATGTGTTGAACTTATCAAATACTTTGTTGTAGAAATTATAACTATGTTCTTTTGCTTTATTGTTTTGAATACACACACACACACACACACACACACACACACACACACATATTATCACTGAGCTAATCCTCAGTCCCAGTATTAGTCCTCTTGAAATGAATGAAAAGATAGGGATTCTCCAAAGAAAAGTAAAAATTTTGAAACAGAATTGAAAAAATACAATATTGCAAATTTAAAATTGACTAAAGAGCAAATAGAAATGATAGAGAAAAAGATCAGTGAACATAAAGATAAATCAATATAAAGGAAAAATTAGGATGTGTAGGTGGACAGAGACAATACAAAAATGTCTAATGTTCACATCACTGAGTTCCTAAGGCAAGGTAAAAGAGATTACTTTAGGAAACCATATTTGAAATTACAAGGGCTTTCTCTCAAATCTGGTGAAAGACATGGATCTACAGGTTCAGAAAGCTCATAAACACTAAACTATTAAGAGAACATCACATAAAATTACACCCAAATACATTATAATGAAACTATATATAACCAAAAATACAAAAGAGTTGGAACCAACTAGTTCATAAAAACTCTGAAACATCTACAGTAGAGTGATAAAGATGTCATCACAAAGAAAGGAATTGGAAATAATCAAGGGAATTTATTATTGTAAGAAACTAAATATTTTGGCACTCTGAATGCTCAAATGACATTTTTACCTGAGAAAAATGAATATCAGGTAGATTAAATGACTAGAAAAAAAGTAACACTCAGGCAATTGGGGGAGAAGGAAGGAAAGAAGGAAGGAAGGAAAGAAGAAAGGAAAGAGAAGAAGTGGAAGGAAGAGATGGAGGTATGAATGGATGAAGGGAGAGAAAGAGAAAAGTGGAAATAATAATCTAGTTGAGAATAGCTGGGGTTAGCAGGGCTATTAACACCAATTCTTATTACCATATGTTTTTCCTTAGGGATAAGAGGAAAACGATGATTTTTACGAGCTGAAATATTTTAGAGAAGGCAATGCTCACTGAAGCAACTTAGTCATGGTTTGGGACATCTAGGCTTCCCCTGGGCATTGGTAGGGAAAGGAAACATGGAAAAGGGCCAATGAAATATTTTGCCGACTTGGAGATTTTTGCTGAAGTGATGTTTGAAAGGGCAGAGGTGGGGAGCAGCACCTTTTTTTACAGAAGGACAAATCCTCAGGGAAATTCAGTAATAAAAGATAACACTCATTTCGATGCCAAGAAAAAGTAGATGAATTGTTTGTTGATAATTTATAGCCAGAAAAAGAAAAGTGAGAAGCAGTATTCTTGGCTAAACTCACAAATATTTTGGCAGAGTCTGGCTTGTCTTTTTTCCTCTGGATTCTCCTTGTCCTTATCCTGTTCTTTCTCTTCATTATTTTTCTCCTCCTCCTCTTCTTCTTCCTCCTCCTCCTACCTTTCTCTTTCTCCTCATCTACCCTTCTCTTCCTCCCTATCATCCTTCCCCTTTTCTTCCTACTTCTCTGTCCCTCTCTCTTCTCACACACACACACACACACACACACACACACACACACACACACACTCAGGAGCACACACATCAATGATGATCCAGATTGTGGTCTTCAATCATTATAGCCACCTTGAGAATTCTAAAGAGTTCCAGATGTCAATAGAGACTATGTGGTCTTCTTGAGGAAATGAAAAACAAAAACTCTCGAGTTACTATTTGGAACCTAAAACTTTAGGGTTTAAGAGAATAAAACAAGGGAGAAAAAGACTGAGTCTTGAAAAAGTGTTCTGAGTTCCTGGGATTTACAGAATAAGTAGGACACAAGAGGATTGAGATCTTTTCAAGGTTACAAAGTAGAGGAACTCAACTAACTTTCAGTTAGGATCCAGGGCAATTCAGCTAAATATTTTAGGAGGAGTGAGCAAGAACTCTGAATGAACACCATCGCTGTGGATGGGTCTAACCTCTAATGGGAATGTAGAAGGGCCCTCTTCCAACTCCCAAGGACAGTTGAAAAACCACAGATGCAGCAAGGTGGGCATCAGAAGCCCCTGGGGGACAATTGCACTCAGATTTCCAGGGGAGGAGACAAGAATAACACAAGTAGCAGTTATAGGACACCTTTAAATTCAGTCGAGCAGAGTGCTCCAGGGTTCCAGACTTCTTTCAGGATAACAGACAGGACGTGGGATCCTGGATGACCTTTTGATTTGTATTTGAAAAGTGTTTGTTACAAACTACCACCCATAGCCCTGCCATCAGTCTTAGACATATCCTAGATGTTGCTGTGTTCAAGGAATGAATAGATCCTATCTGTGTCAATGCCCTTGTGAAAAATAACTGAAGCAGGATACCTTAAGGATGTCAAGCTATTTTGAACATGACCAGTATTTCAGAAAAATAAATACCACCTCATCTATTTTTTCCCCCAAGCCTAGGTTGAACTGGATTCATCATTTTGCATCTGACATTTTCCCTTGTTCTTTTTTTTTTATTTTAATTTTATTTCATTTTTTGGCAGGGCGGGGAGGGGAAGCTCCATGCTCAACATAAAAAAGAATATGTTGTTTAAAAAAATGAAACAGATGACTGACATTGAAAGGAAAAATCCCCAGAAGTGGATGGTTCTGGCAAAGGAAGGTAGAGTCCCAAGCATAGTTTGGAAAGTCCTGTTGCTCTGGCCTCTGAAGTACAGAAAACGGAGAGAGGAGAGATGGAGAGGTGATAGAAAACTATTAGAATTTGTCAGGAGGAAAAAGTTTCTGGAAGAGAGTCAGATACATTCTATTTGTGTAGACTTGAATCAAAAGTCTCATTTCTTCAATTTTGTTCAAATTTAATTTATTTTTATACTATTATTATTGCAAAAAAATACCAAACAAACAAACAAAACCTGAGCTGTAAGGACTTGCCTTGAGCAGTAATTAGAAGAATGTAGCAAGATACATCTTTTGGTGACTTCCAGTGAGAAGTGTTCCCATTATCATTCTGTTGATAGTATTTTCCAAGATGTGACTGAAGAATAAACAAATCCAAAAATTATTAGGCAGGATAGTTTGACAATGAGACGTTAACTCATCCTAAAGGGGGTGATCAGCATCAAAGAAAGTTTGCAGGTGCACGATGCCATTTCCCTGGTTTTGTGATCAGTGTCGATTAGGGGATCAGGCTCAGTACCCTGTGAAGAAAGATACCTTCTGCAGGACCGTGGTGGCTGTCAGGAAAGAAGTAGGTCCCAGTTCACAGAATAAGAAAAGGAAAAGGAAGATTCCGGAAAATCACCTGGTGAATCAGCAACATGTCCACAGGTTGTAAGACTGGGGTCTAGGGGAATGGAAGCAGGAAGTCTGCTTCAAGTCCCAAGTCCAAAAAAAAAAAAAAAAAAATGGGAATCATAAGTTCTCTTTGTAAAATAAATGATGCGTCAGGGCTCACATGTTGATAAATTATGGACGCTTTCCTCTCTCCTCCCCTGTCCATCCACTCCTCCCCTCCTCTCTATCTCCAATACATTGTGAACCTTTTGTTTTTGCCAGAGAAGCACAGAGATACAGGAATGTTAATTTGTTTAGAGCCATTCCAGTGAATGTTCTTTGTAAGTTGTTGGTGTGTTGGTAAGTTGGTTGTGAAGCACCAGTAACCTTCTAGAACAAAATAAGCGTCTATAGTAGGAATTTTAAGAGACTTTGAAAAATTCATTTCAGTAGGTTTCTTTTGGTCAGATTAATAAATGCAATTACAAACCTCTGACTTGATTCTTTTCAATGTAAAGTGTTACTTAATATTAATTATTTAATATTAATTAGCTATTGCTCTGTGCCAAGTAATAGTTGCTGCCAGAAAGAGGAAAATGTATGAGGGTCAAAAAATATAGTATATGATGAGAGAGAGACACAGCAAAGGTATTGTCATGCAAAGTACTAAATAAAATTCTAAAAGAACATATGAGACAAACAAGAATTATAAGCTGTACATAGGGACAGAATTGCTCACAGAAAGTTCTTTTAAATGCTTAGTATTTGAGTCACTTTTGAAGACAAACAGAGTGGATTTGCATTTTGAACGAAGGAGAAGAAATGAAATTCCAGGAAGCAGGAATCACTTTCATAAGCTATGGGAGTGGAAATGTCAGGCAAGTTATAAAATATGCAAGCAGTTTTGTTATTAGTAAATGTTATGGTTTGAATATGTCCCTCAAAGTTCATATGTTGCAAGCTTAAAGTCCAACTTCATAGGTTGATGGTATTTGTAGATGGGGCTTTCAGAAGTAATTAAGATTAGAAAAAGTCATGAACATGGGACCCCATGATGGCATTAGTGACTTTGTAAGAAGAGCTGGCATGCCTGCTGTTTCACCACATGATGCCTTCTGCCATCTTACCATGCAGCACATGGTAAGAGATGCTGAACATGCTCTTGGATTTCCCAGATGAAGAACCGTGAGTCAAATAAACTTCTATTTGTCATAAATTACCCAGTCTTAGGTATTTTATTATTGCAACAGAAAACAGACTAAGACCTTAGAGCATAAAGTTGAATATAACCAAGTAATGATATCCAGCTTTGCAGAAAGCCAGCAGCCTGCAGGATCTTCTCCAAAGAGGAAAGGAATAATAAGAATTTGGTAAACTGCAGTCTCATCATCTAGCAGGATGAAAGATCAGTGCAGTTTTCAGTTACTGCTCTGAGGGATGAAAGGATAGGGTTTAAAGGAGTAGCCAAAGTTTAGAACTTCTGTTACTTTCCCATGCATGTTAATCCCTACTTTTTCTTTCAAAAGAGTTATCAATGAGAACTTTTAAAGAATATGAGTCCTTTGGCTTTTTCCTTCAAGAGAAACAAAATAAGAGAAGGACTGTGAAGCCCCAATATAGGCTGAGGATATAGACTTCCCTAGGTGCAGGAATGGGTCAATTCCTGAAAGCATCAACAGGCATGAGATTCTCTGCTTTGGAGATATGTAATACTGACTTAAGTATCTTGTCGAAGAACTGTGTAGTCTATTCGCTTTGAAAGTTAGAAGAATCAGTCATTCATTTTCAAAAGAAAATAAATGCAATGCAACTTATGTTTTGGAGGCAGAATAAAAAAAATCCAGAAAACAAGAAAGGAAAGGAACAACACATTGCAAAATCATATCATTGAAATCCCTGGCTCCTACGCATTGCTCAAGAAAAGAACCCTTTCCACTCTCTCTCTGATGGAGAGTTGGAGTGTTGTGGGTACTTAAGTAGCATGAAGAGTTGGAATGCTCATATGCAAAATGGAATAACACTGCTACTCATCCCATGGGGATCTGTTCCTGAAAACATCTTCCTTCTAAAATATCTTTCATCCAATATTTTTTTCTATATTTATGGCATCTTAGTAACAGCTAGAGAATGCACAATGCCTGATAGGTTCCTTTTGGTGCGCTTGAGAGATAAAATTGTTGAAATTGTTCTTTATTTTTTAAAACACACACAGTACTAGAATTAATCATTTGCTGTCAGGAAGATGTTCTAGAGATGTGGGATGTTGGCTACTTATTGAATAATGACCATGATTTGGGAATAACACGAACAGCTCAATTTGAAAATCCTTCTTTGCAAAAGCATTGGAATATAGGTTTATTATACAAATGGTTAACAGCATATGAAAAGAAGTTCAACATTCTTAGTCATTAGGAAAATGCAAACCAAAATTACAATAAGATGCCACTTCAGGCTCTCTAGGATGGCTAAAATCAAAAGAATTCAACAATGACAAATGTCTGTGAGAATGTGAAGAAATGGAGCCCTCATACAATGTGGTGGAATGGGAAACTGCAGTCACTTGGAGAAATGGTTTGAAAGTTCCTCCAAATGTTAAGCATTGAGTGATCCTAAGATAGCATTTTCACACTTAGGTATACACTAAGAAGTATGTATCCACAGAAAGATCTACAGACCAATATATGTAGTATCATGGTCCATAGTCGTCAAGAAGTAGAAACAGCTTGAGTATACATGAACCAATGATTAAATTCATGAAATGTGGTCTATCCACATAATGGGTTGTTATTTGGCAACAAAAAGCAATGAAGTACTGATACATGCTACAATTTGGATGAATTCTGGACACATTATCCTAAGTGAAGAACCATTCACAGTTGACCATATTTTATAGGAACCTATTTGCCTGACATGTGAAGAATAGGCAAATCAATAGAGACAGAATATAGAGTAGTGTGGTTGACTAGGGATGGATGTGGGGTTTCTTTCCAGAAGGATGCAAATGTTCTAAAATTAAGCTGTGGCTATGGTTGCATGACCCAGTGAATTTACTAATACATTAAAATTGATGTTTTCAATGGTTT
This sequence comes from Sciurus carolinensis, assembly GCF_902686445.1. Classification (NCBI taxonomy): domain Eukaryota; kingdom Metazoa; phylum Chordata; class Mammalia; order Rodentia; family Sciuridae; genus Sciurus; species Sciurus carolinensis. The sequence continues at coordinate 19,650,276 of NC_062228.1, read as the reverse complement.
TTGTATAGCGAGTGAAGTATTTCAGTTACGCTGCTTCAAAAACGTAGGTAAACAGTATAACCAACCAATAAGCAGACAAAACACTCATGTTATTTTACTATAGAGCATTAACTAGTACACTGCGCTACTGGAGTGGACTCTGGATATTTGTGACCTAGTTCTAATCACAGATTTACCCCTTTCTAGTTCTATGGTTTTTGCACTTATCTCTCAGAGTCTCCGTTGTTCCCATTTGTAAGTTGAAATAACAACTTACAAACTAGCAGGTTTGTAATGAGGATTAAGTAACACATGTAAAATAATTAGGAGAGGTCCTGATACACCAACTACTTTTTCAATTATTGCTTTTCCCCCATTCTTCTTCAGTTTTGCAAAAGGGATCCAGACTTAGTCACGACTGTCTTTCCTAACACTTGCAACCCAGCCCCTACCCCATCACCTGTCAGACTGCTTTATGACTTAGTTGTTGATGCTTTAAGTTGGTGGGACAGTCAACAAACCAGCAGAATGTAGCGAGAAGACCACGGATGTGGACTTGTTCAGGCCAGGATAGGTTCAAAATCTGGTTCTTACTCATGGCCTATTAGTTAATTCTTTCAAATTTCCTTTTTATTAACCAATAGATGAGTATCTGCCTGAATAGTTTGTTGTGAGAGTTAAATTCTGGGAACTCTAGCACCATGGGAAATACCAAGCACAGTACTGGGTACTAGGTAGATTTTCCACCAATATGAACTTCCTTCCCTTCCCTGCCTTTTAGCATCATTAAAATAAAATGATCTAACGATCTAATAAGGGGATAAAAAATCCACTTGATGTAAGGGAGAAAGAAAAAAAAAAAAAAAACACAACTTGGCTGATTGTTTTTGCTGCTCCAAAAATCTTGCCCAGAGCTTCCTAAATGACTCCAATTAAGAGGTATTTTTCCAAGACCCACAAGTACACAGTTATTTTTTTCCCTCTTTTTTACAGTGATCAGGTTAGACAGAAAGAAGCAGCAGACATTTCAATTTCACATAAAATTTGATGAAAAATTTAGAAGCCTAACCACTCCTGCTCCCCAAATTGGCATTTATTAGCATTATGAGGAGAGTTTGCAAGAGAGAACTACATCAAAAATCTGCACAGGGCTCTTGGAGAGTTGCTTTCTGGAAGTGATGATGTCTTACTGTCAGTCTTTGAAAGAAATATCAAAAAAGTAATGTGAGCTGAAGCTTAAGATTTCTCAATATGTCCATTTGAGTTACAAAGGATTTTTATGCTCCATTTCAGACATTATTTAAACATTGTTATTCCTGCAAACATGCCACACAGAGATAAGGTTTTGCTCTGAACCACATCGAAATGCAGATTGGTCTAGAAAGTCAGTTTCAAAGTGCCTTCTTGGAGGTAACTGTTTATTAAGCCTTGGAGGAATTTCAATTGCAAACCCTTGGTGGAAGGGGGATGGGGTGTAAATTCATAATATTCGCCTTAACCATGTGATTTGCACAACACTGGTACAGTTATAATCTAAATAAAGTTCCTGAAGCCATCAGGGCATTATACTGTAGCTGCTTCATTTAATCTAATGGTCCACATTTAGGTAATTTCCATGCATTTTAATCTATTTAATGATCACCTTTCTCGGGTGATTTACAACAGCTGGATGTCTGGGGCTCTGGTACCTAAGAGCCATGTACTGCACAATAATCCAGGAGAAAATGCTAGTGGAAAATGCATGTTTTGTGAAGCTCTACCCTCATTAAACTCCACAATAATATTTGTTAAGTATGCTCATGTTTCTCACAAGAATTAGTATATAGGTGCCCAAAGAATGGATGTGATCTTAGGTTATTTTGCAAAATAACATAGAATATTTTGAAATACCAGGTCCTTTAGTAGACTAGATACACACTCATTTACAGATGATTTCCCTAGATCAGGAAACCCCAGAATATTCAATAGCAAATGTTCATATGCAGTAATTTCCTTCACTCAGGGATATTTAGAGTTAACTGCATTCATTCATTCAAGGTCCTGAGAAGCCCTGCAGAGGAAGAGTATGTTTTATTTAGTTTGGGTAATCCACTCTTTTCCAAACTATGTTAATCACAGAATTACCTCCAAATTGTAACCCTCTTTAACATCTGCAGAATATACTTCAGAAAAGATAATCTAAGTCTATACCCAATATCAGATATTCTTCAGAAAAATAAAACATGAATGTGGAGACAGACGTGTCTGGGCTTCTGTCTGGCACTTACAAGGATTGAGATCTCACATCAGAAGCTATTTCAGCTCTCAGAGCCCCGATTTCACCCTTTGAAAAAACGAAGATAATGAGAGCTACATTATAGCATTGCTGTGCAGTTCAAGTGGGAAAACATGCAAAATGATTAGGGAAGTTCCTGACAGATAGCTGGTTTAAATTCCTCACTCTGTTCTATGAAATCTCTAAAAGGTTAGAAATGTAACCATGAAAGAGATGTTTCTAGCTCTGCAGAATCTTAGCTTTTCTTCATACAAATGTCTGCTCTCGGTTTTAGTTGACTCTCTGGACAGAGGTTTTAGGAAACCACAGAATGGAGGTGTCACCAGAAAAGAGCATTTCCCTATGCCAAGCAGTGGGCATGAGTCTCTTGAAGTAATTCTACATGGTAGTCAGATGAGCTATGTGGCACGTCACACACAGCAGGCGTCACATTCTGAGCAGGACATGGGATATGTCTAAGATCACACAGCCAGTGCCTGAGAAGTGGGAAATAAACCCCTGTTATCTTGTGAAGAAGAACTTCCTCTTAATATCCATCAGGTTATTAGGCACACAAAAATCTTGCTCTTTACCCTTCCACTCTGGACAAGGTGACCAATCCTGAGGAACTTGAAGAGAAAGAAGGGGGGAAATAAAAATGTATAGAAAAAAAAATTAAAAGGAAGGAGAGTCACAGAGTTACAATGTGAATCAGACTTAGGATGGTGGGACAGTGTGTGAAGGTCAGAAGGGACTCTGCCACTGCTGCTGTGTCACCTTTTGGCAGAAGTCGTGAATGTGTCAGAGCCTGGCAAATGACACACAGGTTAGGCAAAGTCAAGTTCAAAGTGATTAATATAGATTAAAATACATTTCTTTTGCCAGGATTTTCTCCATCAAATGTATGTGGAGAAAGAGGAACTCTTACACACTGCCCAGAGGAATACAAATCAGTGCAGCCAACATGGAGAACAGTGTGGAGGGTCCTCAGAAGCTTAAAATGAATCTATCTTGTGGTAAAACCAAAGGGAATGAAACCTACCCAAGAGATACTTGCACTCCAACGCTTACTGTGTGGCACTATTCACAGCAGGTAGGGTATGGAATCAGCTGAGGTGCCCATCAACAGGTGAATAGACAAAGACAATGTGCTCTGAGTGTGTTTGTGTGTGTGTGTGTGTGTATACATACACATACATATGTGATGTAATATACATTATTTATATATATAAAGTGATACAAATATATGCACATATATTTATACAGACCATTATTCAGCCATAAAGAAGAGGAAAATCCTACAAATCTGCATCAAAATGGATAGACTGAAGGGTATTATTCTAAGTAAAACAAGTGAAGCACAGAAAGACGTGCCACATGTTCTCTCTCATATATAGAAGCTAAAACATAAAAAAAAAATACTCTGAAGTGGAATAGTGATTACTAGAAGTTGAGAAGATTGTGGGGTGGGGGGAGGGTGGATACAAAGAGGCTGAATTCAGATAAGTGCATGCTGTACTGTATGCAGCTATGGAAATACCATGTGGAACCCCAGCAGTATGCAGGGTTAATACTTGTTAATAAAAATAAAATGGAATAATCTTAAATTTTAAAAGACAAAATTATTTAAAAAATAAAATAAGAAATAGAAAATTTTCTAGATTTCCATCCAAATGGCCTCAAATGGCTCTCTCACACCTCTCTAGGAATGTGTGGGTTAAACTTCAAACTTCTGTAAAACACTCTTCAGTGAAGGTGAGAGGGATTACAAGAGCTTAATTACCTCTGAAGATACAGAGGGATGGGGAAAAAAAGAATAATGCTTTAGTGACATAAGTTTGAAAATGAGAATCATTTTGAGCAGATAAAGAGAGGCCTTTGAAGGACCTTGAATTCAAATAGTTTATAAAAGTAATTACATAGCTCTCTTTGAATATTTAGAACGGTGTCAAGTTAAATCGTCAAGAAATCTATAACTTTGAACATCTTTATCCATAACCATAATTGTTTGGAATTAATTTGGATATTTGGTTATATGAATACATTCTGGCCACATTCATCTTATTTATTGAATGAATTAACATATCCATTCAATTTATATCCATCGTATATTTATGAATGCTTGGAATGAGGATAAACAAAGATCTAAACAGAGCTACCATATGAACAACTGTGTCCAAATGACACAATCAGTAAATCAAAGAGAAACCTGAGTGCCCACATTTACTGTAGCATTGTTCACAATAAGCAAGATATGGAGTCAACTGATTGCATAAAACAGCAAAAGAGAGGCACATTTAACTCCTGCAGATTTTGTGGGGTGTGTTTGGCGTAATCAGAAGTTCAGGATTGAAAGGGGCATCAAAGTTAATTTAGTATGAGTCTAGATGATGCTTGAGTTACTTCTATAAAATTCTTTCTGCAGATTTCCAAGTTTCTGTTTGTTTACTGACAGTGACAGGGAACTTGTTATTTGCCCAAATAATAGCAGTAGTAAGACACGCGAGGAAGAATTCAGCTCTGGGAGGCAGCTGGACACAGAAGTGGGACTTGAAAGGGCTGGACGCACGCTGGGTGAGTGCAGTGGTGTGTCTAGGTGGCTAGGGGTCCTGGACTCTTGGAAAGCTTACAGCAACCTTTGTTTATGGGGAAGGTGTGTCTGCACAGCAGGCGTCACATTCTGAGCAGGACTGAACCTCTGCACCTCCAGGATTCATATGCAAAAGGTGAGGAAGTAGGGTTCAGTGTTTAGAGGAAGAGATTGATGGGATTAAAATATCTACAGCTGCAGATTGGGACTGGGGGACTGAGGTTACACAGAGATTGAGCACAATCTGAGATCTCAAGAACAGAACTGGTTAAGGAAAAGCCTGAAGGCAGAGACAACAAAGTCGTCTTTGTCCTTGGAACATGGTTCATGGATGATGTCCATGGAGCTAAGGTGCAGGGTTTAAAAGAAACAGCTGAAACTGCACAGAGTCTCCATAAGCAAAGACAGGAAGGGATATTGAGGACCATTCTGGAGTCAACATTTGGTAAGTAGCTACTTCATACAGGCCATGTGGTAGGTGCTGTTGAGATGGACAAACTCAGCCTTTCCCTGCAGGGAACCTAGTGTACCATGCCTGCCAATGGCACCCAGGACTGGTACTTGGCCACCGGCTGCCTTGGTTTGACTTTAAATCCCATTGTGAATTCTTTCCACGTGGAGGCCTCTCCCAATTTCCCTGCTGCTGCTTTAATTTTGAACACGTGAAATGTTGAACAAAAATAAGCTGTCTGAACATACCAAGAATGTGCAGTTTAGCAGTGGAGGAAGCAGGCTCCTGGGTTCTGCAGGGAAGGTGGGGGGTCAGAGAACATCACTACACTGATCTTTTTAGGAAATTGCAGAATGAAAAACAAAAGACAGATTTTCAAACTAGATTTCCTCTCTGAGAGAACATCCTGAGACATCGCTGTTAGTCATAGATACATAATTTAAGGGTTCAAAAGAAGTGTCAGAAAACAATTTTCATGCCAATTTTTCAAACTCAAAGTGGATGGATGAAAAATATAGAAGGCACTGAGGTCTTGAACATGCATATTTTTCAGGCTTAATGCCCCAACGTAGCAATTATACAATCTGGTAATTGGGCAGTTACTTTATCAAGATACCTGATGTTAAGTCAACTTGACAGGTAAGGGTCTGGAAGCTTGTTTTTTGACATAAATTCATTAAAGAAGAAATGTTTAAGGCAGAGCTAATGGAGGAGAATCAGATTCTTGTATGGAGCTTATAAGATGATGTCTCAAGGAAAAACCAAGATGGAAGCAAATCACCTATGTTTCCACCCACCTCTCTCTCTTTCTGTCTTTCTCCCTACCACACCCATGTGCATACACACAAACATACATGCATGAACACACATGAGCATAAGGACTACCTTAGCTTTGTTGGCCTAGCTAATCCTTGAACATTAAGATCTGCAAAGAGATTCAAACTTAAAGTATATTAGCAGAGGAAACTAGATAATATAGTACATGTCCAAACTCTACTTGGATAGCTAGTGAGCACTTAATTTGACCCCTCTCAAACTCATCTCATGTTCCCCTATTGCAACTTTATCCACCTGTGTTTTCCCAAATTTGGTCAATTGTACTGATTCATCCAAATGTGCAAATAAGAATCATGGGTAGTGTATTAGTCAGGTTTTCATTGTTATGACAAAATACCTGAGCTAAGCAACTTAAAAGGAAGAAAGATGTATTGGAGTTCACAATTAGGGGAGTTTTAGTCACTTGGCCCTGTTACTTTTGGGCCTGTGGCAAGCCAGAACATCACACTGGGAATTATGTGGTAGAGAAAAGTTGTTCACCTTGTGGTGGCTGGGAAACAGAAAGGATGGAGTTGAGGTCCCCAAATCCCTTTTGAGAGCATGTCCCCAAAGACATAAGTTTCCTCCACTAAACCTCACCTCCTAAAGGTTCCACCATCTCCTGACAGCACCACAGGCTGGGGACTAAGCCCGTAGCACAAGACCTTTGGGGCACATTTAAGATCTAAACTACAGGTAGTGCTACAGGTTGGATATGTGTCTCCATCTACTAAAGTATTAGTGCTCGGGGTGCCACTATTGTGAGGTGGAATGAACCTTTAGGAGGTGGGGTCTACCAGGAGGTCCTCAGGTCACTGGGGTCATGACCTAGAAGAGGATTGTGGAACCTTGACCCCTTCCTATCTCACTCTGCTTTCTAGCTTACAAAGTGAAGAGCTGATTCTGCTGCATGCTTCTGCCATGATGTGCCAACGTTGTCAAGGGCCCAAAGTATCTAGGCCACCTGATTTTACACTAAAACCTCCTAAACCATGAGCTAAAATAAACCCTTTCTCTTCATCATCTAATTGCCTCAAGTATTTTGTTATAGTGATGGAAAACTGAAAAATGCAGGTAGCATACTCTATGCCTACCTTCCCCTTTTATCTTTTTCAATCAATGTTTATGTTCTGTATGGTCCATTTCTAGAAGAGTCCTCAGAATCTACTCAATTATCCCTGTCCCCACTGCCACAACCAAGGTCCGTTGTACCGTTATTGCTCTGGAATTTTGCTACCGTCATTAGTCATTACAGGCCCTTACGTTCCCTCCTTGTCCCCACTTGAATCCATTTTCCCACACTGTAGGTGCCTAATTACCCTTATACAGTGGAAATTTCATCATGTCCCCCACTCTGCCCCATTGCTTGGAAACCTTTAACAGCTGCTCCTTGCTCTTCAGAAAACAACCCAAAGCCTTCACAATAGGACTGACCCCACTGCAGATTTACCTACGCCTCTCTTTTCTTCAACCTCATTAGTATTTGCTCTTGTAGATCCTTGCATGTGTCTTCCTTCTTCTGTCTTCAAGGCCTTTCACATTTCTTTCCCATCGCATGGAATATTCCTATTTGTTCTTTAAAACACAAAGTGATTTCTATATCATGTAAAAATCAAACTAATTGACACAAGAAATTTGCCAGCTTCCTGGACTCAGGTCCCTGCTATAAGCTTTCTTGATACCACCTTCATCAGTGTTGTTGAAATTAGTTGTTTAATAATTATCCACCCTGCTACAACTGTAAGTTCCATAATGTATAAATATAAGTCTGTCATTAACCAAAGTATCCTCAGAGCTGGGAGTAGTGACTGAAACTGAGTCTTCAATGAGCGTATCTAAAATGGGTAAGTGAAGTCTGTAGGTGATCTTTGAACTCTTGGAATCAAAATGGCTTGTTCCGATGAAATAGGTGAACCCAAAGTAAATATGAGGTTCAGAGCCAGAATTCCAAAAGTTAACTTCCTGTGTTTTGGGGAAGAAAAGAAACTGAGGATTCTGAGTGACTAGAAGCTTAATTAAAATGAATTGCTGCTGATAATCACTCTAAGGACATGATTTTGACCTTGGACTTTGCAGAGAGAAGGAGAATAAGCAGAACAAGGGACACAGTTCTTCTGTTCCCCTCTGCACTGCGTAGGCTGTTCCTGAAATATTCTAGTCAGGTCCGGGAGCCTGGGACCTTATAAATTTGAATAGTCCAGAGGTGAGAGAAAAAGATGCCAAGGGGGACTAGAAACCATGGAAACCATGAAGTGTTGTTGAGGGAGCTGAGGAAGTACTTGGGAACTCTTCAAACATTGGAAGAATGCTCATGTTTGAAAAGTAAATGGCCACATCTCCTAGAAGAGAAAGAGAGACAAGAGCCCATGGGTGAATTTTGGATGGAGTCAACTGATGGTTTTCTACATGGAGAACAATTTTGGCTCAGCATCCTGTATTGTGAGTTAGGGCCTGCCCAAAACTAAAAGAACATTCTAGAATCAATCGGGTCTGGTGATAGAACAGGGAAACCTGTAAGGTTGTGAGGTTTCTGCCCCTTGGGTTGGTCAAATATAGGCTGTGGCTGATGACTGGTGCTGGTATGTCAAGGATTGTTGGGGATCAGTTATAGAATGTAACTGGCTTTACATTTAATTGACTTTAACTTGAGAAGCTACTGTGTGCCTAGAATGTGTTGGACTTGTTCACAAATGCTTATTTGTGCTACACCACAGCTCCGTACATTTGATACATACTTTTGTGATCCTGTATTTCAGCAGAGGAAAATGGCTTAAGGAACAACCTTGAACTGGTGCAGCTGCTAAATGATCCTTCACAGGTCTTTTTTTTTATTTCTTTTTTTCTCTTTTAATGATACTTAAAGTCCCTTCCAGGGCTCGTGTCCTTTATTTCTACCACATGAGACTTGAACTGGACATAGCCAGCACACTTAGAAACCTAGCTACAGTGACAATCCCCTCTCACAGCTGAACAAAAAGACAAGGGTCTTCAAACTGGGTCATTTCTAATTACCAAACGTAGCTGAGATTGCAGAGAATAAAGAAAGGAAGTAACAGTGGCAGAGTATATGTGATATAGGGCAAGATAGCTTTCTAATTTAATAGTTTAGTCCTATATCTAAGGGGTAAAAGCACAGAGTTGGCAACTAGAGAGGTTATGACTCAAGCCATTGAAGGGGAAACCTGGAAAATTATGATCAAAACTTCATTATGCTCATAATTAGACTAAAAATAAGAACATACAGGCAGCTAAGGGAAAACATGAGCCCTGGATATTGGATTTCAAGTAGACAAAGTTGAAAAGGAATGAATATGAGAAGTAATATTAGGGTAGGTGAAGACAGAAAAGAAATGGATGGAGTTAATAACTTAATGCATCTGGAAAAGTAGGAGAGCCATGCAGTGATGAATAGAAGTGGAAGAAAATAAATGAATAAATAAAGCAAAAGATAAATGGCCAATAATATGAGAAACTAACATCCTAAGCTGCCATCCAAGGTATGAAAACATGGGAATGGATTGTAAAATAATAAATGGAAAAGGAAAGAGCAGAACGCACATGGGAAAGATGGGGATACGCACTGTCCGGAAACAATTTGAGGAATCACTCACTGGTGACATGCATGTAGCACTCAAACCCTTATGAAATTAGGGTGGCAATAGCATAGCCCCAAAGGTATTGATTGGACAGACAATCAGAGCCACAAAAGACATGGCTGTAATACAGTAGAAAGAGGAGATGGGAGATGTTATATGCTAGAGATTTTTTTTTTTCTTCTGGAGAATGAAGACCAAATAGTGTGACGAAGGGTGTGGAGACATATTTGAAGGGACATGGATGGATTAGGGGAACCCTGGCACTATGACATAGAGAAGATGTGCTCTTTACCCAGTTCCCCAGCTACTCGAACCTCAGTGTTCCCTCTGTGGAGTGGGAATACTAATACCTACGGGGCAGCCCTGTTCTGAGTCTCTAATATGAAAAATACTTGTGAACCATCTGCCAAATGGCTCCTTACGTGGAAGCTATTCCAACAGCCAAGTGGGGTGGTCTGGAGGAAAGCGCCCATCACAAAAATGAACTAGGAGGGAGGGTAGGAAATTAACTCTGACAGCTTTTGCAGTGTTCTGGGCACAAATGCACAGGAATTCTTTCAGACCTCAAAATAACCCTACAGAAAGCACAATTTCCCCAAATTTCAGGAAAGTCAATGGAGGCCCAGAAAGCTTAAATTAAATAGCTTGGATCTTGCCACTAATGATTGGTAAATCTGGAAATAAAAGCAGTTTCTGAACACAAAAGCTCTGTTTTTTGCATGACATCAGTAAATTACAATATTATAGGCAACATAAGAGTCTGTCTAGTACAGACGTCTGAAAGCCAGGACCTTATTCTTCTTAGTCTTGCGCTGTCCCATATATTTGAAGGACTTGGCTTTCATGCTTTTCTCTGCACCTTCAATTCACATGGAAAAGACCCTGGGAGGTAAGTATCTCAGGATTCCGGGAAGTTGAAGAAACACCTCTGCCCTAGATTCTCCATCCTTCCATCGTAGTAAATATGCTGTGGAGCAGAAGATACAAGAAGGAGTTACCAAGACTCCAAAATCCACTGACCAAAGGAGGGAGAGAAAGGACTTGTGGCAAACCTTGGGGGCTCTGGTGATCCATCATTCTATCAGTTCAGCCAGCAGATCTTTGATCCGGTTAGAAAACTTCAGCCCTGGATGGACGTGGGCAGCCTTTAGAAATGTATTACCAGCCAGGGAGGTGTCAGGATGGATTCATGAAAGGTATTTCATGCCTCACAAATCACTCTGAATATTTTATGTACATTAAAAAATTAGTAGACAAAACTGGAGTGGCGGTGTGTAATTTACCTGGGCTTGCTAGATGTTTTTGATACGGAGCTGGGCAGAAGATTTATCTGTGGGCACATTAAGCTGCACTTGGAACAAAACGCATTCTCTCCGTGTTAGTGCCCATCAGAGAGAAGAGCGGAAGATGTGCGTTGTGGCGAGGCAGTAAATATGGGCGTAACAAAGAGAAATATTAGCTTCATTTTTCTTTATCTTCTGCAGAGTGGATTGCTGAGTTTCTGCTCTCTGAAGGACGAGAGAGCATTGCCCGTGTATGAATGAGTTTAAAAGGTAGAAACAAGGGAGTCAGATGGCCTAATTTGGAGGGGTCCTGCGGGAATCTGCCTCCTTGCAGATAATGAGATCATATTTGGGGTAGAGATGCCACCAAGCGAGAAAATGAATTTAATAGAAATATCACTGCTATTTACAACTAAAGAAATATTGGCAAAATATGCTGTAAGAGAATGAATTCACGGCCTGGGACCTTTTTTATGTTCAGAAAAGCACTTAGTATGTGACCCTCATCCTGTGGATAAATGTAATGTGAGTTTATAGTAATTCAAACCTTGGAGTTATATTTAGCTAGGGTTGAAAGACTTCGAAAATTCAGCCTTGAGCTACATTTACTGGTTGAAAAAAAAATCAGTGTCTTGCATTTATTTTCTACCTAAGTTCAAAAATTCTCAAAACTTGTTCTTCAGTCTCTCTCTCTCTCTCTCTCTCTCTCTCTCTCTCTCTCTCTCTCTCTCTCTCTCTTTTTTCAACTCTGTGCCCCCACGTTGATGTTGCAAGGACAGTCGTTTGCCAGCAACTGTGAATCTGTGAATCATAATTGAATCTTGATCCACAATGAAAGGAGCATTCCATCTACCAATGGAAAAAAATCACAAAATAATAAAGAAATTTAAGTTTTCCTTTATTCAGTACTTTGGCTGTCCTGCACATGGACATGCTTCCTGGGGATTTCATGCTGGTGATGATTTCAGAGTTTATTGACTTACTACATGCAGAACACACAGATTAATTTCTGCAGATAAACACTAGCTAACAGAGGAGTGTTTATAGAGCAACCCTGGGTTTGTGACTTCACATGAGCACATAACTCTGGGTGGCCTGGTCTCCTTGGAATCCAGTTACTTTGGAAAATGTTGGAACTGGAATATGAAATAATGAGTTCTTTCCTATAATAGTAGGAAAAAATCAAGGAAGGAGAAATGATCAACCAGAATGATCAAATGAGAACCAGTTAGACAGGAGATGAAGGTGCTGATGGTCCTTCCATTCAGCTAACCACGATTGTCCATGTTTTAGAGCTACTCACCTTCCATAGGTTCTTTTCATTTGAACCACACAGTGTATCTGCAACATTTACCTCCATTTTGCAAATGGGTAAACTGAGTCTTACAGTTTTAATGACATCTCAAGGTCAGATAGCCTTAAGCTATCAGAGTTAGTATCTGCTGGTGGGATTGACTAGTCACACACTCAGAATGCAGAGGCTCAGGTACCTCCTGGAGGTAGACATGTAGGTAGTGCCAGAGAAGAGGCAGGGAGTTCGCCCCTTCTGTTCCAAGGATTGGATTTCCTCTTTCTTCCTTGGTGAGAACCCCAGACTCCTTTTATGAAAATAGGAAATAAAACGAGATGAATGAACCTGAGACTTAAATTGTTATAAAACTATTAAAGAGAAATCTGTCTTAAGTTATCACCTGAGGGGCCAGTAAAAATTGGTAGTCATAGAGGTGGATTTTTAAATAAAGGTTGAACAAAATTACACTCAGATCCCTAGGGATGCTTCTAAATAATCTTTTCAAACAGGGGGTTACACAGTGAGGTGACCTTCCTGCCTCACTGCCTGTGAATTTATTAGCAAGATATCCTGTGTCCAGCAAGGCTCAAAGAACCCACATTCCCTCAGTGAATACTGCATGTCCCTGGGGTTGTCTATTATTTTGTCCAGAGAAACACACTAATCTTGGGGGAGGAGGAGTCACCTGAAAACAGGGGACTCACCTGAAATTTCCACCCTTGAAAATCCAGTATCCTTTCAGAGAATCTCACTTCAGTTAACACCCACATATCTAATAATCTCTTTCTTGGATACCACTCCCCACAGCACCAATACATCACTTCCTTGCTTAGAAACCCATAATGCAGGACTGGGGAGATAGCTCAGTTGGTAGGGTGCTTGCACAAGGCCCTGGGTTCAATCCCCAGCACCACAAAAAAAAAAAAAAAAAAAAACCCTGCAAAGCTTGTCCTGGCTTTCATGACATTGTCTTATCTTTCTCACCATTTCTCGACTTTTTTGGTTATGTCCTGCTGGCCCCTGCACAGGTCCAAGAGTCTACACCTGAAGTCCATCTCCTGTGTTAAGACTTTACAGCCCCGTCCCCGCCTCCCAGGAACTCACCACGCAAGCTTGTCATGGTCTGCGGCTGAGTCTGTCAGTCTGTAATAACTTTCAAGGTAGAGACTGGCCCAGACTTCACTCCCCCCATGTTTAGAAGATTTTTTGACTCAGTAGAACAAGACAGTAAATATGATCCAATGAAGGAAAACAAAACAAAAACAAAAGCAGTAAATAAATGGGCAAGCAGAAAGCTAGCTCTGTCTCCAAAGATGGGGGAAGCCTTCCCTATCCCCAAGGTCATTCCCATGTGCTAGGGCTCTCTCCCATCCTTCTCTGACAGTCCAGATCTCCCCATCTTATCAAGAAGCAGGTGCTTCCTCTGAGTATATCCCCTGTAATAGCCTCACCTTATTGCTGCCTAGTCAGAGTCAACATTTATGGATTTTTTTTAATGGATGTGAGAACTGATGGAACTGAGAATGAGCTTCGGGAAGTGAGGCAGTTTAGGAGGAGAGACCTCTCCTTCTTGACCTCATATGCAGCCATTCTGAGCATGTCGAAAAATGGAAAATACTGAGCATTTGACCATGTTGAGGAGGAAGTGCAGCTTGGTGAACTTCATCTGGTGGGTATGGGAATAGAGCCGCGTGGGTGGGTCCCAGCCAGCTGGATGCCAAGTGTATTTGCCTACCAGTAGGCAAGGGGGAATAAACCCATTGACTCCATTTAGAGTACCTAGTCTCAGGTCTGCCTTTTCTCAAAATGGGATGTTTGAGATTTACCTTAAAGGTGACATTTAGACACTCATAGATGGCAAGAGGCAGCCTCAGAGATAAACTCATCATCTGTCATTGTCCTTCTCGAGGTATATTTCACATCCCAGAGAGTCCAAGACTGCTGAAAGCCACCTTTCTAAGGAGTCAGTCCAGGAATGGAAGATGAATAAGACCCACTGCAGCATTCTGTCCACACCTGCTTGAGAAGGGCATTGCTATAGGTGTCAGGTTGAATGATTGATCCAAGTCCTGATACCACATTATTTCTGCATAGGACTCGTCAGATGCTTCTTACCATCATGATTTCATTAAGTTTTTTCACACCCCATATTAGGGGAAACATCTTGCTTCCTTTACAGATGGGCAAATGAGGCTTAAGAAAACGTGAGGCTTCTGCAGAGGAAGTAGGGGTGGGGGTTGATAATGTGTCCTGATTCCTAGCTCACCTGGCAACCCAAACTCAGCGTCTCTCTCCATGCATCGTTTAAAAACCTTCACGATCAGCCAAAAGATTTACATTTTCTTATTACCTTAGTAGCTTCTTCCGAATGAATCTTTTTTTTTCCCCTCAGCACAAGGAATGAATTTAAAGGAATATATTAAATTAAAAAATGGGCTTGCAAAGCAAGATTCTGCTTTGACCCCAATATCTCCCTCAGATTCCCTCCTGCACATGTATGCCCTTATCAAACATGATTCGCCTTCTCTGGAAACAGGCTGAGAATGGAGTCATGGCCAATGGCAGGCATGGAGGTGTGGGCGTGGCTGCTAGCACAGTACAATCAGCAAGTGAATAATGACCGTGAGAAATTTCAGAAAGCAAATCATTAATTGCCAGTAGTTTTCGAAGAGTAGAAGAATTTGACCAGGAATTAATTTTTAATACAATTGCATTGAGAAATGTGTTTTGAAGAATGAATTTAAAAAATCAAGGTCACTAATGTTTTTGCACATTAGGGAAAATAAGAACAATCTGGTTAATATCTCAGTCTTGTGCCTGATCATTTTGACTCCATGAAATTTCACCGGTGGGCTCATTTTCATCTCTGAGACTCCCGGAAATCAGTTTCACTGGGTAACTTTAAAATGAAAACTTCAGTAGATACAGACACACAGGTATGTTAGGTACATACTATCTTACTGCTTTTCTTAACATGTGACATACAATTCTTACATGAATTCAATCTCTGAGGAATAACATAACCTGCTAAAATGGTAGGTTTTTTTACGATATGCTAATTCGATTTGAAATCATACCCAGTTCACATGAAACAGAACTTCTTTGAAAAGAGTATAAGCGTCCCACCCCCAGGAGAATACATGGTCACTTTAAGAAATTAAGAAACTAGTACAAGAATTAAAGAAAAAAAAGTACACAAAAAGAAATCTTATCTTTCAGAAATACCAGTTTATAGTTTGGTAAATTATTTCTGTTCTGATTCCACTTTTTTCCTTGTCCCCTGCCTACAAGTATCATAGTATATATGATACTTTATATAATTTTTATTCATAATTTTTATTCCTTTTAAGATTCTCTAGAATCCATTTCCCATATTGATAAAGTTTTTCATAAACATTTTAAATAGCTGTTCAATATTTGATCACATGATTGTCATTATTCTCTTATGTGGCAGATATAAGTTCCTTGAGTTCATTTCTGAATGAAAGAAAAGATAAAAGAATATTGGATTTAAATTTAATTTGGAAGATAGAAAATTCTATGACATCATAGAATTTTTAGCCAAAAGTCATTTAAAAGCTCATTCAAAGACATAAAAAAAAAAAAAAAAATCCCTTCACAAGATAGGAGACTTTTCTAGGGTTATAACATAAGTGGATAATGGCGAGAGGACCAGAACAAAAACCCCAGTATTCTCCTCAGCTCCCTATCCTTCCTGTGGAATGCATTTTCCTTCCAGAGAGATGCCAGTCTGGTCCACTGTCTGAGAAGTATTACTTATGAAATCAACACCTGCATCCTCGCAGGAAGTAAAAATGGAACTAGCTGGTAAGCCAACCTCAGAAAGGACACCTGTTGTTATTTCAGGTTTAAACAAGGTCTTCCGCCAAAGCAAATCAGGGTAATACTCTGAAAACACCTGGAAAATGGGCTTCAAAAAGCTTCAGATGTCAACCTCAGAAAGAGTGCCAACGATGGCATATTCTGGGATTCTCCCCACCTTCCACCATCTCACATGCTTCATGCCTAAACATCCTCATTGCAATGTTCAAATGATACCTAAAGTTTGGACTAGTCGATTTTCAGTTTCTGTAACAAAACACCCATAGTTGGGAACTTTATATAGAAATGAGGTTTAAAAACTCAGTTTGGGAAGGTTAATATCCAAGATCAGTTCAGCTTCCAGTGAGGACTTGACTGTGTCACATCATGGCAGAAGGTATCATGGCGGAAGCACATGAGAAGACAGGAAACCAGAGAATGTCAGGGGTCTGTCTTGCTCTTTTTTATAATAATATACCCTTGTGGAACTAAGGTTATCAGCATTAATCCTTCCAAGGGTGGTGCCTCAATGACTTAACCACCTTCTACTATGCCTCACCTCTTAAAGGGTTCACCATCTCTTAATCCTGCCATGTTGAAAACCGAGCTTACAGTACAGGAACCCTTGGGGGGAACACATTCGAATAATATCTAACCCATAGAGAATCTTAATAATACTAAATACTTACTTTAATTAAGACCTGATGCATATATATTTAATAATCTTATAATCTTTCCCAGGGCATAAGTGTGCATACTCCCAAAGTTAGGTGAGAAGCTGGAGGGGAAAGACCTTTATCCTACTAATGCCACCAAACCAGAGAAGATATGCTATGAGGTAGATATGGGGCTGGCAGAGGGACTGATTGTATTTTGACATCTGGGACAGATGACTATTAGGACATTTCAACTCTAGATGGGACAGGTAGAAAAAAAATATCAGAGCTGTGATTTTCTATTTTCTGTAATTTTGTGCTGATGATATTAAAAGTACTCTGATTATAGGTGCACAAGAATACCAGCTGTTGTCATTTCTTCTCAAGGCTTATTTAAAAGAGCCCCCACCCCACCCTTTCAAAGAGTTTACCCTATTACAAAGCCAATTTTCTCTGATTATATAAGAATAATGAATGCAGATGGGAGGGATATTCAATGTCATTCTGTCCCCATTAGTACAAAGGGATGAAAAAATAGGGTACTTATTCCTCAATCCAGATAAAAGAAGATAGACTGGGGCCAAACCAACTAACCATGACAATTGGGAAAACAGAACGAAGGTCTTCATATTAAGGCCTTAGTTGACGTGTTGACCTGCCCTGAAATTACCAGAGCAGGAAGATAGACACAGGGGTGAATGGTATGCTAGTATTTTCATAGAGACATCTATGACTAGGTCATATTCCCTGTCTTTCTACCCCAACTGGCTTTCTGTTCCCGTGACCTTGTTATCTACCAGTATACAGGTCTTACTTCCAAAGGAAGTGCTTCCACCAGGAGACGCAGCAATGATTCCCTTAGACAGGAAGTGAAGCCTGCCACCTGGTCATGTTAGCTCCTCATACCTGTGAAACAACAGGCAGAGAAAGGAGTTACTGGGATGACTGCTATGACTGACCCTGACGGCCACAGGTACACTGACCACGACACACAGAGGAAGAAGGGTACCTTCATCCTTCAGGTATCTCTTAGTGCTATCGTTAAGGTCAATGGAAGATTACAATCCCTTCCAGGCAGGACGATGAACAGCCCAGATCCGTCAGGAGTGAAAGTTTAGGTCACTTCTTCAAAGAAACACCATCAGTTGAAGTGATTGCTGGAATGGGTGGTGGAAGGAGATAGATAACAATACTATTTACCATTCCAGTGTAACAATTTCTTTTATGAAAGATATGTAGAGCAGTTAGGGTTCCCCAGAAGAATGGAAGTATTAGGATGTATACTTTTGATCCTTCATTCAGACTTTGAACCCAGTGGATGAGATCTACCCACATTATGGTGACTTGTTTTAATCAGTTGACTGATTTATAGGTTCATCTCCTCTAAAAACACTCAGAAAAACTCACAGAATAACATTTGGCAAAATATCTGGGCACTTCATCACCCAGTCAATTTGACACATAAATTTAACTATCACAGTATTACCTGACATGTAATAGGAATTCAGAAATGGTAGATATTGGTTAGTCTTAGTATTTTTAATATTAGGGATGACTTTATTTTGCCTTGTAGTTCTTTTCATAAAAATTTAAGACATGAAAAAATAAATTCTAGAGGATGTTCAAGAATAGGCACAGTTTTAATAATAGCTTAATGGCAACCTAGATTCTGGATGGATTGAGTTTTTCAGATGGCAACTTTGAAAGTTGAAGCATCGTTATTTACTAAAACGTCATACATGAAGAGTTTTGGAAAACTTTGATAACGAGGTTCACTCTGAGTCATCTGTGTTGGTTACCAACCTCTGTGTATCTCTATTTATAGACATTTGACTGTACATCTGGGTCTGCACAGATACTCACTCATACACACGTAATTCTAAAGGCTTTTGATAAGTGTGGAATAATTTAACCAACTTTATGAATTTAATTAAGCCTTTCACCACATGGTGTGTTGGAAGAGACAGCAGTTTATACAAAGACCATAATCTAGGAAAAAAATCATCTATTTTTTTCTTTTTTTTTTTTTAATATCAGAATGGGAACCAGGTCCACAGGGCAACTGGGACATTTTGCTTGTCAGCAAAATAAATTTATTCTGAATTTATGAATTGATAATCAGCCACCTTCTCATAATGATTAATGGTAATTAACCTTTTAAAGTTCCATCACTTACATGGCCACCTCTGGCTGACAGCCCTTGGAGACAGGGTAGAATGCTGATGGTGGAAAAGACCTTTTCCTGGATGCCAAGGTCCTGTGAAGCAGGCAACACGGTTTCCGTGTGGAGATGTTACAAATCTGACGCAGCCCTAGAGGGTCTCAGACAAGGGGACAACGCACACCTGGTCTTGTAACACTGAAATGCTTTTCATCCTGAAAGGACCGTGGGGCTAGTGTCCGCCTGCTCTACTGCTTAAAAGCTGGGTGACATCTGCACACTTTTCACTTGTGTGAACCCAACTCCCTGAAAAGTGACCGCATGGAAGGTCCATCGTGATGACATCAGCAGTTAACACTTTAAAGGAAGGGTCCTGTGGGAAGAGCCTGCGTCCCATTAAGTCTGTCCTCTAAAAAGGTGGCAGTAGTCTCGCATCTTAAGACGCTACTACACCCATGACACACTCCAGATCCTTCTAGGTTCAAGGACCCGCTACCTCAGGCATTCACAAAATGCACGTAGAGATAGCTGAGAAGTAAATTTTGCAAGATATTTATCCAGGAGTATCCTTAGAACCACGTATGTGAGAGGGAAAGAAGGGAAGGAAGGGAAGCAGGATTTGGCAAAGGGAAAAAAAAAATATATATATATATATATATATAAACATAATAATATATATATATAATATATATTTTATATATATATATATACACATATATATAAACTCCAAGGCAGGCACAACAACAGACTTGGCTTACTCCAAAGGAAATTCCAGAACCAGAATCAGAGTTGTTCTGGATCAGGATCAGCAGGCCAAGTCTTTATACTTACAGCAAGCTTTTCAGGGACACTGAAGATAAGTCTAATAGAAAGACCATACCCACTGAGTCTGGTTTTGTCAGGTACTATTTTTTAATTTTTGATATCAAGCTACTTGATCTGTTTTCGTCTTGCTTTTTTTTTTTTTTTTTTTGTATTTGTCTTGCTTTTTTCTCCTCGTGAATGGGAACGGCGATGATGCACATAAGGCAGAGGCTTTAGGGTTCCGTGAGGTATTCTTTGGGAAGCATTTCATGTGGCGTCCAAGGCTGGGTAACAGAGAAGGCAGGGTGCTTTTGATTCACTCTATCGGCGTGTATGCAAAATGGCAAGCAGGGATGTCAGAGTTAGCGAGAGGCGGAAAGCGGCCCGGTCCACGTTCCCCGCCGCCGCCTGCACCCTTCCACCCTGAGAGGAGGCGGCCGACTCGGGCCCTCACCCGGCACAGTGCTCAGAAGAATGTTAAATGGCAGGGAAAATGCCCTGACAAAAGCCGCTTTAATGAGACATCCTGTGAGCTCTGACTGCTCCGGGTCAAGCTGCCCATGTCAGAGCAGGAGCGCTAATGGACTAGGTGGCCCTGCCTTTCCATCTCACTGGGCCCTGGGTTTTTAATGAAGCAAGAAGCCCACAGACTCGGGCAGTGGTGTGCGTGTGCGTGACTGTGTCCCCAATGACAAGCCGTTTTCATCCTAAAATAAGAGAGGAGAAAGACAACAGGACACGAAGGCTCTCAAAGTGTCCTCTGATTTGCGTGGGTGGGGGGAAGACTCGCCACGCCTCCCGCCTGTGCAGACGACCCTTGCAGGGGGCAGAGAGGAATAACCGAGTGCGCTGCGCTTCCAGGGGGCCCTCTACCCTCCATCGCTTGCACAAAAACTAGTGTCAGCTGCCTGACTTCTTCATGATGAATAATTCACACACATCAAAGCAGCCCTTCCAGAGGATTTTTTTCCTGCCGCCTCAAAGACATTGAAACAATAGCAAAAAGGCCAAAAGGGGAAAGGTTTTTTTAATTTTTTTTTTTTCTTCCCCAAATCACATCATCTGCCCTCCATCTCCTCCCTGCCTTTTCTGTAATAACCATTCTCTTCTGGACTTGTTTGTAATCAACTGTAATATGATTTTAGAGAAGCATTAAAATCCTCTGAATTTTGTCTTACCCCACACAATGGCAAACTCCCACTTAGTCTTCCAAGTCCAATTAAGAAGCCACCACTATCTGAAATCAACTCTGTCACCTGCTTCCCAACAGTCTAGCCTTTACCTCCGATGTTAAATCAACTTCCTTTGCTATGATCATTCTTATCATCCTATTTCTTTAAGTCTCTGACTTAGACTTAGAACTTCCTAAGGTTAAATTCCTTGTCTTAAGTGTTACAGAATCACCAGCACCCAATGCAAAGCCAGGGATACAGCAGTCACTCAATGAATGCTCATGGGATTGAAAGGGCTGGAATTCTTAAAATTGAAAAAACAAAAAAAAAAAAACATATTTGAAGTGCATCATTGAAATGCTAATGTATATTAAGTCTATGAAAATGAAAATTAGATGAAAAGAGTATTTCTAGAACTTCACAAATATCATCGAGTATTATTCTTATCATTTAGCATTTACTAAGAATTCAAATCAAGGCTTAGAAATGCAAGGAGTCGGGAGCTCTGTTTGGAGAGCTTATCCACACTCTTTAGGAAGGCAAGACTTTTAAAGAGAAATATTTGTTGGAACCAAGATAAAATTAAAATGGCAGATTCACAATCTAGGTTATTGTTGTAGTCTGTCTTAAAGCATAAACTCCTTACCCTCCTTTTCTTTTTGATCATCATAAATGACAATTTAGTACAGATGTATGTACATCCAAATGCAGATGTTACCCACTTTTTATATTTCTCAAAGGGCTGCTACTTCAATAAAATACCATTTCAATGTCAGGGGAGACCACATTTCCTTTGTGAAGTAAATGCTTGTAATCAAGGAAGAAAGATATATTTTTAAGCTAAACTCTATTTATTCACTGAATATATTACCATGCTCATGATGCCCCAGGTATTGTGCTAATCACAAAGGGAAGATTTGGATTATGAGAGGCAGGTCTTGGGTTCACACACCTCACAGTCCATCGAGGGAGAGAGAGGCAATGAGAGAGTTATTTAAAAAAAAATTTCTGCTTTATGGATGAGCAAAGTCATGACTTGGCAAGAGGTGCAGGTACAACTTCTCTCTGGAAAGTTAGAAGTGGCTTCAGAGAGATGATTTTTAACATGATTCTTCAGGGGTGAATAAAGGGTATTTTCTAGTGGAAGAAAGACAGCTGGGGCTCATGGGGAGTTAACAGTGCCTTCAAAGACCTAGGACAGTGGGAAACATTGATAGAAAGTTCCATGTGGCCGGGGTGCTGAATTCATAGTAAGGGGCGAAAGTTGAGAAACCAGAGGATACTACTGCCAAGAGCCTTGAGTCACAAGTTCATAAGTACAGTGGGGGGTTTTTTGGTAGTGCGAGGGATTGAACTTAGGGCCTTGTGCATGTAAGGCGAGCACTCTACCAACTGAGCTATATCCCCAGCCCTGCAGTGTGTTTTTAACATGATTCTATGGGTCTCTTGGGTGGCAGGGCAGAAAAAAGTGGCTACCAATTAGGCATGTCTTTGCACTGAATAAAGCCGTGAGCGTGTGAACCAAAGCTGTGGCACGGAGTGAAGGAAGAGCATCTATCCAAGGTCATTGAGACTGTTCTGGGGATAAAGCAAATGCAGGAAAAGAATGGGCAATACCGTGAGGTTGGTGGGGGATAGAGAAGGATCTGTGAGGGATACGGCTGATATTTTCATGAAGTTAGTTAAGACATATGATTTTAAGAAAACTCGGAAGATGACCCAGTTTGTTTGAAGTGGACATGTTGAAAGCCAAGGTCCCAGGGCTATTGCAAATTGAGACACAATGAGTTTGAAGAGAGGGATGGAGGGAGGTAGCCTGAGCTACAGGAACAAGGACCAAAGAATTGGGATTGTTTTAAAGAAGGATAAACTTTTTAGGTTTTTGGTATGCTGCTGTAACAAAATTCCCTTAACTGGGTAGTTTATAAACAACACACACTTATCTCTCGTTTCTGGAGAATGAGGAATCCAAGATGGAGGAACCAGCAGATTCAGCATCTGAGGAAGCCCCGCCCCAGCTTGGCAGATGTTGCCTCCTGGCTGCGTCCTTACAGGGTTGAAGTGGAGTGGGCCCATCTGGAGCACCTTTCCCAAGGACACTAATCCATCCCTCAGCGCTCCACCCTCATGGCTGAATCACCTCCCAGAGGCTCCACCTCCTAACACTGTCACCTGATGCTTTGGAAGTTAGGGATACAGCACATGCATTTTGGAGGTACACAAATATTCAGATCAGAGCAATGAGCTGTCACTCATTGATCCTCAAGGCTCAGCAACATAGGAAGGCAGCAACCACCCCAGGTAGACTGGTGAGGACCGGTACACCCTGCTTCTCCCCGACCCTCACCACGCCCCTTACCTGAAACATTGGGATCTGACCCAATCTCCAGCTGAGATTGTCACTCATGTTTCTATCTTTCCTCCTTCATTTCCTGCAAAATCAACTAGAAGAATAATGATCGCCAGAGTCTCTAGGACCTGGGTCTCCTGAGGCTGGAGATCCCTGAAATCCGGTAACAGTTGTAGTTTGGGGTGAGGAGCAGAGAGCACACAGGAGGAAGAATAAAAGAAAGCCAGTCTTTGGGGGACCAGAGGTCTGACCAGGAAAGACGGAAGGTTAATCTGTCACACCTGAGACTAAGGCATGTTGGGGAACCACAAAATAATATTGACCCCAAAGGGTTAAAAAATAATAATGAAGTCCAAGATTAAATAGGCAGCTCAAAAACCAGTCCTATTAGGCTGGACTTGTCACTTAGATAAGGTTAGTCCATCTTTGACCATTGTTATGTTTCTGTCTTAGTCAGTTTGCAGGAAAAATGCAATAGAGTTCATTCGATAAGTCCAGTCTGGTGCTGCGAAATAAACACAAAGAAAGCCTGACCTGCTTGAGCCTGTGGAACACACTATTCTAATTCCTGCCAGACAACTAAGACTGTGTCATATCCATTCCTGGAAAGCAAGTCACTGTCTCTTCATCCACTGAATTGTTAAAAACATTTATCAAGCACTTACTATGTTCCAGGGACTGTTTTCCCTGTGTCACTGGGATGGAAGACAAAAGTGGACGTTATTCCTCATCCTGTGGAATTTACAATCTATTGGGTGAATGAGAGACATTAATGTAGCAATCACAAAAAGAAATAATTTTTAAAGATCAAAACTCAAATTGGAAGAAAAAAAATGTGCAAGTGCATTTTTAAAAATTATTTGTTTTGTTATTTTTTACAAACTGCATTAAATGTGAATTAAAACAACTCTAAGATCTCATCTTACTCCAATTAGAATGGCTATCATCAAGAACACAAACAGTAATACATGTTGGCATGGATGTGGGGAAAAAGGCACACTTTTACACTGCTGGTGGAATTCCAAATTGGTGTGGTCACTCTAGAAAGCAGTGTGGAGATTCCTCAGAAAACTTGGAGTGGACCCACCTTTTGACCCAGTTATCCCACTCCTCAGTTTATACCCAAAGGGTTAAAATCAGCATACTACAGTGACACAGTCACATCAATGTTTATAGCAGCTCAATTCACAATAGCTAGTTTGTGGAACCAACCTAGATGCCCTTCAACAGAGGAATGGATAAAGAAATTGTGGTATATATACACAATGGAATATTATACAACCATAAGGAAGAATATTATGGCATTTGTAAGTGCATTTAATGAACAGATATGACTTGACTGAAAGAGGAGAGAAACCTTCTCAGGAAAGTAAAATTCAATTGTTATCTGAAACCTCAGTGTGATAGGTGAGAACTCCAGACAGGAAGGACAGCATGTACAAAGATCCTATGGCCAGACATCCTGAAAAATTCCTGTTGTGGTTGGGAGTATAAAGAATGGGTGGAAAGAGAAGAAGGGAACATTTTGAGAAGAGTCTATAGATCAAAACAGGAGCCTTACAGATGCCTTTCTGAGATCTTGGTTTCTTTTTTTCTTTAATTATTATTTTAAGAGGAGTGGGTTTCAATAGACAAAATCTATGATGTTTTGCTGTTCCAATATGTATGTTGATCTTATTTACTTAACTCTTCATATCAACACTTGACCAGAATTCTATATCTGGGTCTGAGATAGAAAAAGATATGAAGGAAAAAAAAAAAAGATTTTCCACCCTCAAGAAACTGGGGAATGATATTGGCCAGATTAGAGAGTTAGATTGTGTACAGGTACAAATACATAACCATGAGGCCCACCATTATGTGCAACTACAATGCACAGTTTAAAAAGGGGAAAGAAAAGAAACCATGGAACCAATATTTAAAAGAAAAAGGAAGATAATAATGAAACAGTGCAGAAGGGAATATAAAAAGAAAAACCAGGAGGGCTAATGGGAGGCTCCTCCCCAACCCTAGGGGGACAAGGACAGACTCCCACATGAGTGACACCGGCCAGCAGTGTAGGTAGAGGGGTCACTGGCATCCATTAAGTGCTGACCACAGTCAGGCCCTAAGGAGTGCTTTCCCCCTGTATTTAAGATCACAAAAGCCATAGGACATGACCTCTTCTTATCCTTCTTCCAAAAATGTGGAAATGAAGGACCAGAAATGTCCAGCAATTGTTCAGGATCCCAGCGAAGACACATAAGGGCTCAGATGTGAACAAAGAGTCTGCTTACCATAAGGGGTGGAGGGAGGGGATTTTGAAGGGTAGATTTCAAATCAAAATATTAAAACAGGAGCTGGGTTGATTTAGAATAATTACAACTACTTCAAGGAATGTTTGAGGACCTGTAAGTGCAGCATCTTCACCCAAATTTAGGAAGAAGAGCTGGAGGCAAAATAACAGTAACCCGCACCCTCCAAACAATGGGAGCCTCTGTGCCCCAGGCCTGTGGGAATGTGTGATGTGTATGCATCAGAGAACACGTTAGCACTCAGACAGTCCAAAGGGCCTGTTTTTATATCATTTGACTTTTCTTCTCTCCCCCTGTAATTACTTCATTTCAGCAAAATCACACCGTATTATGATTTAACAACCGGAACCATCACTTAAGCACTAGTATTTAGCAAGCACCTTTCTAAGGTTTCCACCAACAATCTGGACTCACAAAAAATAAAAAAATTAAAAAAATAAAAACCAACGAGTGACTACTTAGGAGCCTAAATAAACCACCTAGAAGTGCCCAGTGACCCGTTTGAATACTTAAATTCTGTTCTGGTGATCAGCTGACAATATTCTTTTAGGCAATTTTAGGATAGAATCATCATGGGGCTGAGAGGGGAAGAGATTGGAATTTTTATTTTTATTTATTTGTTTATTTTTTGAATTCACTTTTCCTTTTATTTTTTTAATTTTTTTTTTTTTACAGACTGCATTTTGATTCATTGTACACAAATGGGGTGCATCTTTTTGTTTCTACAGTTGTGCACGACGTAGCTTCATACCATTCATGTAATCGTACATGTACATAGGACAATGATGTCTCTGCCTCATTCCACCATTTTTCATACCCCCCCTATTTCCTTTTATGTAATCCAAAGTCCCTCCATTCTTCTCTTGCCCCCACCGCCCACCCCCTTTATATATCATCATCCACAGAATCGGACACCGGATGGGGGTGTTCTAGCTGCCTGTCGCAATCATACCTACTCTTTCCAGATCCACCCCACTTCCTCTTCCAAAGGTTGTAAGGTTCCTTCTTTCCCCAGTCACTTCCAGATGAACAGGCGAAACGCATCCTGAAGCGACAGGATGAAATCAGGATGCTAATTGTTCCCGTGCTTCCTGCAGACCTGCGATTCCGGGCTGTGCTCCATTCCCATGCAACTCTTGTTAGCTACACATATGTGAGTAATCACATGTGTCTAGTGATCAGTGAGTGTTGTTCAGTAAAACGCCTACCTACTAGGGGTAGGCAGACTCTGAGTACAAATAGTGACTTGAACTTAGAAAATTACAGACTTTTAGTCCAGGAAGGAATCTCAAAGACTGCTTCCAGGCCCTGTTGTTTGATAAATCAGGGAACTTGGACCCAGATGGGGGACTTGACCCGCCCAAGCCTGCAGGAGCAACATGGTTGTCCAGATCCTGAGCTGCGGTGTCTCCACTATGCAGCCCTGACCTAAAATAGCTTTGCATTTCATACAAAGCAGTATGTCCCCTTACTTCCTAATCAAAGGCATAATCAATCATCATTTGCAAGGCATTCATTCTGAGACCTAGGAAATGAAATTCCCCAATGTAGTTACATTTTAATTTGCAGGAAACCACTGATTCGGGAAAAGGAACTTCTTAAAGGGAAGGTCACCCAAATGTAGGCTGGTATAAGCCATGCCACCCAAGCTCAAGAGCAGCAGTCGGCCAACATTTTTCTGTAAAGGTCCAGAGTGTAAGGATTTTAGATTTTGCAGGTCATGTTTTGGCAATTACTCAAATCTGCTCTTGTGGCTAGATAGCAGCCATGGACAACTCAGGAAGGGACAGGGAGGTCTATAGTCCCAGAAAACTCTATTTAAGAACCCTGCACCCTTAACTGGATGTTTTTCACATGGTAGAAAATCTTATCTATTTTTTAATAAGAAATAATCTTAAAACATGAAAACTATTCTTAGTTCACAGCTATGCAAAAACGGGCAACAGGATTTGTCCCTTGTGCCGTAGTTTACTGATCTGTGGTGTCAAGTAAGGTACTTGTAGCTGTTTCTCACTATGGTTTATACTATTCAAAGATATGCATTTGGCTTCAAGAAGAATTCTTTTTAGTACGAATCTCTCTTTTTATTTTTTTATCGTGTTCTGTGAAAAAAAAAAAGTCTAGCTATTTCCTTGTAGAGAAGTTTCCAAAATATTTCAAGTTAAAGGGTAAATCCATTCCTTCCCTCCTAGATTATTATCCTCTCCATAAAAGGGTCATATTTTGTCTTCAAATCATTGATCTGCAGCACCCCGGGCAGTTTATATCATGAGCACCTGATGGGAGATTTTTTGGTAACATAAACCATGTCCATACGCTCTTTAGCATTCTTCAGAATCTCCTTCTCACTACAGATTTTTTGGTTTCCAGCGCAGTTTCAGAGCTCTGTTAAAACTGCCTTCTTCCCCTCATTCATTCAGTATGAAGATTTAGCATTCGTTCACTGTCCAGTATCAATCCACTACCGAGCTGCACTCAAGGTTCCCTCTGATCAGACTCCAGCCTGATTCCTAGCGCGTATCATGACACACCTGGTATGTATTCACTCATATATTTAACCCACACGCATTGACTCCATAGAACATGCCAGTCCCTGTTCCAGCTACTGAGAATAAATAATGACTAAGTCAGTTCAGCTCCTGACTTCATGGAGCCTTTGTCCTGGTGAGGATCCAGTCACAAATAATCCCATGAGCAACTTGCACCTTTAACAGAGGCTAGGGAAAGAAAGGACGGGGCACTTTGAGTTGGAGACTGCACTCTCTTCCAGTCACACTGGATGTGATGAAGGGTCTGGCATAGCTCTCTGGCTGCACTGGCTCATGTTCTCCCCTCCTCTACAATGCCCTGCTCCTCAAATCCTAGGTAACTCCAGCAACCCTCAGCTAATGGTTCCTGGGATGAGCTTTAAGCAGTCTCTACATTCACCTTCCCAAGCTAAGCTGATTTTGTCTGCTGCTATCCCCCCAGAGCCTGCTGACCTACTGTGAACGCTTTCTTTCTAGCTCTGTCATTTACTACACTCTGCACAAGATACCGATGTTGGTACCAGACACTGTGCCGGTTACCCAGCACAGGTAGAAGCGATGTTGAAAAAATGTGAATAAATGAAAAAAAGCACGCATGCACCTCTGTGGCAGGTCAAGTTCACGATACAGGGAGAGCCATTCCAGGTAATGTTTCTGTTGTGCACTGAAAGTGAGTCAACCCTCAACAGAGGGCCACTTCGCCCATCCTGGCCCCCTAACACATACACCTGAAATGTCAAAACAACTTCATCTGCAATTTTTCCTTTATTCCTGAAAACTCATCTTTAGGAAGAAAGGTTGAGTTGCTTTGATCTCACGTTTTTCAGGTTAGAAGCCTGACATCCTACCCCTCTTCCATCAGTCTGACTCCGCTTTCAGCAATTCCAGAAGGTAAGTCCCTTCTTATTGAATGGGGGTTGGGAAGGCAGCAACTATTTGCAGTGTCTCAACCAAACCAGGCTAAAACATTACTCTCTGTCAAGAGATGACACCGTTTAACCCCAATTAACTCACATCTTGAGTTCAAGACTTCTGGTTTACTAACACAAATCAATACCCCACTTTATCAATTATGTAAATTCAAACCAATGACATTCCCTGACATTTTTTGGAATTGGTATTAAAATCCTCCCAGCTGGGCATTGTTGGGAGTCAGATTATAATCCCATAGGAAAGTGTCTTAGATCATAAGATTATGCTTTCTATTGTAAGGTTGAATAAAAATTGCTAGATGGTTTTTTGAGAGAATGTAGAGGAAAGAACACAGGTTCAGATTCTTCAAGTTGCTTCTGAGGACTGTAATTTATGAAAATTAATGAAAACCGCTTAAGAATATAAATGAGCAACTAATCATAGACTTGAAAATCTACTCTCTCTCTCTTCCTTCCTCCACTGGAAGATTTCAACCTCAAGAGGTTTGGAAACTTACTTGCTGGTCTGAGCAAAGAGATGGTGGGCAGCAAAGTTAGGGATCACAGGCTTTGGACTTGGACAGACCTGGTTCAAAAGCAGATTTGCCTGTTTCTGTGTAACCACCGACAACTTGCGTACTCTATAAAAACCTCATTTTGTCCATCAACACAAGGAAGATATGACTCCACAGCAAAGACTTTGTGACTGTTACACAAAAAGCACAATATTAGATATGGAGTGATTGTTACTGAGAACATAGTAGGTGCTCCACATGTGTTAGCTAACACAAGTGTTACATCCACAAATAGATGCTTTCATACTCCACAATTCTCAGACTGAGTTCAAGACTCTTGAATTTTCTTTCATTCATTTATGCATTTATTTATTCATTAAATATCTCTTAAGCATCTCTAAGGTGCTTCAAACTGTATCACCTCCCTGGGAAGGAGATAATGAAGGAGAAAAGCATGGTTGCCCTTCTCATGATGTTTAACTTGCTCCCTAACCTATCACAAGGCAATGTGTCATTTCTCAATGCAGACATTAAAATAATCTCAAGCTTTCTCTGATATAAACAGTAAATCTGCCAAGAAATTTCCTTCTGTGTTTGGCACACTGTAGCTGCTCATTAAATGCCAATTGAATGAATAAATGTCAGCTGAGCGAAGAGATGGGAAATGGTAATGAATGTCTCCTCCACCAGAACATCGAGGTCTGAGTTAGAGAATGTAGGACTTTTCTAATGTCATCAAGAGATTGTGTGTGTGTGTGCACACGTGTCTTACTTAATTCACTCTCAAAAAATATATATTTATCCCATGGAGATTTTAACATGTTGAGATTCAAATTCTGAAGCTAAACTTTGTATTCAGTTGTCATGACAACTGTTGTTGAGACAATGAGACACTAACCTGAGTGATTGGAGGGACAATTGTTTTGGGAGAGGGTTGGATTGGGTTGCTCAACTCCAGGCCCAATAATCAGTCTCCCCTCTCAGGAATGTCCAAACCCCTGGTCTCTTCTTCTGTACTGGTTGACTAGCATTGCTGTAACAAAGTGCCACAAACCAGATGGCTTAAAGAATACAACTCAACGTTTCACAGTTATGGAGGCTGAAAGTACAAAATCAAGATGTCGGCAGGCTTGGCTCCCTCTCAGTACTGTGAGGGAAGGAGGTGCCAGGCCTCTCCCCTTGGCTTGTGCATACCCATCTCCCATTTATATGACATTCTCTCTGTGTCTTCCTATCATTTTTCTTCCATGGGTTTCTCTATGTCCAAATTCCCCCACCACACTTTTTATTTTTAAAAAAAGGACACTCGTCATACTGGATAAGGGCCTATCCAAATGCACTGATTCTAATTCAGTTCCCTCTGTAAAGACCCAGTCTTCAAATAAGGTCACATCCCAAGGTAGTGAGGTTAGGACATTAACATATGGGTTTGGGGCATACCTGATTCAACCAGTAACACCTTCTCACTGGTAGGAGAAACTGGCACTTACTAGTTTGGAGTCACTATGTGACCTCACCTCAGAGATGCCAATGACCCTCCCAATGTACACAGAGGCAAAGTGAGTCACCAAGAAGCGAAGCCCCAGGTCGTAAAGCTAAAAGAACGGTCACTGGACTCTAAGCTGATACCTGTTGTGAGAGTGTGTGTGTGTGTGTCTGTGTGTGTGTGAGAGAGAGATCAGATCCAGATGTTTCATGTTCTCCTTATGAGAGAGGATCTCAAGCAGAAGAAGAGCTATTGTGATTTTAGTGCTCAATTCCATTAGCGGAAGAGCAAAGTCCTCTCGATTCCCCCAATATCAACTTAAAATTCATTCTGTACCGCCCTGGCAGGCCCCGTAATAAAAGAGATCCAAGGTGTACTTACCTTCCAGGCAGTAAAACCTATATGGCCACCAAAGCTGTCATTTTTTTTTTTGCCTTCTGAAAATGAAATGTTAATTTCTCCTCTAAGACCCTCTACAGATTTAGTTTGTAGGCTAATAACAGTTCACTTAAGAACAAGAGAAATGTCATCCCTGCTTTGATGTGCGATCACAAAAAAGAACTATCTTTAAATTCCCTTCAAAAGGGGTGATGTTTATGAATCCACTTTCAGCGCAGGATATAAAGGGATTTGTCAAACGCTGGTGTGATTTCGGTGATGCAGAAACACAGCGTTCACCTCCCCTGAGCTGTCCCCAGGGTGAGCGACTGGAGTGCGGTCCTCCATCCTCAGCCCTGACCCCAGGGCCTCCGGTAGCCTCAGCCTCCTGGGCTCCTTCGGGATTCCAGGGCATTTTTTTTCCCTTTGGCTTATTAATTAATTTATTTGTTTGTCCCTTGTGGCCTTGATTTGAAAAGCGTTGAATACAGTGGGTGACTTTTTGCACCCTCATCAATCACAGCCTTGGCTGGGTCTTGACACCAGACATGCCAAAGACTTTGAGCTGCCTGGTTTTGCCTGTGGTGCTTTACTTTCAAAGTCTACGTGAAAGAGGCAACTGGATTTGATTTCCATAAAGACTGCCATCAAGGCAGCTGAGTTTAATCTGCAGAAAAGGTTGTCCGCCATACGGTTGAAAGCAATCTCATTCAAAGGCAGAAGGATAATACCACGCCTTTATTTTTATGGGCTAAATACTGGTTTGCAGAAATACAATACCCGTGGTTTGTGATGCTTCCAAGTATTTAATTAGGTATGGTATACCCATTTTGCTGATGAGGAAAATGAGATGAAGTTAAGTAATTTTGCCAAATTCACACAATGCATTTAGGTTCCAAATTATAGTTCTAAACCCAGGTTGACCTGACTCTTCCTACCATACTGATTCAGCCATCTGAAATATCCAAACTACTCAAACAGCTTTTTACTTGTTCTGTTTTTTTGTTTTTTTTGTTTTTATTTTTTTGTGACAATGAAATAATTCACTCTATAAACAATGAAATAAGTCAGTTCTCTCAAGAAGGCCTTGAGAGATACAGTCCCCAAAGTTTGACAATTTATTAGGCTTCTCTCATTTAGGATGTACCTTACTGTTGTTCCCTTTAGACTCTTCATGGAAAATATTTGTGAATGTAATTTGATCAGTGACAAATGTTTGAGGAAGCAGCTGGATTCTGGAGGCCTTGGCTGTCATTTATTTTCTTCCGGAGAAGATTCGCAGGATAGAAAAAGCACCAGCCTTGAAATCAAGAACCTGGAGTTCTCCGTTCTCATTTTGCCACTGGCTGACTACGTGACCTCTGGCAACTCACCCATTCATAAGAAGTCACTTGGGAAATGAGGCAGCTGGGAGTAGCTACTTGAGAACACATGCAGGCTCCAAATGTATGCTTCATGATAAATGTTTGTTTTGAAGATTCTACTAAAATTAGTTTCTGCATTACAGCTTACATGTGCTTTAAGTGTTACAATTATATCAACTTCACAGCTGAGATGATTGAGGGGTCATGGAGATGAAGAATTTTTATTGTCACACTGGGGCGAAGCTGCAAATCAAACTCAGGACTTGCTGGGCTCCACATCCATAGTCTTCCCACAATGTCCCTCATCTGGGGTCATCTGAAACATTTTACAAAAATTCACAAAGATGCAGCTTTGAACATGAAGTTGACTCTGAAGGAAGCTCAGGATGTGACCCAATCTTCTAAGAGAGTGTTGGACAAGGACAACTAAATTAAAAAGGTTTCTCTAGTCCCCAGAGGGACCAAATCCATGGTCATTCACAGCTGATCACACGGACGAAGGCCTTAGTCTACCCGAATTCCCTGATATTGAAAGTGCCCAAGGAGAATGCCAGTTATCAGATTTGTGTACAGAATCTATTTCCAACCTCAGGTGTAGAACAAGATATTTCATCACCAACCACCTCACCTGCCTTTGAGAATTTGGCTTGTTAGGCCCACACCTGTTAAACAAATTTTCCAGTTCCCATTTGACTACACTTCTACTTTACTGGCTATGGTTTCCTGTGAGGGATAATTTATGGCTTCTCCCAAACAAACAGCAATGGCCGCAGCCTATCTGTGCTCCACAGATGGCTTCAAAGAACTGCAGGTGGTGGCAAACTATTTTGGGCTTTCTTGTGGAAGGAGGAGGGCTCAAACTGTTTAGGCATCAAAGATGAGTGTTGGTCAAAGATGGAAAGAAAGTTTCACCTCCACATCAGAATGATCTTCACGCATCTCTTCAAATGCTCTCTTTCCATAATTGTAAGATGGATTCTCCACGTTTAAATTTGCTCTAGGGTTTCCCGCTGCCCAAGCATTCCTCATTTTACAATTCACTGTAATATGCTTTCTATAATAATAAATTTAGCACCTGTTAAGGGCAAGGTAGTGTAGTTAGCAGAACATAGATGGCTAAACTCAACATGGCGTGAGGGGAAGGCATGAAAAGTGGACTAATGTAATATAGGATGAAGATGAGTGGCCACCTCTCCTGGTAGGATGGAGATGTGACTCTGAGAAGTGGTTCATGTCCCTTTGATTAATATTTTCTCATCTTCTCTGTTACACTTTGTGTTCCAATTCATTTGGGAACTTAGTTCCTCTCCCTTAAATACTGAGGTTGTTCTTCAATCTCTCCTAAGTTACTAATTTAAAAGTCATCAAGGACTCTCTATTCCTTACAGAACAGAGAATCAATCCTAAAGCTGCCCTCCAGGGCTCTAGGTTCATGTCATACAGCAAGACTTTCACCCCCAGGCTCCTGTGAACTTGCACTGCCTACAAGTCCATTTCATTTCCTCATGTTCACAGGAAAACTCAGATTTAGAATCTTTGCTTTTGCTGTTTTCTCCCACTCCATGGAATTCCTAAGTTTAAATTGAGTTCCACCTCTGGAGTTAACTGTACTTTCAAAAAATATGGCCATGGAAGCTTAGCAATGGCTAGTTGGACAGGCCATCTAAGGTCACGGTCCCCTCAGTGCAGTACTGTTGTTGCTTACCTCTGAGATTTTGAATAATGCTGGACACATGGAGTCACAATTAACTTCTCTAGAACAAGCTTCACCGTGATTCTGTCTTTTGGAAGAAAAATAACAAACATACCATCTTTTTATGTGTCCATCCTTCACGTAACTGAAGGCAATCATTTTTCATCATTATCACTCTGCTGTGATCTCTTCTCCACCTTAAATAGTCTAGTCATGTCAACTCTCCTGGAGAGACTGCTGTGTTCCCTTCAGGTCCCATTCAAACATCCTAATGCAGCAGATGACCATAGCTGCAGTCTCGATGGAAGGAAATGGTTCACCTAACTCTCCTCTTCTTCATTGATGTTTATTAGTCAAACTCAGTTCCTATTGCTTTTTTCAATGATTATTTTATGCTGCCGGTCATTGTGAACATGAGGTCAAGCAGAAGAGCCCACTTTTCTTCAGGGTCTGCCTATCAGGCAGGTCTTCTGCATTGAGTTTGTGGAAGGTAGAAATCAAAACCAAATCTCCACCAGTTCAGGCAGTTCCCACCCCACTGTGCACTCTGTAGAACAACTGGCCTGCTCCTCTGTGTCTCTCAATGTTGAAAACATCAAAAAGAAAAGGCAAAAATCATGGGTATTGAGAGCTGGCCTGAATATTTAAATGTCATATAATTCCAACAGACCAAACTGTCAGTAATAATAGTTATGTTTTACACATCAATATAATAATAGTTAATAACGATGCTTTGTATTTATCCACTCCCTTTTTTCGGGAGCTATTGGCAGAATGAAGTAAATCTAACATCAATATTAAAAAATAAGCCCCTGAATTAACACCAGCATGACACCCCAAAAACCAGAAAGCGTAATATAAGGTTCTCTGTCAGTATGGAAATGAATGGTTTTACAAGGACCGTAGGATGACAAGAAAGTCATATGTCACCATGACTAGTCCTAACTCCTACCCTTGGGGTGGGTGTTAGCTTAATTTCAACTCTAGAGAAAAGTTGAATAATGAAAGGTCTAAAAAATACAGGCATGATCAGCAAAGCTACTACCTGGGAGAGAGAAGCTGAGAGCAGCAGTTTGGCCGCGTGGGCTGAGGGGAAGGGAACTATCCAAAGGGAATTTTTGAAATGGGCTCCCTGAGGGGAACCAAGCAATGTTGCCTCCCTCACTTGTAAGGGAAACTAAGTGAAATAGACATGACTTCTAAGTCTTTGGGTATTAGGGAAGTATTTCAGGGGGATGTTAAACCTGGCCAAGTCCTCCATTTTGAACGGACTCCAGGTCAAGATGGAGGGGCTAGCAGGATCAGGAAAATCCTGGTAAGTGAGTTATTAGGTAAAAATTAGTGTATACAAGTAATTCACCTAAAACACTGCATTTATTATCATAAAAGTAATTTGTAGAGGAGCCAGTCTAAAAAAAAAAAAGCCTTAAAAGAGCAACAAGTTTCTATTGCTAAATTTCTAAATATAAAAGGAGACCAATCAGAGAGGAAATTAAGGATGGAAACTAATTATAAGCATTCCTATCTCTTCAAGTGAACCATGGAGTTCTTAATGCAAGAATAATTTAATGTATTGACAGATTGGCTAATAATCCTTAAACTAGAAATGAGAATATGGTTTAGTTTTATCCCTCATTTTCTCAGCTCCTTAATACCTTTATTTGTTGAGTATTTATCATGTGTAGTGGGAAGTAAAGTATATGATTTCTTAAAAGTTCTTGCTCTCAAGAAGTAAGTAAATCATCAGGGAGACACATCATCAGCATAAATAATCACAATCTCAGGAGAAAGGTGCAGAATGACACAATGTGAAGATAAAGGACTCTGTGAAGTCACTAGAGGGATGCTCCCAAGACAGGGGCATAAACAATCAAAAAGCATATCTCGAAGAAGACTGGCCTATGGAGAAAGGACATCTGAATTACTCAGGATTTTCCAGAGAAGCAGAATGAGTTGGAGAAATAGACATGCAGAAAGAGATGGCCTACGAGGGAAAGGTCATGTAACAGGGGAGGCTAAGGCCCACCAGAGGCTAGCTACAGGCTGGAAGCCCAGGGAAGATGGTGGTATAGTTCCCATTCAAGCCCAAGGCAGAATAACTAGGGAGCCAAGGTATAAATCCAAGTCTGAGTCTGTAGGACTGAGAACCAAGACTTCCAATGGGAAGGGCAATAGATGATGGATATTCCGGCTCAAGTAGAGGCATCAAATTTACTGTCATTCACTTTTCTGTTCTAGTGGAGCCTTCAACAGATTAGATGTTGGAGAGGATCATCTGGGCATTCGTTGGCCTGGTCAGGTTGACACCTAAAATTAATCATCAGGCATCCACAGTGAGACATCTGAAAGGAACAGAAGGTTCAGCATTTTGATCTAAAGCTCAGGGTCATCACTGCCACTGTTCATTGAAAACATGTTTTATATTAGGCATGTTACTCAGGGTGATCCTTGAATTTCAATCCTCACAGTGATGCTATTGGGCAATATCCAATCTGTCATGATAGGTAGCTTCTATTAAGCAGTTACTATACGATCACCTTTATGCCGAATGTTTTGCATTTGGTAGGTTGATCAGACGGATGGTTCCAGTTGTTGACCTCTCTGTACCCATGTTTACTGTCATAGCTTTGTGGCTAAAATAGTGTTGTACTGAATCAGATCTTAGGCCTTAATAGATTTTAAATCTCTCCCTCCCTCTCTTTTTCTCTCTGTTCTGTTTAACATCATTAAACAAATTCAGGTGGTCTACTGAAGACTGAGACACCAAAACCCAGCTGTTCCTACTCAGACCATTGGAGACTAACCATGAGCTAACTGACAATCAAACACAAGGAACACAGACAAAATCAGCAAAACTTGCACAGTGCTCTGCTAGCTGACCACACATGAATAAGCGAGCCCAGCTAAAAACAGAAGAACAGCCCAGATAACCTATAGACTCCTGAGCAATAATGAATGAATGGTTGTTGTTTCAAGCCATTGAGTTTTGTCAGTTTGGCAGTAGCAGGGAATTGATATACACCTACCGTTCACAACAAACTGTGAAGGAGGGACTATCATTCATCCCCATTTTACAGAGGAGCATAGGAAAGCTTTAGAAAAGTTACCTCACTTGTGGTAAGTCACACAGGGCCAGTCTCTCAAGCCAAGACTCTTAAACCCTTCGTTGCACTGCCTGCCTGTTAGGACTCGGGTTTTGCGGTTAAACTTGAACCAGGCAAAGTCAGACACACATTATGCAGCAGAAACAAGATATGCAAAGCCAGGTCAACCTGATCCCAAACCCCCACACTCTTTCTGCTCCATCGTCCTCTTTTATACTGAAAAATAAATATCCTCCTAAAAGAGGGTTGAGATCAGACATATGAGATTTTGGAGACCAGTCCCAAGGAATCTAAAGCATGTTTTCTGGATACAAAGCTGCCCTACAATTATTTGAGCAAGGTTAGTGTGAGAGGATATACCTCTGTTAAGAAGTTTAAGGGGCAGTAAAGGGACTTTCTAATGATCCACAACCCAGGAATGAATATGGTATTTGTTTTTTTTCTGCCAAGCAACGTATTTGTCTGCAGTAAATGGCCCTCCCTTTCACTTAAAAGTAAGTTCAGAATGAATTAACCTCAAAAACTTCAGGGGCTAGGTCAGGAAGGTCTTTTCATGCAGAATATAAACACCAACTTTGTGGAATTTTGAAGTGTTCGTATTTTTCTAAATCATAAAGCATGTTGGCAAACTTCACTTCCACAAGGACCCCTACCATGAGGATAATCTTAATCCAGCACAAAAGAAAAATATTTACAGGAACCGAGGCCAGCGAGTTGCTTTCCCCTGTGCGATGTGATATACTGACTACCCCGATTATGTGACAGTTTGATGGGCGTACTAGAAAAAAAGTGCTTAGGAGTATAAATATTAATGCTTAGGCAGTGATTTGTGTAAACTGAATAGCAAAAACAAAAGTACAGATATAAGTTTTTCACATATTTTGCCTTGTCCCAGCATATATTATCCACCCCACTTGTTTTCCCTCTATAGCTTGGTGGTGGGACGAGGAAGCACATTTCTCACACAGTGAAATCTCATAAAAGGCCTTTTTGTTGTTGTTATTTTTCTATTCTTTTTCTCTTTTTTTTTTTTTTCTTTGGAATCCAAAGATAATTGAACCTGGTTTTCAAACTGACATTAAAACATTAAAATTAGGCTTTAAAAGGTTCTTTTTGTGATTTATTATGGGATATCAAAAGGAATTCTATGGCTATATAAAATGCAATCCATGTATTTCTAAAAATCTTTTAAAATGTTTCTATTCTATTCCAAACGATGCAGCTCTGTGGAAGAAAACTCTCCTATTCCTCTGGTATCATCTGTGAGTCGGGGAGAGTGACCTTCTTCCACTCCTAAAATTCTACAAAATGATTCTCAGGAGTGATATGGGATATGAGGCTCCTCCTCTCCTTCCCAGGTGGAAGAGAAATTGGATTTCTTCTCCTGTCCTCGGTAGGCCAGGCCCTTCTCTACTACCATGGTTGCTTAGACATTCTGACCTTGTACAACACTATCTATGATCCTCTGCTGTTTTTTTTTTTTTTTTTTTTTTTTTCCACCAAGTATCTGTCCTTAAATGGTCATAGATAACCAAATTTAGAATGAATTTGTTGTGACTCACATAGCCCTGGAAGCTCACCTGGCTGGTTCTGGTTAGACACAGTGGGGTGGGAACTCTTGCCCAGGTTACAGAGTCTATGAGACCTAAGAACTGCTGCACTGGTTTAGTCCAAAGAGTCTCCCTAGCCTCATCAACACATGCTTCTGGATCTACTTGACCTGTGCTCGGGGCTGGGAATATAACAGCTTGGAATGCAGCAAGATAAGCCCGGTCTCTGGAGACAGAGGAGGGAGACAGATAACAAAGAAATACACGTGCAAGGTCACACATGTTCTGAAGAGAGTGGACATGGAGACACAGGAGAAGGTAACCCTTCCCTACAGGGAAGGACTTCTTGAAGGATGTGGCATTAGAGTTAAGGCCTCACTGCTGAGGCAAAGCTAGTCACATGGAGGTGGGCGGAAGTACCTTCCAGTGAGAAGCAAAAGGTAATGCACATGGCCTAAGATGGGAGGAGCCTGGAATGCTGGGGTAGGTGGAGCAGGAGGACAATGAGGGTGGAGAGAGGACAGGATCCAGAGCTGCCAATCACAATAAGATGTTGGGGTTTCACACATGTGCTGGGAGGGGCATGTTGGGTGGAAGGGTTGCCAGCAGAGGAGAATGATGGTCTAGTTCATATAGAATTTCACCGGACACTCAAGACCGGGGCTTCCCTTCAACCTCCACCTGACAGGGGGGCTTCCCATGATGGCGCTCCCTTCTCTACTTCCTCGCTGGAGGCACAACTCCATCCTCACTTCAGGGGTTTGGTTGGCTGTGCCTGGGTTTCCACTGTGGGCCTCTTCTTCCCTCTGACTCAAGAGGCCATGGATATCTAGGTATCTCTTCCTCAGATTTCAAGGAGCTTGGTGTGTAAGCCCTGCTGAGCCGTCGCCTTGCCCACTGGAGGCTGAACTGAACAGTGGGCATAGGCTCCAGAACCTAGGTAAGCTTTTGTCCTCTTCCCACTTCAAAAGTCACACGAATACTGGCTTGCCTTCTGAGAAATGAAAGCATGAGGGCTATTCTAATACTTCATGTCCAAAAATAAGCAAATAAACAGCCCATCACATACCTACGAAAGAGACTTCCGTGCTGGGCTGGTGCGGGGTATCTAAATCTTGTTTCCCAACCCTAATTACATAACCAGTTGTATTTTTTTCTTTCCTTTCTTCCTTCCACCTTCCCTCCCTTCTTCTATTCTTCCTTTCATCCTTTCTTCCTTTTTCTTCCTTCTCTTCCATGTTTATATTTTCATCCTTCCTACCTCAATAACTAGAAGAAAAATGAAGTTCCTTAAGGGAGTTATGAACATTGTGATCCTGGTCATTTTAATAGTATTGAGTATGGTAATAATAAAATAATCATAATTAATATTTATTGAATATTTAAATACACCAGGCATTGCACCAGGTCCCTTACGTACATGTAATCCCCTACATCCACTCTACTGTAATTGAAATTATTAATATCTCTATTTTAAGTGAAAAAAAAAAAACTTGAAATCTCTAAAGGTCACTTTTCAAAGTCTCACAGACAGAAAAGGGAAGAAATGGGTGGTCCTAATGAAAAGACCAGATTCTTCCCCACACTTTGTTGGATAGCTTGTGTTGTTAAACACAACCAAACCCACATTATGTATTAAAGACTACATGTGCTCATATGGAAGAGGACAGGTGCCATTCGTAAAGGGTGACTCCATTGGTTTCAGTGTTGGTCTCATTCCTCCTTCCAGAAGTTCTAGTAAAAACTTTTGACTACTGTGTCTGATAAAGGTCTGGACACCTGGACAAAGCTATGGTGTGTGTGTGTGTGTGTGTGTGTGTCTGTGTGTGTGTGTGTGTTGTGGGCCCCAGTCTAAGGTCTTTATACACCAGTAAGGATGTAACTTCTTCTATTTCTGCCTACTTCCAAGGTCCTCTGTCTACTGCTCTCTGTGTCTATTATTGGAGTGTTCAAAGGAAATTCTCTGCTTTTCTCACTTCCATTTCCACCCCACGCCCTCCCTGCAGGGATGACGGCATTATTGGTGCATGTATTGCAGGAGAGGGGTCGTTCCCTCCACTCTGCATTAAGGATGGGTGTTTTGGATTTTCTTCTGAGGGAGGAGTTAACTCCAACTTGAGGTTAATGGCAAAACCAGATTATTCACTGGACAGACATCCTCATGGACACCCTTCTTTCTTCTTCAGTTCTATTAACCATCCCGTGACCAGTCTCAGCAGTCACCTGGGAGTGACAGGGCGTCACTGTGTGCCCATTAGTGGGCTGGCTCAGTTGCAGCATTTACATTCAGAATAAGTACACCTCTGATGACTTCTTCATAAGAGAATGTGACTTAAAATAAAAATCCAGAAGGTTTTGTATCTAAAGCTGTCAGTCGCCAAAGAACCTGGACCTGTTATCACTTACTTGGTTCTATCAAATAAGACATTGCACAGAGGTATTTATTTGATGAGTCAAAGTAGAGAGAGACTTACACACAAAATCATCATGCACAATAATCTCTAGTCGATTAGAATCAGGGATGAAATACTGTGCTTTAGGAACTCTGCATAGCCTTGAGAATTGTTTCTAAAAAAGACAACAAAATGAAAATAGCAGACATTAAGTTACTTTTGGCTCTTCTATAAATTTTCTTCATTTATACATGTGAATATCTATCTATCTATATAGACACAGGTATTTATACAAACATAAATATTTAATATACAAATGTATGTAAATATATATAAATATTTATACACATATGTCTATATATACACACTTATATGTGGATATATATATATATATATTAAATATGATGATATTGTTTGTGTCTGGCCAAATTAAGGAGCATACTTTTCTACATAGGTGGATTTTTGAGATAACTGAAATATTTATCCCAGGAGGAATCGCTTATGGCAACTCTTTTAAACAGAAACAATTATTTCATGTATCACAGACCTCTTGGTTTTTTGAGATGGAAGATACAGAAATCAAATTAACCTTTTCTTGATGTCACAGGCTACCATCATCAACAGCTGCGGCAGAGGAAAGAACCATTTGAAGTCATTTGATCGGATGTACATGTTTACTCTTGGCTTCTCTTCACAAAGAATTTGAGGCAATTTATGACATTATATGTAATACAAAAGGAAAAGGACAAATAATTGAAGGAATTGAGGTGAAGGGGAAATACAGGCTGCAAATATGAAAGTCAGGAAAAATATCATGGAAGCTGGGATCCCACCCTAGCACCCTGGTGGTAGGTAATAGAGAAATCCAGATTTAAATTGCCTGCAGAACGAGGAGGAACTCATTGCTGCTTGGGGAATATTGTAGCAATGAAGCGTGATAGAAATGGCCTTGAGGTGGGCCAGGAGGAGCTCGTGGAAAATGTGGGGACCCTCTCTGCGGGTTTCTCATCCCTGTTTCTCTGAGCACTGGGCCTCACTCTTCTGCCACTTAGAGAGGGTGAGGTGGTTTGATGTCCAAGAAGGCCTGCATTTCTCTCCCAGGTCTTGGGGTGGAACTGCGACTTGGTCACATGAACACTCTTGATACAGGGATGCTTAATAGGATCCAGCCTGCCTTGTTCCAAGGCACGTGTCTCCAGCTGGGTAAGAGTCTGTTACCTGATAAGGAGAGGCATCCTCAGACCAAAGTCATGGCCGCCACGGAAGTGTTCCGCAAGGCTAACCGCTGACCCAGATTTTCTCTGAAGCTTTCCAGTAGCCAAAGTGAGGCGGGAAACAGGATCTTCTACGTGATTCTTGATTTCTGTGACAAAACAGGAAGGAGGGGGTGAGAACCCCGCAGACCAGGAGAAGGAGTTCCTGCAGGGAAGCCCGGCTTCTTGCCTGGAGACCAGAGATCTCTCGCTTGCTGGAACCAGGGACTCTCATGATGGGAGAATGGGCCCCAGACCTGGGTTAGAGGTGTGCTTCTGTGCTGAGCCGCTGTCCGCCTCTCTTCGCCTCTCAGTCCTGCACTCCATCCCAGGGAGGTCTGGGGAGTTATTTTTGCCAGAATTCTGAACCATCTGTATAGCAAACAACCCTAAAAATAAACAAATAAAATGTTCTGGATCCTTCACCCACAGCAGGGAATAGAGGTCCACATCCTGGACACAGGAATTTGCACAGAAGGGGCAACTCAGAGGAGGTCTCCAACACACAGCAGAGGGCCCAGGAATCCAGAGATCTGAGCAACCCCGCACAGTCTGCTGCTTTTAGACATAACTAAGCAGCTCAGACCAGGCCGAACACAAGGGGTATTCTTCCAGGGTCCTCCTCACAGAGAAGTGGATTGATTTGTATTCTTCTGCCAAGGTAGACATTAAGTGGCCTGTTGCAAAAACCTCCTCGTCTAAGGTAATAAAGTTTATTATGCATGGAGGGTAATCTGCACCTCTGCTCCTTAGGGATTCATCTCCCATTGTGATATAATTCCATGTCAAGTCATACTTCATGGGAAGTAGACCTACATGTTGAGTTAGAGGTGCCGTTCCAAGGTCTTGGGGTTACCAGTTCAGTCAGACTTGCATTCGCCTTGTTCCTCAGTCCTCCATTTTTCCCCGCTTTGGTCAGTACTAACACCAGTTTCCCTATACCACACTGCGGCTTGCTCAAAACCCTAGAGTTGATCACTCGTATGATTGTTTTGGAGAACAGATTCTTGTGTTTGTATTTAGGCCCTTCTTTAGACTGATGGATAACTTGATTTATCACTTTCCTGTTCTCATTGTGCCAAAGAGTAAGAGGCACTTTCCAATTACCTTCAAGAGGTTAGAATCCAGATAAGAAGGTTTATTAGAAATAACTACACAGTTAAAGCCTCTGCATACTGAATCACTATCTAAAGGGTCTTTGCAGGGTATTTGTTCTTACGTGTGTGATATTGTGGCTATATGTTTGAAGGGCTTTTTGGAAAGCCACCCCGACTTATCTTAAGCCCTTCTCATGTATTTCTAATTTTGGAAATAAATTTTGGTGCCATTACTAGAGGTCTGGTATCTAGGAAAGAGGAGTGTAACTGTTGATAAAGAGATACCACGTCTTGTGAATCACCCGAATGAACTGCTCCTGTGTCCAGGGGAGGACCACCCTGACGGTACTCCTGCCGAGAGTATTACTCACAGAAGAGAAGCGTGGACTGAGAATCTCGGTCCCAGGACGAGTGTGTTCCACACGCATTTGGAGAGACCACATCCGCATCCCTCCTCACACACCACTGCTTAGCCAAGGGACCGGAGCACCCCATGCTCTGCAGGAGTTTGTGGCTACGAGCGGTCCAATGCCTTGTGGAGACAGGCAGGGGTGACTGACCCAGGGCTCCCGACAGCTGCCCTTCCAGATGCCCTGGAACCATCCTCACTTTGCTCAGAAGTCCCATCTCAGCGTTCTATACGCGGTGACACCTCCTCCACCTTCAGTACGTGCTGTGCCAGAGGAGGAAATCCTGGGGCCAAATGATGGGATCACTCCCTGGGGTTTAGGCACAAGAAGACAAGCTGTCCTGCCCACCCCTGTCACCGTGCAGACCCCCGACACCGTGGGACTTCAGGCAACCTGCCTCGTCTTCCCAGACCCGCCTGTTCATCTGCTCCAGGAGAATAGCCACGCACAGCCCGGCCCTGGCTGGGGGTTACCAGGACCAAATGCAAAATGCCAAGCTCAGTGCCTGGCATCGGCACCCAGGCTCTTGTAAAAAATAAGAAAAAAATAAATAAATAAGCGTGTGCCTAGAAACTCGACAAGCTGGCCTCCACTATTCTGTCTCCATAAAGTCTCAAGGTTTCTCCGGCTGAAGGTCTGGGCTCACTTTCCACCTTGTCTAAAGTCGTCTTTTGTGCTCTGCAGGGTGATGGACAAGCAAGGCCACATTCGGTTTCCATTCGTGCCACTCGGTGTGTGAGTGTATGCAGTGTGTGCCCTGGGGTCTGGGAAGTGCCTCT
Organism: Sciurus carolinensis; assembly: GCF_902686445.1. Taxonomy (NCBI): domain Eukaryota; kingdom Metazoa; phylum Chordata; class Mammalia; order Rodentia; family Sciuridae; genus Sciurus; species Sciurus carolinensis. The sequence goes on along the minus strand of NC_062228.1, from coordinate 19,605,296 downwards.
GTGCTTCTTCCCGGATCTTTTCAATGCTTGCATTGATTTGGACCCAAGTAAGAAATGTGGTTCTCTCTCAATACCCTTCTCTCTCTCATATCTCTCTCTCTCTCTCTCTCTCTCTCTCTCTCTCTCTCTCTCTCTCTCTCTCTCTCTCTCTCTCCACGTACTTTTCATGCACAGAAGAGTTAATAATTCTGTGAGCAGTTTATTTACTTACCACCATGTGAGAGCTATTATTGAGACCCTGGCTACTTACTAGGTATTTTATGCATGGTATTTTATGCATGGTATTTTATTTAATCTTCGTAACAGCTTGTCTTAGTCCCTATTGTGTTGCTGTATCAGAATATCACAGACTGGGGTACTTATAATGCACGAAAGTTATTTTCCACAGTTCCGGAGACTGGGAAGTTCAAGACCAAGGTGCTGGCGCGTGGTGCTGAGGCCTTTTGATGCACCATCCCATGGTGGGGTGAGAACTTAGAGACAGAGCAAGAGAAGGTTAAACTCTCTGTTATATTAAACTCTGTCCATTACAATCCCCCCCCTCGGGTGACAGTGACATTGATCCATTCTTGAGGACTTCATGACCACCTAAAGCTCCCACCAATCAACACTGTTGCATTGGGGATGGTTTCCAACACATTCAGACTGTGGGGGACACACTCAGACCATAGAACAGCCCTACAAAATAGGTCTTATTAACTGCATCCTTTAATGGCTATTTATATGGTCAACAAGACTATCATGACGTAGTCCTCTTACTCAGGAGATAAGAAAACCAGTGCTCTGGGGAGTTACATGTCTTGCTCAATGTTGTACAACTTCCAAGTGGTGACCGTGGGCTCCAAACCAGTTTCTGTTTGTGTGTCTCTAACTGGGGTTCTGAAGTCTAATGAATCAATGATTCTTAACGTGTGGGCCCCAGACCAGCAACATCAGCATCACTCAGGAAGTTATGGAAATGAAAATTCTTGAGTCCCAAGGATCTGATTCAGACTTACTGAATCAGAAAGCCTGGGAGTGGACTCTAACAATCTTGGTCTAAGGAGCCCTCCACAGTCTGTGATGGGTGGCCTAAACCCCATGCTAGGCCAGCAGAGTGCACTGGGAGGGAGAGGAGTTCTAGATCCCAACAATGTGAGTTCAAACCCGGCTCTTCCACATCCTAATTATGTAACTCTGGATATGTTATTTATCTTTCCTGTGTGTAATTCTCTTATGCATAAAATAGGGAGGATGTCAACACAAACTTTGAATTACTGTGAGGATAAAAAAATATCAGTGCATGAAAGCCGTTTAACACAATACCTGGCACAACAGGAGAAGAACAAGTTAAATATAATTTGTGTCATTGCAAGCCAAATATCCCTTATCTGAAATGCTTGAGACCAGAGAGGCACTTTGAATTGTGATTTTTTAAATTTTGGAATATTTGCATGTATAATGAAATATCTAAGGATGTGACCCAAGTTTAAACCCAAAATCCATCCATGTGTCATTTACAATTTATACACAGATAACTTTACACAACATCTTAGTGCTCCTACAATTTGACAAGAATCTGTCCTGTGAGACCAGCTGTGGTGTTTTTCCCTCAAAATGTTTTGGATTTTGGAGCATTTAGAACTTCAGACTAGGGACATTCGACCTGCATTGTGATTTAATGATTTGAGATGACTTTTCCAATGCACGTCTTCATTATTTCACCCAGATCTAAATGGGTTTGTATTTGGTTTATTAATAGAAGGCAAAATAACTAATACCTGAAGGCATTAATTCCTGAAGGTTCCTGCTGTGTTCCTGCAGTGTTCTGAAGATGGATTCTCACCTTCCTTATGTGGAGGGAAGACTCTGCCCACAGTCCCAAGGGCTTGATTCCTGTGTCCCTCAGATCTACTGCCAGGAACTGAGTAACATAGGCCCAGAAGTCAGACTTGGCTCTACCTTCCATTGAGCTGGGCAACCTTGGGCACCATTCTTAACATCTGGAATCTTCTTTTCCCTTTTATGGCAAAAAGGGGAAATTACCAGGAACACTAACCTTTATTGAGCACTTACTATGTCCCAGACATTCTTCCAAGAGCTTTCTTTCTATGTGCTATCTCATATGAACCTTCCAGTTACCTGTAAGGTGGGTAGTGCCACAGGGAAGTAACTTTCCAAAAGTCACACCAATAGAATTGGAATCCATGAAGTCTGGCTCCCCAGACAGCATTCATAACCCGAACTGCTTCAATGAATTGTTAAGAGAAATAACAAAAACCCATGAATGTTATGCACAAAGCAGTGCCTGGCATATGGAATTGCTTATTAAATATTAACTGAAACAATGAGTAGTAATAGCCATCCATAGCAATACTAATACTATGAATGAAAACGATTTTCTCCATTTATTGCCAGTGGGATTTTATTTTCTAAGAACCAGATAAAGTGATCTTTGCTGTGCCCATGAGTTCTATCCGCACATGACAAAGATCCCTTCCCTCTCTTCCTCCCGCCTCCTCCCCTGGTGAACCCCTGGTGTCATTAAGAAACAGTTAACACGCATCATCTTTCTTAGCTATTTTTGCCGCCTGCCATCTGGAGCGCTCGGCTCTCTTGGATGTGTTCACACTAAATCAGCAGATGAGAGCATTAACTAATTTCCCCATTTCGGATCTGCTCATTTGGGTAACGATGACCTTTAAAACTAGTGTCATCCACCTCATAACCATGTGCCATATGTTGGATGTCAGATAATAAAGCATATTTAAACTTAGCAGGCTCCCTAACACCTTATGGCTGGTTGGTGATTAATTAATAACTTCCTTACCAGCATCTTCGGGTGAGGCTGACAAAGCGTTTTGTTTGCCACTTAGTGTCCATTGGCATTGGAACCATTTCCAAAGGTGCTCCTGGGAGACTTCACTGCACACAGAGCTTTCCCATTCACTCTTGGCGAATGGGGCCTGGACACCTTCTCCCCAAGACATTCCATTTCATGCAAGGGAATAACACGGTACATTGAGCCCGAAGCTCCAAGTGCCTTGCACAGGTTCCCATTGACAGTTCACGATGACCTCACAGGGCAAGTGTTTCTGTGTCCATTTATGCACAGATGTGAATGAGGATCAAAGGAGTTGAGCAATTTACAAGCTCTTGGAAAGGTCTAGATTTGAATCCAGGTCTTTGACTCCAAAGGTCATGACCCTTCTTATTTATTTTTGTTTTCACTGAAATGCAAGATACCACACAGACTTGTGTTTTCCTCACACTCAGGGACTCAAGCTCTTCCCTAGTTCATGTCTGAATCACCATGAGAGGCTTTCAGGGTTAATCCACAATCTCTCACCCAGCCTCGTACCAGCACTACGCTTCTATCACCCTGGAGATCTGCATCAGGAGATTGGAGCAGGGATTCTGACAGCCACCTTGCCCAGGACATGAGTCTCCTCCTCTGACAGCCATCAGCTTGCTAGCTCAACGCAGAAGCCGAGGCTGCTGGACTCTTCTATCCTGTGTGCAATTCACCAAGAATCTTCAACCACTCTATTTCGTTAATCACATACAGGGAACGAATACCGACCGGCTCACCCTTTATAAACCTTAGAGACCTAAGATTCTAAGAAAAGTGATTTTAAGTTTTCAGCAGAGATCACCTAAAGTGGTTCCCAGGAAAGAAATGCAAAAACATTATGTAAATAGTTGGTCAGGATGGTGTTGTGGCTGTAGGGGTGATTCTGCATACCCAGCAGAAGGGTGATCCTGAAGTTTTTGCCTCTCTGAGTCCCCGTCAAGTCAGTGAGAGTATTCCATTTCCTGTGATCAATAATAGGACTTGGTGAATACAGTGACTCTGGAGCCTTAAATGCCTCAACACATAAGTTATTCTCTTCCTCAATCAGCCTACATCTTCTCATGTTTTTCTCCATATTCTTTATACTGCTAATAGACTTACAGGAAAAAGTTGGGTTTTTTTTTCCTATTTTTCCTGTAGTTGTAACTTGTACAGCACTGGTTACTATATATACTTTGTTAAGCTTTACTGTGTTCACTCATTTGAATGATTATTATTCCATGTTGTGAATGTAATTTATTCATCTACTCTCTCACCAAAGGGCACTCTCTTTCCCAACCTACTCCCATCACGAGACTCAGATGCAGGTGCTCTGATTTCCTGGCTCTAGCGTGCCAGAATTCAGATTTCTAAGTCAAAACGTAAACGGTTTCGAAGGTAAATCATCACTGTCAGATTGTTTTCCAAAAGAATGGTAGTTCTTTGCATTTCCACCAGGAATACCTAATGTAAACTTTCCGTATACCAAACTGCGCTTAGAATGGATGTTTCCCTCTGATGGATATAAAGTGATATTTTATTGTTACTCAGATTTGCATTTCACTCACTACTAGGGAGTTGGAGCTAAACATTTTGATTTTCACTTCTGTAAATTGTACTTTTGTATTTGCTGACCGTTGTTCTATTAGACTACTTGTCTTTTTTCCTGTTAATGTTTAGAGTTAGAAGTTTAATAGACATTAAGTATCCACTACCCATGATGCAATATGATTTGCCAATGCTATCAATGATCTACTGGTTTTGTTTCTGAGTTCTTTTGATAGACAGATTTTACTCAACTTTTAACTTCTATATTTCCTTTCTTGATTGAGAAAGTATCTTCTTCTTTTAGATTGTACTTGTAGTTTCCTACAGTATCTGGTGAACTTTTTTTTTTCTTTTTTTTCTTTTCTTTTTTTTTTTTTGTTCTAATTAGTCATACCTGACAGTAGAATGCATTTATACATTTTGAAAGGTCATACGTAATTGGATTATAATTTCTCATTTTTCTGATTATATATATTGCAGGATCACATTGGTCATGCAGTCATGTACGTACTTGAGGTAATAATATCTGTTTCATTCTACTGTCCTTCTTACCTCTATGTCCCTTTCCCTTCCTTCACTCCCCTCTACCTAATATAAATTAACTCTGTTCTTCCCTATTTTCCCCACTTCTTGTGAATTAGTATCCATATATCAGAGAAAACATTAAGTCTGGTTTTTTGGGTTTGGCTTATTTCCCTTAGAATGATATTCTCTAACTCCATGAATTTTTATTGTCTTTAAAATATCACAACTCTTTCATCAAATCCTCTCACACGGTTATTCTATGTCACTTATTTTAGATATTTTTAAATGTTGGCGTGGATGTGGGGGAAAAGGCACACTTGTACATTGCTGGTGCAGTTGCAAACTGGTGCAGCCACTCTGGAAAGCAGTGGGGGAAATCCTCAGAAAACTTGGAATGGACCCACCTTTTGACCCAGTTATCCCACTCTTCGGTCTATACCCAAAGGACTTAAAATCAGCATACTACAGTAACACAGCCACATTAATGTTTATAGCAGCTCAATTCATGATAGCTAAACTATGGAACCAGCCTGGATGCCCTTCAACAGATGAATGGATAAACAAACTGTGGTATATATACCATGGAATATTATTCAGCCATAAAGAAGAATAATATTATGGTATTTGCAAATAAATGGATGGAATTGGAGAATATCATGCTAAGTGAAAAGCCAATCCCAAAAAACCAAAGGCCAAATGGTTTCCCTGATAAGTGGAGAATGATATAGAATGGGGGTGGGAGTGTGGAGAGTGAGAGAAGAATAGGGGAACTTTAGATTATGTAGAAGGAAATGAGAGGGAGGGGGGTATGAAAAATGGTGGAATGAGACAGACATCATTACACTATGTACATGTATGATTACACGAATGGTGTGAATCTACATCATGTACAACCATAGAAATGAAATGATGTACCCCATTTGTGTACAATGAATCAAAATGCAGTCTGTAAAAACATTAAAAGATAAATTTAAAAAAATTTTTTTCCAAATAAAATTTAAGTTTTACAAATTCCAATAGAAACTAGACAAATTATTGTCACTGAATTTTATAAGTAAATATATTTTTTACTTTATTTCTGTTGCAATTTTTTGACAAAAAAGGGCTATGGTAACAGATTGCTGATATTGTGCCTACCACCTTTTAATTCCTGGGATAAATCTTAATTGATCAATAAGTTTATTTTTGATAATCTTTGGAAACAATAGTTTTATCATGTTTAACTTTCTCATTAAAGGTCAAGGTTGCATTCCCATTATTTTCAATCACATTTTCTCTTTCAATAAGACATAAGAATTTTCTTGATAAAGTTTCTCTGCTTTCTCAAGCAACTTACTTTTACTTCTTTTTTATAACACTAAAAATGGATTATTCAAATTTAAATTTCAAAACAACAAAAGCTATTCTTTATTATTTTACATTTATCACATTATGAAACTTACTCAACAATTCTATTAGCTATTTTTTTTATTCTATTTTACTTTAAATTACATTTCAATGACAGTTTTTTATGTCTCTCATTCAGGAATATTTATAAAGTCACAATTTTCTTGTCATATTGCAAATGCTAAAACATTCAGGAGAGAGGAGGTAATAATGGTGATGACAGATATTGTTGTGTAGTTCTTGATTTAATTTTGAAATCATTTGAACATTTTTATCTTTAGAATACATCTGTCGCTGTTTTAGTAAACATTCTTTATTGCATATAACTGTTTCTTTCTATTCCATTGAATCTTGCAAATATATTTTCAAAATGTGGGGTGTGATACAATAGTTCTTACTTAATTCCTACTATACATGCTTATAACAGACTGTTGATGCCACATTTATATCCAATATCATATCTCTGTCTATTCTACCTATCTTTTTAGTTTTTGAATTATCTTTTATCAGCTCTGGAATTAAAGCTAACTTCATAAAACTAACTGGCAAACTTTTCAATTTCTTTCATAGCCTCAGATTATTTCAACAACATAATGATTGTCTGTTCTTGGTATATTTTTTCATCCATCTCATCTTGGTGTAGTTTTGAATCCTACTCACCTTGCTAATCTCTGCTGTATGTTACTAAGATGTTACTTGCCCTCTCTCTCTCTCTCTCTCTCTTTCTCTCTTTCTCTCTCTCCACTCTCTTACTCTCTGCTTTCCAGCTGCTGTGAAGTGAACAGATCTCCTCTGCCACATGTACCACCATAGGTCCAGGATGACAGAACTCAGTATGGACTGGAACCTCTGAAACTGAGCCAAAATAAATCTTCCCACTTTATAAATGTATATATCTCAAGTAGTTTGTCATAGTAGTGGAAAGCTGACTAACATAGGTTATATTTTTTGGTAAGGGATTAAACAGAATTCTTTAATATGTTCACTTGTATAGACTAGAAATGTTTCTGCTTTCGGGGAAAACAAAGATTTGTTTGGGGATCCATATGATTCCTTAAAGTTTTAGTTTCATTATGTGGCATTCAGCATGAGTGACTCCATTTTGTTTTTATCTAGTCTCTTGAGACAGAGTGCACAAGTTCAGCTCAAAATAATGGCCTCTCATCATTTTTATTCAAGTTATTGGTTACCATAGTAGCTATACTAATTTACAATCCCATCAACAGTATAAAGGTGCTTTTCTCCACTATAGAAATCAGTACGGAGGTTTCTCCTCAAAAGATTGGGACTGGAACTACCATATGACTCAGCTATACCATTACTCAGTATTTGTTCTAAAAAATTAAAGTCGTCATATCATGGTGATACATGCATACCATATTTATAGCAGCACAGTTCACAATAGTCACAATATGAAATCTGCCTAGCTATCTCTCAAAGGATGAATGGATAAAGAAAGTGCCGTGTGTATACATAGTGGAGTTTTATTTGGTCACAAAGAAGAATGAAATTGTGCTGTTTGCAGGAAAATGGATGAAACTTGAGAACTTTATATTAAATGAAATAAAGCAAACTGAGAAAGTCAAGGGTCATATGTTTTCTCATATGCAGATGCTGAGTAAAAAATAAAAGAAAGATGGGGGAGGTGTCATGAAAATCAGAAGGAGATCAATGGAGTAGAGGAATGGGACCAAGGCAAGGAAGGAAAGGAGGTGACACTGGTCACATTATATTGTTATATCATGTGCATGTATGAATATGTAACAATGAATCCCACCATCGTGTACAACTATAACGCACCAATAAAATTATGGAAAAAAGAAATCAGAAAACACACAAAACCAACAAACAAGTTGTTTCTTCTCAGATTAGAGCTGATTATATGCCCAGAGATGCAAAGCAACAGAGAGAGAATGTCAAATATGCTCCTATTTTTTTATTGGTCACTTACAAAATAAATTCTATATTGAAATAAACACAAACAGAGAAAGAAAATGATCATTGAGAAAAATTTTATAAAACATTATTTCGAAGTGACAGATTCCAAATCAGGTTGTTCATTTCAGTGGGTTTTTTTGGGGATATACCACCAAATCTACCAGGATTCCTGGTTTTCTCTGCAACAGGGATAAAAATCTTTGAGGAATCAGTGTTGCTTGCCTGCCCTCCCAAGCCCACTTGAGGCTCTGTCAAAAGACCCTGTTAAGTTTTGTCATAGAATTTTTCATAACCTGACTTTACTTGGTAGTTTGATCTCTTGAGTTGAGGGTTCGCTTCCTCCATCTAAACTGTATGCTCCGGATAGGCAGGGACCTTGACAATTTCATGCACATAAACACAAAGAGATGATTTTATCCATCATGCCAGCCTGTCTACTCATCCTGAAGTCCAGGAAAAGGGCCTCTGTTGCAGCCAATCTTCACAACACTAAAATTGACATGGTCAAGGCCATTAGGAGCAACAAGGCATTGAGTGGTAAAGCATTGGAGCATAATCCAGTACGCTAAACCAGCACAGCCAGATCAGGACTCTAATAGTAGGGTGTACCAATCCACCTGCTGGTAGTACTCAGCAGACTTCTCTTAAGATTGACCTAACAACTAGGTGAGGTGAGGCTTGGATTAAGGACTTGGGAAAGTCCTTAATATCTGCACAGAGTGCCCTGCGGCAGGGTGGGCAGTGGAAACTAAGCATAGTTTAAGTTCCTGCTGAGATTTGATGGAATGTGGGTGAAGAGAACCTTGATGGTCCACAGGGCCTGACAGTTGCACCCTAGACTGGTTCACAAAAGAAAGTGTCCACCTCACTCCAGTGAGACTGGCTGCCTCCTCCCAGGCTCCTGGGAGGCCCTTAATTAAATCCAATCACAATGAAATGCTGCTTTTGAGATTCCATGTTTCACTTCTTCACTCACTTTCTGGCAAAAGACACCCTGGGTTTTATTTAGTCAGATGTCTAACTAGAAATTGCGCTTTTCAGAAAAGATAAAAAATAATGATCATCTAATTCCCTATTTTCCACAGAGCCACTTAACTTCAAGTGCTCAGTACTAATCAATAAAAGCCTTTCATCACAAAACCCAATAAGCAAGATCAAATTCAAGGGAAATGCTCAAAAGAGAGCCATGGTTGGCACCCAAACCATTTTGTAAGGTCAAAATCACTTTGCCACATGAAGTTAATTCCTACTCGTGGCCCAAAGCCATTCCACCTCTTGCTCTCTGATCTCATATTTTCAAAAGTGGAGTCTACGGAGCCTGCTGAGAACATAGGGGCTACTGTGATGAGCATCCAGTAAAAACCTGAAACTGGAATTAATACCAGGTATGCTGTGTTACTAGCCTGATGCCCAATTTGAGGGCTGCTTCCCATCCAGGGAAAACTATAGGCATCAATTTGGAGAGAAAATCAGATGTCAGAATCACTGTTAAGACTCAGTCAGCCAGGCGCAGTGGTGCACACCTGTACAACCCAGAGGCTCCAGAGGCTGAGGCAGGAGGATTATGAGTTCAAAGCCAGCCTCAGCAAAAGTGAGGTGCTAAGCAACTCAGTGAGACCCTGTCTCTAAATAAATACAAAACAGGGCCGGGGATGTGGCTCAGTGGTTAAGAGTCCCTGAGTTCAATCCCCAGTACCCAAAAGAAAAACATGAAAAAGACTCGGAGTTCTTCCGATGTGGTTAAAATGGGATTTGGGACCCAGGATTTCTGGGTTCATTCCCTAGATACTTTCCTTTTCTCCCACGTTTACCAAGAAGAGTCAACACTGGCGAGCTGGTATGGACTTCAGGGGTCAATCTCAACACTGAAGAGCTGCCAAGTCCATTGTTAACTTTTTGATGTTACCATACTTCATTTTCCAGTTGGAAAGACAAGACAGAGGAGTGAGATAAAAAGACTCTATGTCAAACTTGCCACTTATCTCAAGAGTTTCAGGGAGAGAAAAAGAAAAGGAAGAGAGAAGCAAGAGAAAGTGGGTCATCACTTTTGTATAAGTGGTCACACCCTCTAATAAATGTAGACCATTTGGTTAATTTGAAATTGAGGATTGCTAATAGGATTCAGCTATTACCTCTGAAAATAACGTCGCTGGAATATTGATAACACTTAATAGATGCTTATTAATGGATGAGAGAGAAATATTATAGATGGAGATAAGAGCCTCTTATAAACTATCTAAGCCAAATTGGAAATATACTTTCAAACCAAAAAAATTAATACTTCCTTGAAATACATCCAAGACACAATTCATCGTTAAACAGATTTTGTTCCACCTTTCTTTTCTACTTTACATTCCAAAGATACTATTGAAGGTTGTATTAAATTCTACTGTAAATAAGAGATCTTATATCCACAAGTATCAGCAAAAATATACACAGACAGAAAACTGTTACAATCTACACAGTATTGCCAAATGAACCTCCAAACTTCCCATGATTGAACATCAAGGCCAGACTATTAAGAGCTATATACAGGCATGAATAAAAACTTTTTTAAAAAGAAATATTTCTTCCCCCAGAATTCAGGAATGCAAATTGCAAAACAAAATACTTAAAAAAATTCTACTAGTTCTTAACCAAAAGGAACTGTTGTGTTCTTCAGGAAGGTCTGCAAGTGAGAAAAATCAATTCATGTCTCAATACCTCCCACCCATGGAGACCTCCCCTCAGCTGGTTTGGAGGAAGGGAGAAGCCCACTCCCATTGCTGTGCCAGGTTCACCCTGTGCACCTTTGAATGTGAAGCCCCTGTTCATGCTATGGAGGTGCTGGGCTATGTTGTTGTACCCCTTCTGTGGTGATCGGAATTTCCTGATCCAAATCCAACACAAGCACCTACATCCGTCGGGAAACACTTGATTAATATCTCTCCAAACTTGTGCCTATGAGCCAAAGTAACCAACATTTTCCACCAGACTGACACCTTAAAGGGAGACATGGCCCCTAACTCATAGGAAGTAAAAAAAAAAGACTTGATCCTCCTCCACCATTAGCATATTTATGTAAGTGAAGTCGTAAGTTTTTAGTAATTGCGAAAGTCCGCCTCAGCAACCATTCAGGAGCCACCCAGATTCCAGGTGGAGGACACTCTCCTGACAACTGGTTGTTAGAGTGGGTCCCCACGTCTGTGAAGAGCACCTCTGTTCCCTGGGGCTTAAGACTGCCCGGTTCATTGGTGATCCCTTCAGCTTTTCCATGTGTTAAATAGTTGTTAAGGAAAAAATAAATGAATGAACAAATGGATGGCTTCAAATTCAGTAAGAAGATTGGAAATCCTAGAAACCAACTGATGAACAAACATAGGCCTCCCTTCTTCAGGAAGACACGGGCACCTTATTTTGCAGAAGATGGGGCTGCGTGACATGGTTTTGTAACTCTGGGCTACACAGTTTGCATCCTCTGGAATGGACTCCAGTGCCACCAGATCTCATTTTGACTTGAAATGCTTCATGACAGGTTTATGGTACTAATTTCCCCCTCTTCTGTGCATGGCCTTTATGTGTTTCCTTCAGAAGATAAATCAGCTTTCTGGGGTGTGATAGACAGAGTACAATATATGGGGTTTTATGAAACAGACTCCAGAAAACTGTAAGAGATTGCAGCCCACCATGGAGCATCCCCTCTGCCAGGTTTTCCTGCTTAAAAATCAGCAGAACCCATAAGTAATCAGCTTTTTAAAATAAAGCAGTTTTAATGAAATGATTTCTCAGTGCCTTATTGCTGACACCGTCACTTCTATTTCTAATGGATTTTGAGACTTGTTGTTCAGAAGTTAATCCTGTTAATAAGATTCGATTTTCTTTTTGCCTTAATAGTGTGCTTCGTAATACTTATGATGAAGCCAGGGCATATCTGGTGTGTGTGGCTTTGCTGTGGCTCCCGGGGTAATCATGGCAAATGAGGCTAAGAGGAGAATGGCTAGAGACAGGACAGACATCAAAGGCAGAAACACTGACTCCTCTGCCATTTAGAGAAGAAAATAGGTCTCTCTTCCCTTCTGTAAATCCAGTGCAATCTCGCCCAATCTGTGATGCACGCACTTGGAACAAGGGCCTTTAACCCCAAGGACTCCAGCCAACTCCTAAACACCCTGGCTGCTTAATACCTGCATGAATGGCCAGGCACCCCATTAAACCGAGAAACAATCTCTTGGCATAAAGAAACCCTACCTGTTCTCCAGATTTGCTTTTGGTCAAATTTCCTAAATGAGCTTTCGTATACTTTTATTTTTAAAACCCTTTCTGCCTACTGTAGAGATGGAAAACTCTTGACTCTCCTTTAGAAACCAGAATGAGTTTTATTATTATTATTATTATTGTTATTATTAATTTCTTCATCATAGAAAATATCTTTGAAAAACTATTGGGCTGAGATGTAGCTCAGTGGTAGAGCACTTGCCTAGCATGTGCAAAGTCCTGGGTTAATCCCTAGTAGGTCAAAAATAATAACATAAAACAAAATCAAGAATCTATTATGTACATGAAAGTAAACAACTTAAAACCCAACCCAAAGGTCCTTTGGTTATTTGAGAAAAGGCATTTAAAGGAAGTGCATGCCAGTAATGCTGCTTTAAAGGAGATAGCATGCACTCCACAGATATGTAATGAGCGTCTGTCCTGTACTAGCCCTTGTACTGACTCTGAAGACACATGGACATTTACAACATGAGTACCTAGAGTGACCGAGAAGCAGCCATGGCACACATGGGAAGACTTGGTGCTTAAAGACCAGGCTTTAAGGATGCATATGTGTTAAAGGTTACAGAGCTGCTGAAAGAAAATCTCAGGGAAATCATGTGCAAAAGGTAAAATGGATTGAGACAGTCAGACTCTCACATGCACGGCTGGGAAAACATGGGCCTTCTACAGACAGTGAGCAATCAGGTCTTTTGTAAGAGAACTTTATTATCCACGCTGGTTCTTGCAAACTCTAGTTAAAGTTTTGAATTAGGGAATATTTTCTTGTACTTTAAAAGTATTGTTTTATAACTTTCCCAGAATTATAATATCTGGTTATTGTTGATGCTCTATTGAACTGAAAACTTTTATTAATATTTGTGGTTTCATTTTATAAAATTATCATAACTGATGGATTTACAGTTCTGAAACAGTAACCAAATTTTAATAATGAAGCCATTAATACATACCTTGGCTTGAGGGTACGGTATTTGTGACAATGTAATATTTGCTCTGAAAGTAACAATCCCCAAACTAATATATTTATATCTCTCTGTAAGTTGCACAAATGTCTCCCAAGTCAGCAGCACATTGTGTCGTCTTGACAATCAGAGATCTTCCTCCGATGTTTGTTTCTTCCCCTTCACAGGAAAAGAAAAAGATGTTTAAAATATAAAGGAAATTAATTATCAAGATGATCTTGAGAGACTTGAAAAATAATTTAAGAAGGTATTTCAATTTGAAAAGCTCACTCTTCCTGGGATTCATCTGGAAAGCGTGGAGTAGGTTTGCCTGTTTCCTGAGGCTTGGGGCAACATTTACATTTAAATGAAAACACAGACATATGTGTTTGACCAAGGCCATCTACTTATGCACTTAAAACCATTTTCATTTCATAAAAGAAACAGAAAACATCCCACTATGCCAATCTACCAATCTACCAATTTATTCTTTATGAAAAATAGCATATTATGCATCTGCTTGGAATTTTTTTTCTGGTTCTTAATATTTTTTTTAACTAGATCCATATATTTTCTGAGAATCAGTCTCCTGAAGAAATAAATGCATCAAACTTGTGTTATTTGAATTCTTGAAAGCAAAACTCCACAAAACCTTGAGGTTTCTCTTGTCCACTCCCCTGCTCCCAACTGCCTGTGTTTATTTTCATGACATGGAGATGCAACATGGTCTGGTGATTGAATCTATATTGGGCACAAAGTGAGAAAATGGCGTTTACAATACAGCATCTTTTTAAAAATTATTTATTTATTTTTTAATTTTTTACAGACTGCATTTTGATTAATTGTACACAAATGGGGTACATGAAAATGGTGGAATGAGACAGACATCATTACCCTATGTATAAGTATGATTACTCTATGTACATGTATGATTACATGAATGGTATGAATCTACATTGCGTACAACCATAGAAACAAAATGATGTACAATACAACATCTTGACTGCTTACCGCATGCTCATTTCTGGTATCTTTGCACACTCACCTAAGACACTCCTTGGAAGAATGTGAACATTCCTTCTAAAAAGAGTATTCTCAGAAAAGGATCCTCCACCCAACACATCCATGCATGCTCTTACCAGTAATGTACTAAGTTTGGAGAAACAGGGATTTGGGGATATGTATGATTAATACTGACAACTGAATAAACTGGGGTATATAATTATTTCCCCAACACATGTCCTTTGTTTTACCTCTAATAATTCTACACATGCAAAGTCATACTGTCTGTGTTGTCTGCATTTTATGTCACATGAGCCTTGGAGACCCTGAGTTGCTTGCCTAATAGCACATAGCTGGTAAGGGTCAGTGCAGAAACTTGTCATTCTGGAATCAAAATAATGAAATGATTTTTACAATACTGGAATAAATTCTTCCTGCTCAAAGAACCATAGTCAGACCTGTCCTCAAAACTTGTTCCCATCCATCTGCACACATTGTCCCCCCTGTTTCTGAAGTTCACGCTGATAAAATACAACAAATGATCAGAGTTCAAGGACCAGGTATGATAGCAGAAATCCTTGCTTCTATTTAGAGCCACTTGGGCCTTCCATTTCAAATATCAAAGCAAGACTGCCAGGCGCTGCTGAGAAGATCTTATTGAAATGACTCATGCTGCAACATTGGTCTAAAGCATTTCGGGAAATCCCAAACCTAAATTACTCTCCTGACTCAAAACCAAACGTCTCTTCTGGGGAGGCTTAATTGTAGTTGAGCATCTACTTATTTCCAGGCCTCGTGGCCAAGTTCACCCAAACCCCTTATTTTTTCTAAGATGGAATGAAAAAAAGTTTCCATAAATGTGATCGTTTAACTTTTATTTATTCATGTATTGATGTATGTATGTATGTATGTATGTATTCATTCATCCATTATAAAAGAAATGCAGTGACTGGTGAGGTGGACACTTGGATGGGAGAAAGCCACGACATTTGTAAGTGTCTGGAACGGAGAGAGACATGTAAATTCACTTTCTTTTCAAAGTTCTGGGCAAGGCGCAGGGGGACATGGATGGTGGCAAGCTAAATTTGATTCTTGGCTCAGCTGCCCACGGGTTGTGAAGTTGAGTGTCCTGAAACTGAACCCAGAGACTGGGCAAAAGTCAGTTTCAAGGGAGCAGAGGTCACATATCACAGTCAGTGTCTTTGAAGGGGCAGCAGATGCCTAGCAGGCACCCAGAGGTATACTGTGCTGTGAAGAATAGGGAGCCGATGTGAGTTTTGAACTCGTCAGTGGTGAACTTGGACAAAACATGGGAAAGAAAGAGGGAGCCGACCCTAGAGACCAAATCACAGTACATTTGCAGACAGGATTGTCACCACTCGCTCTTGTTTCCTCTGGGTCTGTCTTAAAGCCACCATTAAGTGTTTCAAATTTACTGACAGATATTTCTCAGCATTGTATCCCCCCAGGCTCTAAACTCCAGCGGGGCAGGGAATATATCTGTTTTGTTCCTTGTTATGCCCCCAGACTCAGTTCATTGATTAGCCCCTCACAGACATGTCCTAAAGATAATGCTTAAGATTGTTGCTGAAGCTATTATTTTCCATGTTCCGTTTTCTATCATGGATTCAGTTCTTCCCTTCAGTCTTCCTCCACTCTGCCTTCTTGGCCAGGTTTGCATTTGTTGGATCTTGCTGCAGCCTTTGCAGTTTCATTCATTTTCATTGCACAGTTTTTAGCTGCGGCCAGCTTCGAAGTCTCCATTTCTGTTCTGCTGCTCACATTGCTCAGTTGGACCCTCCTTAACTACTTACACAAGTCATTTCAAGGGTCTGAGCCTTGGTTTCTTGCATTTTAAAATAGAATCAACCCAAAGACTCTAGGTGATTGCATAAGAAAATGTGTGTCAACACAACACTGGAGAGATACTTACCTATTAGCCTACCACAAACCTTATTACTAATGGTGGGCTCAGTAACCTGTTCTGACTGTCCCTTCTCAGCCTGGAGAAATGTGGTCATGAGAAATAAACATTTAAGTCATGCTGGGCAGTATAATTTTTCTGTGTTGTTTATAAGGTGATTTCCAGAAATGAAGAGTTCTTGTGCAAACAAAGAGAAGTAGGAATTTGTCCATGTTGGAGTCAAACTGTACTCAACTTACAACTGAACAAAAAGTTCACTTGCACTTAAAGACAGAAAAATAGTATAGTCAAAATGGAAATATATTTCACTGAGTAAAAGTTAAAAAAAAAAAGATACTCAGAGAAGAACAGAGGCAGACATAAGGAAGATCTCATGTTCTCAGTAGCCATTATGGTACATGATTCATAAGGTCAAATTTTACAATTATGAATTTTGCATAGGTCACTCTTTTAGCATGGAAAATAATTCTTTCTGAGACACACTGGCTCTTCTACCCTAGATCTGAGTAGCCTGTCACACTCTCTGGGTGCAACATTACAATTCAGCAGTGTAAGAGATTCTAAAATTTGACCTAAGCTTTGGCAAAATTAAATGTGCCATAGCGAACTCAAAATCAAAGGTGGTTTTCCATTGCTCTGTTTAGATATTTGCCAGTTTATAGGAAATAAAACCATAGATAATTAAGTTCACTTCTGAATTGTTAAATGAGCTAACCTCACCTACCTACATATTCAAACAGAATAACATATAGATTTAAGAGAAAACAAAAGAAGAAGCAAATGACATAAATAGCAATGCATGGAATACAATTGTATGTGATATACCAATCCAGTCCATAGCTCAGTGGCTGAATGTGCTCTCTGTAAGTAGGATCTATCCTAGAAGTACAAAACTTTTGCCCTCAAAAGATCAATCTCCCATAAAAACGTAGGAGAAAAGTCTCGTCCCAGAAATTCAGAAGGAAAGAGAGATTAAGAAAAAGTATGAGAGGAGAAGATACTGATAAACAATCAGTCAATATATATTCAAATAAAGGCCAGTTCATGGGCAGTGGTTAATCAACTCGTTCCTCCTGGCCTCAGAGTAACCTTCCTAAGTACTCTGTCCATGTTTTTCAGGCTCCTACTCGGGGATCTTCATTATTTCTATGTAACCCACAAGTAAATGCCAACCTCGAAACTTGGCACGCAAGGCCCTCTGCCACCAATCTCCATCTCATCATCCATGTTTATTGATAATTCTTCCCTTTTGAAATCCAGTATTTGTCCAAACATTCTCGAACCTTAACTACTCTGAAATTGCTTGAGAGGAGTTCATTCAGCTTTATTTTCCTACCTATCTTTGCTTCCATTATCCTCCCTATCCCTACACTTCCTCCAAGCCTCAGTATTTGTCCTCGCTAATCTGAGGTCCTTCTTGCCCTGGGACTTCCAAGTCCACATTGTCGTTTATGTTCCTCCATCTCTCCGTCTGGGAATCCTGGCAACCGTGTGCACATGTATGAGACCAGGGGTGGAAGTGTCCTCACTGAGCCTGGGCACATAGCACTCAACAAATGCTAACCGAAAACCAACCATGAATATTTAGACTTCTAAAGATGAAACTCTAAGCTCAGTAGGCATCTATCAAAGCTATTTATTCAGGGAAAGGTGTTGACCTGGGAGGTAGGAAGGTTCACCTCTCTCTCAGAGATTAAAAACACTTCTTAGAGAGCTCAGCAGAAGGTACAAGTGCATCTTCAAGTGCAAGGAGTGTTGGTCCCCTGTCATCCTGACCATAGGCAGTTCTCACAGGCAGATCCTGCTCTGGCTTATTGCCTCGGTCCAGCTCAGATTTTACTTTGTTTTGTTTTGTTTGCTTGGAACACCTAAAGCCCCTTTGCGATGCATCCTGGCTCAAGGTACAAGCCATAGAGTTGTCCATATTTTGGTGACTGGTCTCTCACTAGATGTGACCCATGGGTGCTGATTTGTCCAACTTAACCTTGGTATTTTTGAATATGAAATAATATTAATGTGTCACATCACAGTTTTAGAAACTAGGTGATAGTACAAGTGAAGACTCATGGTATTTGAGTCCATGAAAAAGAAGCATCCACAACTCCTTTGTGTACTGGTTCTTAACTGAGGCCCCTAGAACTCCCTTAATAATTCTGATGAATCCATCTGTATTAACAGGAAATGCTGAGATTCTGAGTTCATAGATCATCACTTTAAAATATATTTTAACAACAATATACTTTTAAGAGATGTGAGGATTTAATGGAAAGTTTACAGAAAAAGCATATTTTCCAATCTCATCTCCACTGATTTTTTTTATTTTTTCAGACTAAAGTAATTCCAGGAAACTGAAGGCTAACATACTCCAGCTGATTCTGATGCATGAGTTTAGGGGATACAGTTTGACAAACAGAACCTGATAGATACTTATTCTAAGATTGGAGATTTGAACCACTCTATTTAAATTCATTTGACATGTATGCTTTTGATTTGTCATGATGATTCTTTGAACTTGGGTACCACTGTGCTGGTATATAATTCAACTAAATAGTATGCAACACTAACATTTTATACATATATATGCAAAATTATGTAAGCATCTAATCACGACCCAGATCAAGACCTAAAGGACTTCTGTCACTCCAGCAAGTTTCCTTATGCCTGTTCCCAACCAATATCTAATCCCTAGTAAACCCCCATTTTCACATTTATCATTATATCTCAGTTTTACCCTGCATTGAACTTCATATAAATGAAGTTTATACATACAATAATGCTGCACATATTCTTAGTATGCTTGTATTCCCAACATTACACTTATGATGTTGAGACACAATGTACATTAAGTCTTTTCAACACCATGAGCTCTCTCTTTTCCCAAAGAAAAGCCACCTTTCTGAGCAATGTCTACAATTGCCGGCAGGGACTGACCTTTATGATCCTTGAAAACCATAGCACACAGGCCCCAAGTTCCAGGCTGATTCACTGAACAAGTTTCAAATGTGACCTTTGGGAAATGATGCCTCTTCTGACATAAGCACATGTTTTCCTACCAAGGCCAATATTTTACACTCAATTCTGAGAGTAGGCACGAGGGGTATACATGTCCTGGCCACCATCTATAATTAAAGATGACATTTTTCTGAACTTGGAAAATAAACAACAACCTGTAGAATGAATCAGGGCAGAGAGCACCATTGATGAAATAAGCGAGAAAGGAACTTCCCATTTTCAAATCATATACCTCTTAAATTGCATTAGTAATTCAGTGTGTCGTCTGTTATTCAGCCAATTTTATAGAAATTATAGAGAGATTCATTCCTAATTAAGAATAATCTGATGGTTGGGTTTGACCCAGTTAAATTCTTATCTTTATGACATCAATCTTTTATAATGCTTGCAGAAGCCTTGGCAAAGTCTCCAGTTTTATAAGTAAAAATTAATTAATTGGGACATTAAATTTGAAAGACGCTTTTATCTTTTCCCTGGTTCATGCCTTCACAACAGAAAGCAATAATTAACAGTTTTATTTGAATATATAAAATATTTCCTTGAAGATTTCTAACCACTTTAAGTACTTCAAGTATCAAATAATGTAATATCTAGATATCAACTGATGAAGAAAAGGATCTTTTGCAAACATTTCACAAGGGAGTTCTCCTTGGTAATCACGTCCAGTGGGATAAGATAAGGCGGGCTATTATGAAGGCAACGTGGGACCAAATTGTATTTCCAAGTAATATTTTTTAAAAAATAAAGACTGTATGATTTCTAACAATATTTGGTGAGTTCTGGGTTTTCCAGCTTTTTCACTGGGAAACTATGGTAGCTAAATTCACCTAAGTTGATTATCTAGAAAATAAATTCCTAACCTACATCTTGAAATTATGATTCTAAGACATTGCCATAAAATCAGAATTGGATTTGCTCATCTGTACAGTTTCTATTTGTTTTCTTATTCATTCTTCATTATTTTGTCAAGCGTGGTACTTTTGGAAGAGAGCAATTAAGAAAAGCACCCAGACTCCAAGAGATTAAGGGTATTCGTGGTGGAATGAGGAACTTCACCTGGTGGATGTCAGTTGGTCAGTCTGAGGAGAACTGTCCAAGGACGTGCCCCAGAACTCTGGCCTGTTTGAAAGTTTTAAAATACCTAGAAGAAGCTGGAGAGAATGGACTTATCCTTTCATATCAAGTAATATAGTCAGGTGACATGAACTGAAGAACAAGAAGAATCTCAGTAGACATGGATGGTTCAGTAGAGAGAGGAAGCTGGCCTGTATTTCAGAAGGGCAGGGTGGACTGACACTGTGCAACTCCCCAGGCTAGGTTAGGAGGTTCCTCTGGGACACTTTCTCTTGGAACCTGACACCATGCTGTGAGGAAGCCAAAAAGTCCCTGCACGTAAAAACAGGTATTGAGGAACAGCAGGCAGCCAAGAGACCCATCTGGGTTCTCAGCTAACAGAACAAACTTGCCACTATGTGAATGAGCTCTCCTGAAAGTGGATCCTCCAGACCCTAGTTCAAGTGGCCCCACCGAGGTCACATGGAACAGAGACAAACTCTCGCAGTGCCTAAGTGGTAGATCCAGGAGAAAAAAAAAAAAAAAAAAAAAAAAGATTACTATTATTTTAGGCCTCTCAGTTTTGGTATGGTTTGTTATGCAGGGTAGATAACTCAGTATTAAAGGCTAATCCCCTCTCTGGATATCATGTTGCCTTCTGAGAAGCAAAAGCCTAAAAGACAGAGTGGCAACAGTTTTGAAGGACCAGCAGATGTGAGCAAGTTTCCCACCAACAGGAGTACAGTCAAGTTCAGTAGCAATTGAGATGGAGCCCTAGGAAAACAAGGCTGGGATCTAATTGGGGTGTTTCAATTGAGTCCACAAGTACTATGGATTAATTTAAGTGACCCAGCTGCTGCAGGGCATTTTGATTGAAGTGAACTGAAGAACAAGCTCAGCAGAAGGGACAAGTGCATCTTCAAATGCAAGGAGTGTCAATCCCATGTTGTCCTGACCAGAGCCAGCTCTGCACAGCCGAGGTCAGGAGGACCATGGAAAGAGTCGAATTGGGTCCCAGAAAGGTCAATTCAATGATGAACAGTCTGAGAGTTATGTTCTATGTGGGCACAATGATAGCACCATTAACATTCAGACATCCAGAACCAGGCAGGTATGGACCAAAAGGTAAGGACCAGGATGAAAGGACAGAACACTGCTCTGAGGCCAGAGGGCTGGGCTGACCATCTTTACCCATGTGATTTCTGGGGAGCCCAACACCCCCAGACTCTGTTCAGTAACCAAATGGAAGGGAGGATAACCTTGCTTGCTTCATAGACCCACAGGCACAATGTTAAGATTATTGAAAATAATTTACATAAAAGAAAAGTGCATAAAAGAACAGAGACCATTGATAGTTCCTTGCAGTCAAACCCAGAGCCCTAGGAGTTTGGGTTTTTGCTTGATTTTATTTTTATTTTATTTTGTTTTATCTTTTGGTACTGGGGATTGAACCCAGCGGTACTTGACCGCTGAGTCACTTCCCCAGCCCTTTGTAATATTTTATTTAGCGACAGGATCTCACTGAGTTACATAGGGCCTTGCTAAATTGCTAAGGCTGGCTTTGAACTCGTGATCCTCCTACCGCTGGGATTACAGGCATGAACCACTGCACCGGCACTTGCTTGATTTTAAAAGGAGATGTCTATCAATGGTGTGTCTTGTCTTGGAAAACAGCAAGCCCCCAATCTTAAGGTCTTCCTCCAAAAGCTGCATGCCTGCTTATTAAGGAATTAGTGAGCATTCTGCACTTGGGGGATACTGGTCACAGGGGTCTCTGAGTTTCCCTGGATCCCTAAGGGACTGCACTGATGGCTTCCTTCTGCAGCTTGAATGCCTCCTCTCTTAATGCCCTGTGCAACCGGGAAGCTCAGGGTGGCCCTGTGCTCACACCAATAAGCATGCGCACTATTGCAGCAGAGGAGAAAACCTTGTGAATTGAGAGGCAGTGGAACCCTCCTCTCCCCTCCACTGCCACTATAGAGCTCTTGGGTGAGATTCAGAATACCCTCAAAATTCATGTATGCAGAAAATGTTGTCTATTAGACAAATACCTGCACATTAAAGGAGCTACGAGCATTTAATATTCTACACCAAATGTTGAAACCAAAATTCAAGGGCATTTTGTCCTTTGAATCAGGGATGTTGTCATGCGCCTTCCTGCCTCTTCTACTTCAGTGTCTAGAGTTAGCATTAGGAGCAGGAGCTCATTTATAATAAGATCGAGTTTGGATTTCCACTTCATCCTTTACTAGCTCTGCAAACTTGCAAAAGTCAGTTAACCTCTCTGAACTAGAGCTTCGCTATACAAAATAGAAGCAAAGAGAGCTACGTCCTGGGGAGGTCGTGAGAACTAAATAAGATAAAATGCATGCCTGTGCCTGGAGCAGGTAGGAAAGTAATACATGTTTGCTTCTGTCCCACTGGTGGAGTTCTTTGAGCTGTTTCCACGAAGCTGAGAATGAGGCATGTCTCCCTCTTCTTTCCCTCTTCCTGAGATAGTCATCTGAAATATCATTGCCAACCGAGAAGGCATTTGGAGGCTTGAGTCTTCACAGAGTCTCTAATTTCTTTGTTCTTCTGAAAGCAGTGGTGCTTAGTTACTCACCTCAACACCCATTCTCTCTGAACCCTTTGATATTGGAGTCCCAATTTTGATTGGAGGGGTACATTGACTTCTCTCTGTCCATACTGACTCTGAAAACAAAATATGATAGCCTGGGTGGCTTATAAATAATAGAAACTTCCTTCTCCCAGTTTTAAAGACTGAGAAGTCCAAGATCAAGTCCTCAGCAGACTCAGTGTCTGGCAAAGGCCTGCTAACTCATCCATGGTGCCTTCTCACTGTCCTTGTTAAGTGGAGGGGCTGGGTGAGCTCTCTGGGGTCTCTTTTATAATGCCACTGATTCCATTCATGAAGGCTTCACATTTTTGGTGTAATCATCTTTTAAAGATCCTGTTGCCAAATATAATTGTCTTGGTTTAGGATTTCAACATACAAACTCAGGGTGCATAAACATTCAGTCCCTCATATACTCCCTTAAGAAAAGGAAAAAAAAATAATTTTCAAAAGAAAGAAAGGCTGTATTTTTCAACCTCTCTTTTAGCCAAGGGCTGCCTTGAACATATACTCTAGCTAAAGTGGTACTGTGGATGCGATGCAGTCTGGCTTCTGTTAAAGAGCACCAGCTCAGCAGGGGAAGACTCCACATTTTTCTCTTGCCTTTCTTCCTTCTCTCAGCCTGAAATTTAACCTTACCAGCTGCCGTGCCAATAATAATCATGGATCATAAAGTGACCCTGAAGATCTGATGGAGCAGAAAGATAGGAGACTGGGTCTCTGTGGACACAAAGATAGGCGGCACCATGACAACCTTACACAGCCAGTGTGCATACTTTTTCACTTGAGAGAGTTGAGTTATACTGTTGTTTTATTCTTCTCAATACACAGGCAATTTTAATTCTAACCAAGGTACATGTGAAAGGTCGTTAGAGAAGACCGTTGGAGCTACAGGTTCCTGATCCATTGTATCTGAAGGAAACACACAGCTTTTCTCCTAGGAGGTATGGGGCATGGAGACAACTGGGTGTTGGTAGTGGTAAGGTCCCATGTCACAGAGAAGAAAAAGACACACTGTTAGGAGAGAAATCACGAGGGCTTTCATAAGTTTCCATCCCTCTATTCTTATTCCTTCCCTTTCTCCCAAAATGCCCTTAAACACCTACTGTGTTACAGGTACTGGGAAAAGCACAAAGGATAATGATTCCTGACCTCAATCTAATCCCCAGCTGGTGGAAATGAAGAACTCAAACACACATGGAGAATTGTCACAGAGTGCAGAGAGCCCTGTAGTTGCTACCTACATGTATGGATCATCTAGCTTGCACTGGGGAAAGGGATTCAAGGAAGGCTTTGCCAGGGAGATACCTGTGCTGGGTATGAAAGGGCGATGAACCTCAGCCGGAGAAAGAAGGGATTTGCATTCTGAGGTCTGCAGCCCTGACTGACATTCCCACCCCTACAATTGAGTACTGTGTCAGTATTAAGAATTTTTTCTCCTGTTTTGGTGCTTATCCACATCAGCCACAATTTAAACCTGCTTCAGAGGCCACTCAAAACCTCAGCCACTCAGTCAGTGTTGGATACAGACAAACAGACATTTTGGAAAATCTTCATGTTATAATTATCAGTTTAATATCAATAGTCTTGGAATGTGGAAGGCAATCTTCTGTAACTGACAGAGTAGCTTGGAACATTGTTCCCGTTCATGCCATGATGGTGGAGCAAGCCGTTAGTGCACAGGAACCAGACAGAAGCACCAGATGTCCTCCCAAGATAGTGGCTCTACTCTCAGCAGGCAGAGAGCTTGAACCTCCTTTCCAAGAGGTCTGTGGCCATGAGAGACACTTAAACGGGTTAAGTAGGTAATCAGGAAAGATTGCATCGGCTCTTTAAGACATAAAAGACATACTTTTTGCTACTTGCCTGTAGGAAATGAATAAAAACATTGCAGAATCAAAGAGATGAGGGTGACAATTTTGGAGCGCCTTCTCTATGCCAGACTATCATTTTAACAAACATTGTTCTATTGAATCCTGACGATCCTACTCTGAAGAATATTAGAGTTCACCTTTTTTCAATGAGACTACAAAGCAGCCTCAGAGACTATGGAAGTCCTGCAGTAGAGGATTCAGGATTCCACTCCACCACATCTTGTCCCCAGTTTGTACCTCAGACCACAGCACATTCCACGCCGGGCTCCAATTCAAAACAACTGTGCAGCGCAGAGATCCCACTTCTATGAGTGGAGACAGGGCCACACAGTCACTAATAATAAAGATGGAGCAGCCCTGACTCCCTGTGTTGCTGTTCCAGGAGCTGTGGAGTAGTTTTCCCTGTTAGAAAATAGCTCCTGGACAAAATGTTTCTGGTAGATGTTTTATTATCCCATCCCGATGGGACACAAGTAGTTCCTGGTCTCTAACTAGGAGAAACTTTAATTACGTTGAGTTTCCTGTTTGACTTCTACCCAATAACATTTGCCGAGCTGTTAGCTAATTACCCCAAGATCACAGGTTCTTAAGAGAAACTAAAATGTGATCCATTATCTTGGTACCTTTTTACTTTAACACTCTGGTTTCAAGCAAAAAAAAAAAAAAAAAAAAAAAAATATATATATATATATATATATATATATATATATATAGAGAGAGAGAGAGAGAGAGAGAGAGAGAGAGAAATACACCATATATCCTGAGTTAATGGGTGACCAAACAAATGACTTGGCAGAGAACAGGAAAAAGGACAAAAATGTCCTTCCTCTGCCACAGGAAACAAATAAAGCAAACCAAAACTCAATATTACCATGAAACGCTTCTGGGTGCCCCCTTGAAGGAGAAGAACTCACATTCCAAGTTCGACATGTTATAAACTTGAAAGCTTTCTTTCCTTTGCCCCTAAATTATCCAGAGCTATTTCATCTCTCTTCCTCAGAAGAATTTTGACAACCCCTTGGGCACCTGGGAGGTGACTGGCTACAGTAGGAAGAGCACAGAGTATGAAATGATTACACAGGAGATTAGATCCGGTCTGCCACTTCCTACCTGCATAACCTCAGGAGAACCATCTCTGGGAGTCTCACAAGGTTATGAAGAGAAGCCAGTAAGAAATGCGTGAGTAGGCATTTTGCAAACTGTGGGGTAGCCTAAAATAATAACCCCAGCAAACATTTGGTCATATTATTAGTACATGTAAGTAGAATGGAAAAGTCACAGAAGAATGTTAATGAAAAACAGAGTTGCATTCCTCAATCACTAAGCACCTACTGCTTGTCAGCCATTGTGCCTCTTGCAGGGAGACGAAATTTGCATGTCCCTTTCACAGACAGACTAAAACCAAGAGAAGATGATTGGCTGAATGGTTAGAGAGCAGGTAAGTGGCAGAGTTAGGATTCAGAGCCTTGTGAGTCTGTACCCCAAGGCCCATGCTCTTTCCGTTTTATCACATTAGCATTTTGATCACAGTTCAAATAAAAATATAAAGTCAGCTGCCACCAATGGAATAATGAATTGGATGATGTCGGACGCCATCAGCAATACCCAATGGCGGTCTCAATCTCAAGCTGTGGCACGGCACCCAGGTTGTATGGAGGTTAGTTTTCAACACTCTTTATTCGTTTGTCTTCTGGCTAGACACCACTTTTTGGAGTAAGGTCACTTCAGCTCCAATAGACAAAAGAAGGAAGACAATGAGAACGTTGGACAAGTAAGAAAATCTTTGCTCGAAATTCTGAACTTTTCCTCTTCCCGTATGCTCTGCAAATGATTGAATGCAAATGCTCGGGTTTAATATTCATTCATTACACAAAGACAAAATGAGCACATGGGAAACTGTTGGATTCAGAGTCAAGTTTGTAACCTGGTATTGTATTGTACCATCACCAGTTTCCTTGTTTGGACCATGCACAATGGTTATGTAAGATGCCACTATTGGGAGCAACTGGGTGATAGGTAAGTGAGATCTCTTCATTTTATTATAACAACTTCTCATGAGTGCATAAAGCATTTGACATATTTTTTTAAAAATGTATTCAGTGAAATTATTTTACTTGATGAGGGAGGATGCTTGTCATATTAGTGAAATTTCCATTACTCTGGCAAAATTATGAGGTAAAATTATTGAGGTAATTAACTTATAAAGAGAAAAGGTTTATTTTGGCCCATAATTTCAATGGTTTTGCCCAAGGTTGCTTGGACCTTATAACCTTTGGACCTGTGGTGAGTCAGAATAGCATGGTGGGAGAGCATAGGAGTAGAAATTCATTTCCTAATGGTAGCCAGGCAGCAAAGAGAAAGGTAGAATAGGGGTCAGTGTCCTTTTGAGGATATATCCTCATGAGACCAGAAGATTTCCAGCTAGCCCCACTTCTTAAAGTTTTCATCACCTCTCATTAGCAACCCTGGCTATGGACAAAATATTTAACATGCAGGCCCTTGGGGGACACTCATCTAAATCATAGCACTGATCTTGGTCCATTTTCCATTGCTATAACAAAATATCTGAGGCTAGGTACTTTATAAAGGAAAAATACTTACTTAGCTCATAGTCTTGTAAGTTTAAAAGCATGGCATCAGCATCTGCTTAGTTTTGGTTAGGGCCTCCTTGACTGTATCACAAGGTGACTGGCATCCTGGTAGGACTGTGTAGGAGAAGAGTACACAGGCAGGACAGGAGTTTTTCTTTTACAGCAACCCTCTCATAAGAACTACACAGTCCCAGGAAAACTACCTCAATCTCTTCCGAGGGCCATGCCCCCAAGTGAACTAATGACTTCCCACTAGTCTCCACCCATCAAAGGTTCCCCTACCTCTCAACAGGGCCACACTGAAGAACAAGCTTCCTAAACACTCAAAATATATACAAACCACAGCAGTAGCTCTCAATCCCAGAAGACCACACACCAGCGGCATTATTTCTTTCTGTGCTCCTTACAGAGTTTACTAAGTGACCAATATGTGTCAGATCATCCAGTAGATTTCCACCCCTCTGTTATCTGATTCAATCTTCATATTAATTCTGTAAGGATAACATTCCCAGGGCCATATGTAAATGGAATCATTGGTGATAGACATTACACAATCAATAAATGTCCTAACCTGCCTCTTTGAACAGAAATGCAGTGTTTTTATTTATTTATTTTTTTTACAATCTCCAGCTAGTTTCTATGAATATTTGATGAGCACCTACTCTGTATTTGAAATTATGGCAAGCATCCTGGAAGGCAAAATGTAGCATAAGGCCCCCATTCAGCTTTGAGAAACACGCCATGAAGCTAAGTGGAAAGCGGCAGAACGTCCTGACGAGGACCTCGGGAGATAAAGCAGAAGAACTCTCGGGATGTGGATCCTAAGTCCAAGTCTAGCCTGTGTTCCGCTTCTCGCTGACCGAGCGTCAGGCTGAACCTACCTGAAGTCTCGCTAACTTGCTAGCGGGCTGAACCTGGCTGAGACTCTGGTTTCTCATTTATAAAACTACCGGCTTCAACTGCATGGTCCCTGAGGATCCTGCCAGCTCCTGACACAGCAGAGGGACGGCCTGTAATAGTCTGTGCTCTGATGATCCATGGTGGTGACATAGATGCAGGTAGCTCACAGAAAGCTCACAGGAGACAGTGAGCCCAGTGGACTGGGTGGGTGGTCAGGGAGAGCAGCTCAGGAAGATCTGGGCTCCAACTACCCCTGAAAAAGGGAAGGTTTAAACCGCGTGAGAAGAAAGGCAAGGGTGTTTCAGGCTCAGGATGATCCTGTGCTTCACGCTATTCCTGTTCAATGCTCTGGACAGCATGGCAGAAATTAGCAATGGGGATGTCGTGGATGCCCCCCAAGGGTGACAAGGAAGAAAACCTCACTTCACTCCAAAACACCACCCAAGTACATTAACATGGTTTTGTTGTTATCATACCCCAAATAAACAAAGCGACCTACTCAACATGAGATTTTAGAGTCAAGACCACTGGCATGGACATCTCTGAGTCTCTACCAGGAGACAGGTCACTCACTTCTCTTCTTAAGAGTATCCAATTTTCAACCGAGCATCCATCCCTTTCCTCAGAAGCCTCAGAACCAGATTCCCTCCTCCAAGCGCCAGCGTACCAACGAGTGAACCACCTCGGCACATCCCATTTACCAGGCAGAGGTAAACGGGAAATAATAACAATTGTTTTCCTGGCAAATTTGGGATCTAGAAAAATCCCACATGAGACCAGAACTTAGTCTGATGGGGAGAAGAAATCCATGGTCCCAAGAATTTCTCAGAAAATACTTTGCATTCAGAATGAACCAGCTTAGCTGTTAAACTGAAATCACAAAGGCAGAGGTCAAGTCATGGAGGTAAAAAAGTGTGCTTGGTGAATTGTTGAAATGCTGGATCAAACTCATCCTAAAGCCTGTGAACCTCTGAATTTTTCAATTATTTGGTCTAAAAATTCTCATATATTCCCAATCATTTTATATTGAACTTTCAGGTCCTTAGGACATAAGTAACTAAAGTAATAGATATATTTAAATAGCTATATTTTAAATATATTTTAGCCATTTTTATGAGGTTCAGGAATCCCAGGAAGCCACTAGAATAAAGAACACACTAAAGTTAAGAAGCCTGACTTGAGCCAAAGTACTAATTTACCAGTCAATCAAATTTAGAGCTGTGTTCAACTTCACCAGAATTCATCAAGCTCATACTTGAACCTAAGGAGTCGCCTTCTATTATGTTACATTTCCCCTCTGAAGGCTGATTCCCTTCCCCTTCCTATTCTGATTTGACTGTTCCAGCCCCCTCCACGATTCTCAAAATATCCTATATGTTCCTTGATTTTAGCACTTATAACATCGCTTTGACTTCTCTTTCTTAGATGTTCTTACTAGATATGAACTTCTAGAAGGCAGAGACATTTCCTTATGTCACTGTATCCCAGGTAACTACCTAGAGTCTGCTGCATAAATATTTGCAGAATATATGGAGGAACAGATGAATAAGCTGTAATTCATATCATTAGTATTGTAGCAAGAACCCCATGAACAATTCACCAGGGAGACTTAGGGCACTGTGCTAGTTAGTTTCAGGCTCACTACATGATGCTCAGAGGCCACGATGCTCAGGGCCTCCTTCGCAGGTCATTTCAGTTACCTGGTCTGCCAGATGCATAATGGAAAGTATAAATGGTAAGAGCTGAAAGTAAGTAAAAAAGCCTTTCTAACAGGCACAGTTCCACCAGAGATTTGTGCAGCAATTTTCAAAGTGAAATGGAAGGGGGAAATTGATGAGATAAAATATGGAATCAGAGGGAAAAGTTTTCCTTTGTATCACAGGGACTCTTGCGGTTACTCTTATTGCGAAATGAATGTTCCCATTTTCTTGGAAGAGTCATATAGCACTGGGCATGTCACCAAGGTGCAATTTGATCAGCGTTAAGTGATGCTGTTGAGTTTTGGGTCCAGGATAGAATTTTAACAGGAACAATAAAAGAGTGGCCGTAGAGCTTTTCTATCTTCAGGAAGTGAAATATTGATCCTGGAGTTGAACATGTGGCTCTGGGCTTATGGTTGTACAATTATCCAGGTTCCCAGTAATCAAAATAAACCCAGGCCAGATGATGAATCTCAGGTGTTCTGAAAATCACTTTTTAATTTTTTTCATTGATTCTTAGATTTCTGACATACTTTTTTTTTTCTTTCTTTTACATTTTAGCTTTTCTGAAATCAGAATACTGTTGGTCTGGCAGGCAGAAACAAAGTCTTTTCATTGCCTGTAAATGTGTATTAAGAGTTGCAGACTGAGCTGCAGTTGGGGCTCCCACTTATAACAGTGGTGCGTCTTTTGGAAAATGATGTACCCTAACCCAGTCTTCATATGGGAAAGACTGGATCTTAACAGCTCTGAGTTATAAAGTGACTCTGGAGATTGCTACTCTGAAAATAAGTTGGATGAATACATTACCCAACTTATACTGATTTTTCAACTAATGTATAAGAGCTATATGTAACAAAATCTATGTCTAAATAAGTCTACAACAGTCTGTCAATGAGTTTTAAAAAACTCAAAGCGATAAGAAGTATGTCCTATTTCGATTGACAGAAAATTTTCCTTTTTAGTTTTGCACAAATAACACTATACCTTAAAAGGGATAGTTCCTTGATACAATTAAATAAATGATGTCATGGTTATAAGTGTCAGAATTCAAGTTTATAAGATGCATTCCCAAGTTAATTAGGTGAAACCAATTAAATGGGAGTACCTAAAACCCCTTTGTGCAAGCAACCATTAATATGCAATATTAAGAAACATTTTTTTAAAATTTTCATTTCCATTGAAAATAAAAATTCAAATAGTACAGGGGGAAAATGGAGATTAGCCACATTTCATTAAAGACACCAATAAGAAATTACTGATGATCTGATAAATTTATGACTCTTGTCCTCAGAGAAGACATGCTGGAAGGAGTAGCCTATGGTTATTAACTGGGATTGTCTTTGAATGTGTCTTCAGGTTTCCAAGGTGGAAGGGCATCCAAGGACAGTTTTTCTTCACAGGGATAAAGCACTGTCTCAAGGTTGGTTCTGACACTTAAGTCACTTACAAACACGTCTTCAATCTAAGATTGCACTTATGTAAAGGAAAATATGGAAATGTAACTATCGGCTGAATAAGGGATACCAAATAACCTCAGCCTCTTTCAACGTCCACCCAATAGGTCTTCTTGCAGAGGGATACTTGCTTAGAGCATCTTGAATAACTGAACATTCACAGACCCTATTACCTAACTCTGCAGATAAAAAAACTGAAGCACTAATGATGAAATGCTCTGCCTAAGGTCACAAAGCCAGGGGAGGAGGTGGGAACTAAACGTAGCTCTAAGTGATGCACATGTTTCTCTCTTGCTGCCAGTACGTGTCACCTTGATGTAGGACCATGAGATGTTCTGCTTTTCAGAAACTGATGCTCTTTGAGAAAGACAAATGCAAAGACTCAGCATTTGACTGTGTACTTTGGCAGATATCTGGACACTGGGCAATCTCTTACCTTGATATCTTGGCCAACATGATCCCCTTCCCCACCTCTGACCACTTTCTCTATGGTCAACTCCAACTCATGAATTAAGTTCAGCACGGGTATCAGTTCTGCCAGAGTTTCCAATGCTGAGTTGCTGGCTTCCTCTATTCTACTTCCCAAGGACCTCAAATCATCTTTATCATGAGTCTATTTCATTGCACCCTAGATTATCAAATGGACCAACAGGCAATGAGCTCACTGAGAAATAGGAGCATGCTTTCCTTCTTGAATCCCCAAGGTTAGCACAGATCCAGGCTCACAGTTTGCAGTAATTCAGGACTTGATCTATTGCACACCATGTGCAGACCGGGAAGACTTGTCCCCTCCATAATCACGTAATCACACAATTATCTCCACAAGAACAGCCTCCTATTGAAATCTTTTAAGAGGACAGCATATGAGCAAGGAAGAAGTACTAGATACCTTTATTATAACTTGCATAACTAGTTGATTCCCCAAAACGTAACAGAAACAAGGCAAGGGCGATCTCTAGAACACAATGAATAACAATTCCTACATATCACACAACTTAGAGAAGAAAAGGAATCAGGCATTGAAAAAGCATTAGAAGGTCTTTTCTCAAAATGTTATATTCCTCTATTATTTGGTACATATCCATATATCACTCCCCTATAGAATGTTCTGGAATGGCACAGTAGGGCAGATTGTAGAGACATGGAAAATTCTTAAAGAATAGGTGACCAATGTAGATAAGTTCCAGGATCCAGGATTTGCACACTTTCCCCTATGTTTTCCTTCTACTTTCCCACAGGAACCTAAAAACTTTTTTAAAAGAAAAGCCCTCAACATGCCTCTCTTCACTATTTGAACTTAGGATTAACTTCTCACCAGAAAGCATCTACCAGGCCATACAGAGATGACCATGGCCTTTCTCTATGGCTTCTTCTTGCCTCTTTTCCTCTTCTCACACTTTATGCAGCCACCTGGGTCATCTTCATTTCCTGATCACACCACAGGCTTCTCAGACTCATGCCTTCCTATCTCAGAGTTCACTGCTACTCTCTCCTGAACCAACCCACTCTTCCTCGGAATCACAACTAGGTATTATTTCCTTGAGGAAGCCCTTCCAGATCACTGGAGCCT
Source organism: Sciurus carolinensis (assembly GCF_902686445.1). NCBI lineage: Eukaryota > Metazoa > Chordata > Mammalia > Rodentia > Sciuridae > Sciurus > Sciurus carolinensis. The sequence goes on along the minus strand of NC_062228.1, from coordinate 19,572,192 downwards.
ATGTGGGATCCCCCGTTATTTGACTTTTACACCCCATGTTTCTCTGCTGCAGTACTTTTGATCACTGAAATTTAGTAGGTATACGTGTTATAGTTAGTATGATAAAGATCTACCCCACTTGGCAACTCCCAACGGGAGGAATAGGAACTACAAATATTTTTTCCTATTCCTCTATCTTCAGAATGTAATACGGTGCCATTGATGCTTAAAAATATATGTCGGCCAAAGGAAAAAAAAAGGAATCAGTGTATGAATGAATAAATAATGATTCCTTGGTTTCTGCTTTGGGAATTAAGTGGGTACCATGTAGCACAAGATAACTCACATTCATTATTCTGTGCTTCCCATCCTGCTAACTGTTTTCCCACCCTGCAGCTGCTTTCTCAAAGAATCTCTGAATCTCTGCTTTTTAAAATGTGTAAACTTGCTGGGAACACCCACAGCCGCACTCCACAAACACACAACTCACTCTGAGTAATCACATTGATTCGGAATTAACGGCCATTCAGATACCTCATTGAAGATGCCATCTGGGATGTTATTGCTCTTCAGAGGTATATCATATTCTGAAAAAATCTGTCAGAATGTAGAAATAACTCATCCGAATGGCCATCGCTGAATCTAGATGTACGTCCTAGGCAAGCTGAGTGGGAGGTTTTGTTTCCCCTACGTGAGATGCTGAAGAAGAACTGCTACTTGGCGCTGTTTTTGAGAGTCAAGAGAAAATGGAAAGTTCAGGAACCTACAAGAAGTCGTCCTGCATACGTCTGTGCATTCAGAGACACCTCACAGAAAACAAACACTCTCCAGAGTTGTTGCTGGTCCTCAAAGTCACATGCTTAGGGAGAGCTGGGTTTTATTCTGCCATGGCCACTTACAGCCCATGAAGTCATTCAGGGGCAATTTTCTTGAACTTTCAGAAACCCAGTTCCCCACCGTGAATTTTAGATTAAAAGATCTACTGCTTAGGACCATTGTAGGGGCTTTATAAAGATAAGTGTTTTGTAGAATCTGATGCATAATGCCTGGAACTTATTGGAGATTAAAAATGCTTTCTAGAGTAAACTGAGTTAAGCTGTGACATGATCTTAAGTTTGGACATTAGAGAATGTAGTGGCATTAATGTTTTTGTCTACACCTTGATGGTAGGAAAGAGAAAATCACTGTAAGCACTCTTACCAAAGGTAGGCCAGCAAACCAACTCTGGGAGGGTGATGAGTTGGGTTTTCCTATGCCTATGATGGAAATATTCCCAACATGGCCTATTTCAAAGCCACCAACAGATAAACAATTAGCTTCCCAAATTTATGAATATGTAACAATGGGATCTCACAAGCCAATATAAGCCAGCTTCAGCAAAACACAATAGGAACATGTTCACATCCTGCCGACTCTCCTGGGTGGGTGCCAAGCCATGATTATGCCCAGAGAAACCCGAAACACAAGGCTCTCCGTGGATGCCTGCCCCCTCAGCCATTCTCCAGGACACCTGGTGGCATCCCAGGTGCTGGCTCCTTCCACAGCCTTCCTTTCAGCCCCACAGCAGACTCCCTCCGTGGGCAGCATACCATTGTGTCCCAGGGAAATCTGTATTATTCAGCAGCCCCTTCTGAATTGAAAATAGCATTTAGAAAAGATTATCCCAGGCAAAGTCATCAACTGCTGTGTACTCATTGAACTTAAAACAATGCAAGATTGATTATTTTTGTAGTCTATGCAAATTACAAATGGCATTGGTATTAAATCCAAGGTATTTGACTTCACCTCTGAGTACTTTGCAATTATTGTTTTCAAATCAAGAACCTAGGTTTATTTAGTTTTTTTTTAATCAAGATACACATATATATCCCCTCCAGAAAACAAAAGTGAAGCGGGGGTAGGGGGATCACATTGAAGTGTATTAATAATCCTCAAAGCAAATGATAAAGGAGAAAGTGCTTCCTGAAATGACCTCAGTTCTCCGTGGATTTCTGACCTCCTGTATGCACCTATAATGAAGAGTCATGGCCTTGGTGGAGTGTTTTCATCTCTAATTAAATGAATGTTACCCTTTCCCAGCTTGGACTGAAATAAACCCTCACAACCTGGCCTAGTGGATTTATCACCTCCACAGCTACCTCAGAGAGTATCACAGATGTCATCACTAATTTACCTAAGAGCCTTGTGCATACAGAAACAGACCTAAGGGTTATTAAACAGTATGACCTAAGGTATAGATTGGAGTCTAGGAGGTAGTCATTTATTTAACATAATATGGGGGATAGTTCCTACTGAAGAACCCGGCATTGTTCTGAGGCATTACATACATCAAAATATATTATCACAACATTTCAGAAAGATAGATATTATTACCCGCATTTAACAAATGCAAAAGCAGAGACGGAAGAGTTAAGAAAATTTGTCCAAGACGTTGCTGCTAGAAATGAACAAGGCAGAATTTGGACATTGGTCTTTTTAAGTGCGAAACCCATTGCTTTCTCTACTGCATCACCCTGCCTTTAGAATCCATGAGGCAAGAGCTATCTGAAAGCTTGTCTCATTCCTTCCATCTACTTAAAGTCAAAGCAAAGACACCTTCTGTCTCCACCTTGTCTAAAACTGGAACTTGAGATGATGTCATGGGAGAGCCTAATTAGATCAGCACAGATTTATCAAGGTCTTACTTCATCGGAGATGCTGTGCTGGGTGTAGAGTAGATGCAGAGTGTTTCCCAGTGGGAGAGCTGACTCCTCTACACAGACAAAGGAAGGCAAGTGTGAGGAGACAGAACCTGGATACAGCCAGACCTGCGCTCCTCACCTTGTCCCATGGGCCCTGCTTGCTCTGCTCCCATCAAACCTACCCTGTGCTCATGCCCCCTCCTGTGCTCTTTCTACCCTGCTTCCAAGTCACCAGGAGCCTACCAGTGCCCTACCTCTAGGATCCATCCCTACCTCCCCTTTATCCACCATAACCACTGTCATTACCCAATGCTGGCTCCATTATCTCTTGTCTGGACTATTTAAACAACTTTTAAACTGACTTTGCTCTGTATATAACCCTACGCAAATTCCAAGATTAATCTTGTGTTTGTGCATTTGACTTTTATCATGACACTTTACTACACCAAATAATTTACAGATTTAAAAAACTAAGAAAGTAACATTTTCTCCAAATAAATTCTTAGAAACCTAGATAATAAAACAGATGAGAGCAAACCCTCTTTGGTTTTAGATTTATTATTAGTCTAGATGTTACTTTGGGGGACTTTGTCCCCTGGATTCCCTTTCTTATCCCCCAGATCCCCTCTGAGACCTCTCTATGGAATCCTGGGGAGGCACAGAGCAGTCTGAGATCACTGGCCTGAGAAACAAATTCCAGCTCATTAGCCTAATATCCACGGTCCTTCTGTCTGGTAAGCTTCGGAGACATCTCCTCGGGTCACTGCAACATTCAGATTCAATACATTTTGGGCCTTTAGAACATTCCTGGTACATGATAAATGCTCAATAAATGCAATTTGTTTTACTGGTTGTTGTTTCCAATCTTTCATCCACTTATAAGCCCTAAGCTTCAGTTTCTGTGAGCTCCTGTGTCCTATGTTTTCAATCCCCAATTGACTATCTGGAGTTATCCCCTCAAGCTATTTTCTAGCCTGAAATTTCCTTCCATCCAATCTCTGTGTGCACAGCCCTATCCCTCTTCCAAGGCCCACTGCCTTTTGGATCATCATCCCAGCCAGAAACCATCTCTCCTACCTCTGCATTCTGCAGACCTTCACCTGGGCCTCTCCTGGGACCTGGCTGCCTCATTAATTGCGTTACTCTGTTCCATGACTTGCACCCAAAGAGCACGCTGCGTTGGATCATGTTTGCCCTTGCTGCTATCCCTCCCTGCTGTGGTGGGCTCTCTGTAAATGTTGAATAAATGAACACAAAGTACTTCATCCCTTTCAATTGGGATGCAGTGCCACAGCCTAAGCATTGCGACTGCTGAGTTAATCAAGGACATCTATGACTATGAAATACCCCCAAAGAGTTATTTATTTAAAAGCCAAAATGTCCTGGGAATTGAACAACTCTGCTTCTCAAAGTATTTCAGACTGAATCATACTCTGCTGGCATGTCAGACTTTTTTGGCTCCAGAGAGTTTCCTTCCTGCTGTGATGCAGAGGTTTTTCCTCCAGCAGGTATTATCTTCACTGCTCCAGCCAGTGGGTCAAGAGTCCACCCAAGGAAGAAGCCCAGACAGCAGAAGCTGCCCGTGACTCTGAACCTGCTTCTAGGAACTCTCCCGCCTCCTCGGCCCAGCCTTGGCTCACCTGGATTATTGGGTGCCTTCGAGGCCATCCTCCAAGCCCCACAAAAGCGATACTATAAAACATGGATGTGACCACAGTCTTTATTTTATCCTTTCTTTAAAGGCTTCAATGCCTTTGCATCATAAATAGCCACATTTCTCAAAGTAGGACCTGCGGGATATCATCAGAAGCACTTGGAGCAAGTGTTAAAATGCATTCTCCTGAGCTCAGTCCCGAAACTAATGAGCCCCGGTAAGCTGCTGCTTTTCAATAGCTTCAGAGGTGATTTCTGCATCCATACAAGTTCAGATGCCTCAGACTAAAATAAGGCCAGTTGTGCATTTCAGTATTAAAATCTGAGTCAGTTCATCTCTTCAAAATCATTGTATCAAAGTATTGGTTTTGAGATTTTTTTTCCCCCCTTTGGTAATTTTGGTTTTTTCTTTGGTTTGCTTTTGTATATTGTATTTTCCTCGCACAGGAAGCTGGTGGGCAACCCCAGAGACAGCAGCGGACTCCCCATCTCTGTCTTTCATAGGATTCTGCCCTCTCTTTGCCTCTGTGCCACACACGTTCTGACCCAAGGAAAATCCTGCCCCTTCACCACTTCCAGGAAATCATCTCTTCATTTTCTAGACAGGTTCAGTTCTCCCTTTTCCCAGGACCTCTTCCTAAGCTGGTGTTCTGTGAATATTGATCTACCTGCCTTTCCCTGCTACGCATTCACATCTATACCCGGACCATGCGTAGATTTAATCAGCGCAGTACATACTTGTAAACTGCAGACACCTGGAGGGCGTCCCTCTCCCTGCACTGCCCTGTGAGCTGCAGTGACCACATCACCCACCTTAGGGAGCCTCGGTTTCCTCCTCCAAATACAGCCTCGGCGTAATTCCAACTCTTTGGATTAAATGTGATAATGTACATTAGAAGAGTACTCAAAAAGCACCAGATACTTATTGTTAGTAATATTATCATTGTTTTATTATCCCAAGGATGAAAGAAAATTGCCTGCTGCCAAGAGACTATAAATCATTATAGACCTCCTCTCCTCCTAGTGCTTTTGGGATAAGATCTACATCCCTGGTAGGAAAAAAAATTAGTAGTAACTTCCTTTTCTTTCTTTTTTTTTTTTTTTTACTCTTACCTTATATAAGACCAGTGTCTTGATTTTACTGTTTTGTAAACCAGAAGTAAATTTCTCAAAGGGGCTTCTGTGATTTCAGAGGGTTACCCTCTTGGGTGGATCAATGAGTACCATGGTGGAGATGGCAGGACCATTGTATCTCATTCATGTAATGGACTGCTCCAAATCATCCTCACACACAAGAGACCCTGCTGGAATTTACAACAAGATTCACTGGACATCGGAGTAATATGAAAAAAAGGTCAAGATAACACTTATCTAGGTACAGTGGCACATACCTGTAATCCTAAGTGACTTGGGAGGCTGAGGCAAGAGGTTCACATGTTTGAGGCCAGCCTCAGCAACTTAGCAAGACACTGTCCCAAAATAAAAAAAAATTAAAAGGGCCAGGGATGTAGTTCAGTGTTGGAGCATCCCTGGATTCAATGACTAGTACTGCCTCCCCTCCCCAAAAGATAATACATATGTACAGATGCTTTTATTTACTAAACATCCCTCTAAGTGCTTTATTTAGTCCCCCAAAAAAGTTTATTAGGCACCTACTGCAAACCAGGCACTCTAATATGAATAACACAAAACATCCCTATGCTAGTGATTAGAGGAAGTGCCTTCTTCTGTAGAATTTACATTCCAGTGTGGGGAAAAGAGACTATAAAAACATTACTCATAATAACCATATATTACTATTTTCATTACAGAAAAAATAGAAATAGAGCACAAGATGGTGACTTACATGTATTACATCAAGGGGCCATTATGGTTTAGGCAGATGCTCTTATTATCCCTGTTAATACATGAAGAACCTGAAGGCCAGAGAAGACAGGTGATTTATCCAACTAGTAAAGGATCAAGTCAGAATTTGAATTCAGGCCTCAGACTGCAGAGTCCAAGCTGCTAACCAAGTGCATGCTGACCATCAACTTCACTGGGCCAGAGGAAGTACCGCCCGGAGCAACTTGGTGTCTGCACTGCTCAGTTTATGACAATCATGTGACAATGGGTTGGGGAAGCACCTCCCTCCACAGACAGTGAGCCCAGTGTGCCCTTCCTCAGACGCCCAGCCCTCCGTGCACTGAGGACCCGAGTGTTCAAAGTGCTTTTACCTCCACTCTGCCCTAATTTACTTAAGGAGCTTAGCGTTCCCTTCAGAATTCTCATGGACTCTGGTCATATATTCAACCTCCTTCAAGGACAGGGACAATGGCAATGCTCAATTCTTCCTTGGAGGCCCGATCCTTCTCTGCACTTAACACATTAGGGAAAAAAATCATACCCCTTCAGTACTTCATTTGGTTTTAAATAACATCACATTTTGCATCTCAAAAAAATAAATCTGCATTGAGTTGTCCCAAAGCCAGTATATCAGAGTTTAACTGTCCACGTCAGAGAGGCCTGTACCTACCTGCACGCTCTTGTTGCAGGATGCTGTCCATAGCAATGCGCTCTCAAAGGAGGAAGAGCCATCTCTCTAAAGTAAGTTGACTTAGACGCAATGAAAACATCCCCTCCACCCCCACCACAGCTACAGGATGGCCAGCTGTGTGCCTTTGTAAAACCCGCCGTCTGCCCAGATGCCCTGTATCAAGCGGGTCAGGATTTCCATCCTCTCCAGGAGCTTGGGTGGGCTTGCTTAACATTCTGGTACTTAAAAGCCCTTCGCAGTGACTTACCTGGAAAAAAGAGACAGTGCTACAATGATAAATGCAAATGTAAGTCTGAGAGACGGAAAACAATTTAAGGGTTTGAAATGGCAATTTTCATGTTTCAAAAATCTTAGAGGTGCTTGTCATATCCAGGCCTTCTCTGACGAGGGCTGCAACTAGGCCATCACAGAACTGCTGAGATGAAGGGAATCTAAATGGCTCAACCCATCTGTCAATCCAAACAACAGGGGAAGAGGAAACCCCTCCAGTGAACGCTGCTCAGCATCCCTACCTTGAACATCTCTCTCCTTCCCACCATCCTCAGCTTGCACCTGCCCTTCCCCACTAAGGCCACCTGATTCTTTTCCACTTCTGAAAATATCACTGATATTATCAAGGTCACCCATTCTTGGCTACTTTGGGAAGCCCCTCTGCTCCACCACAAGCTCTGCCCGCCTCTGATCTCCAGGGCCCACATATTGGAATTCAGTGGTCCTTCAAGTTCATCTGCTATCTCCCTACAACTCTCATATACATGTGATCAAATAAACCAAAATCAAATTGTAAAAACTACTCCCTATATATATATATATATACCAAGTTATGTGAATATCTATGAGGCAATAAAAGTGAATCCTGTAAACTGGGTTTTATACCCATGTAGACCAGAACTCATGTTTAGACTTCATAACTGTTCTATAGAACTTCCTGTGGGCTGCCACCCATCAACCTTCTTCTTCAAGGAAAAGACAATCTCTCCCATAGACAGCAGAGTCAAAATCACCTTATTGATTTGATTGCCTTGCCCATGCCAGGTTTCCCCATGCTTCCCATTATCCACTGGGCCTATGAAAGAACTAACAGCTGCTATTAGGCATGTCTTGAAGTGCTGGTTATAAAAGAAGTGTATCTGAAAAACAACGAAGATTACAAGAAGTAGAAATTATATTGCTTCATCCTCTGTTTTCTTGGGATTCCTCTTTCGATTTGGGGTAAAATATTAAGAAGAAAATCAGGGATAAAAAGAATGATTCCCACCATCCCTATTTATTGAATATTTATATTATACCACAAAGTATTTTAGATACTACAAAACTACAGAGATAGAGATGAAATATTTGAACCAAGTACCTGGTCTCATGTAGCTTGCAATAAATTAATAAAGTAGCCACATATTTCTCATCTGTCCCACATGTGTGTTTTGTAAGCATTTGATGGGTATCTACTGATTGATCAATTAACGCTTCTCTTCATTAAATAGCTGTGATTTGAGAGCCTGGGCTATGTCAGGCAGAGTGTCAGACCATGAGCTTCAAACCAAGTAACTTAAGTAAAGCCTAGAGTTAAGCCATTCCTTTTCCAAACAATAAAGTTTGTTGAAGGACTTCATGGGCAAATGTCTCTTCTCAACGGCAGTTGCGAACAGAACTTATTTAATTCCAAGATTTCATCTAATCACACATAGTGCCGGTGTAAATCTGCTGGAGAAGACACCACCATTCAAACAGCTAAAGTGACTTGTCTAAACTTCTTGGCCAGGAAGAAAGGGGGAAGAGCTAGGAGCCCCAGGGATGTCCTGAGTCCAAACCCCAAACATCTGGGATTGATTGTCTTCCTTTTGAAGACTAAAATCTTGCCAGTGGCTTTTACAAACTCAAACACTATGCAGATGGAGTTGAGACCCTCATGAAGGCTTTTGTGGTATGAAAACATAAGTGAATCGATAATGCTTGCGATGATGGAAAGCAGGATTTTTATTATTAAAGAAAGAACATGAAGACACGAGATAGAGGAGGTGGCGTCAAAACTTTGTAGTCCAGAATTACATTCCCAAAGCATTTTTATCCTATCCAAAATTCATATCTCCTAGCTGTTCTTTAAAAGGATCTAGAAACATTTGGCAAGTGATCAGTTTTTCTGCTCAAAGCATTTTTATCAGTTTAATCTCTGTCTAAAAATGTAAAATAAATTGATAAGGTAATTTGTCAAAGAAGAAATGGAGACTGGATTTCTGTCAATTATTAAATAACTTAGTTACAGTTCATGAAATACTTTAAGTAACATAGAGAGAAACTGTACAACATAATGGAGCATCCTCAAATTGCATCTTCATTTCACAATTATATTAAGATGATACTTCCAAGATTCTTACAGAGTCATGATAAGGTAACCCAGGTGGTTCATCTTACAAACAAAATGATCTTTCTGCTTCCATTAGAGGATAATTGCTGTTCCAATAAAAGATCCAAGAGTTCTCCAGGTTTTGCTTCAACCCCATGAATAGTTAGAAATCTTTGTGTGGTTGCTTCAGCCAAAAGAAATATCTACTTATTAGTTGCAACTTGGTTTGGTTTTTCCTTGGATTTCTAACTCATTCCTGAACAGAAGGGTACATTGTATTTTATGTTAGCAATATTTCTTGTTTATTCTCATAACTCCACTTAATGAAAAATAAAACTTGGTCCAGCTTCTCAGTGTCTTGTGGCTCTTTGTTGAGAACTAATGGATTTGAGATACAAATCCGTTGCAGTAGTGTGGGAAGCCATCAATATATTTTAAAGTCAGCAGGTATCATGGAAAAAATAATAAAAGACTGCAGAATCAGCCTTGGGTTCTGGTCCCCTAACTTCTTGTGAGTAAACTTTGGAAAATTATTAGCCTTTGTTTCCTCAGCTATAAAACAAGTAATTCTCACTGGATAATGAGAAGGACTGATGCAGATCATGCATGCTAAATATTTAGCACATGATAAAATCCTGTAAATATTATTTATTCTTTCCTCTGACTTCTGAGAACTAATGTTAAAACTTTCTGCAAGAGTTTTAAGAGGAACACACAATATCTATGCATTATATGTACTGTACATATAGTCATATGTGATATTTGCAGATTTCAGAATTTGCCAAGTCTGTTTCTTTCCAATTCAGTGTGCCTGCCTTCCATTTATAGCAGTTTGACCTGCATAATATTCCTCCATAACTCACATGAGCAAAGTTTCAATGAATCATTGGTTGCTCTCCTTCCCACCTTCCCAGGCTCGGCAAGGTCTTTCCCATAATTAAACCATTGCTGGAGTCCTTGACTGACAAAAGAGCCAAACCTTCTGAAGTAGAAGTGGCTGGGCACCATCTTAAACCCACATCTACTTCAGCTTAAAAAGCCGTAATTCTTTCCCATGTCCTTCATTTCAGGACACAACAGACATAAAATAAATATCTTTTACTTTTATAGAGTATCTTCTTTAGAACGTCTTGAGGAAAAAGTTCTTTCAGTTCTGTTCTCTTAGGAAAAGAATTCAGAGAGTTAGAAAATAAAATTCTGCTCTGCTGTGGTCATCTTGGTGGAGAATATCATGTTATGTGATTCCCTATTTCCTGTCCAGCCTCCATTTATTTATTTGTCCTTTTTTCCTCTTGTTTTTCCCTTTTCTGTTCTATCTTTTACCATTTTGGGAGCTATTGTGATATATCAAGACCTTTGAAGCACATGGGTAAATAGACTATTCATTTTTTTAAAGGTTAATCACTGAAAGTCAGTTTCCAGGTGTTTAAATGTTAATGATTTAAAAGACATGAAAATAATATATAGATTGTAAATTAGTATATTCTTATGGTATTCATGCAAAATTGTCATGGGGGTGGTGATAAAATTCTGGCTTCTCTGTGTTCTTTGTATTATAAATACATTGCAAATGATAGAAGACTCAAATGATACTTTAGATAACTTACCAGCTCCATGCACTGCAAAAACTTCCATGGGGAACTTATTTTTCAAGGACTTAAGAAGATTATTTTGTAGTTTTTCTACTTCAGATCAATATGGAATCTATAATATGAACCTGGTTTAGAAATTGCAAACACGTATAGATTTCTGTTGTAAAAGGTAGTCACCGATCAAACAACCAACTGGAAATAATATTTGCAATTTAAATCACAGGGAGGGTCAATATTCCTCATATAGAAAATAAATTTTCTAAAAATAGGGAATAAAGATAACAACTCTGTTCAAAATGTACTTTTTTTGTGTGTTGCTATCTAGTTCTTCTGTTCTTATAGAAAGTAAATTAGTCAGCTTCACATTACTATAACAAAATAACCTTAGTCAGTTAACTTATGAGAAGAAAGATTTATTTAGCTCAGTGTTCTGGAGGTTCAAGTCCAAGACTGGGCAGGCCCATTGGTTTGAGACTCTGGCAAAGGTGGCACATCAAATTAGGAGAGAGAGGTCACATGATGAGCCAGAAAACAAAGAGAAAGACAAGATAGGCTGGAGTCCCACAGTCCCCTTTGATGGCACATTCCCAGTGACAGAAGGATCTCTCAGAAGTCCCAATAGTGTCAGCCTGGGGACCACAGCTTTGACACATGGGCTTTTTGGGGGACAGTCACCATTCAAAATGTAGCAGCAAGAGTGGCAAAGAGCATTGGCTAAGAATTCCAGAGCTGAGCACAAGGTATTCGAGGATGCTTTCTAGCTCTGTCACTTAGGGTGATGAGCAATACTTGCAAATCAGTTTGTTCATCTGTAAATGGGATGCTAATCTCACAGGGCTGTTACAAAGATTCTATGGGATAGTCACTGCAAAGTACTTAACAAAGTGGCTGGCAATAAAGACTACTACATAAATGTTAGCTATTATAATCATAGTGTAATTCCCATTAAATATTCTTTTTTATTTCCCACCTAATTGGATATTTTAAATGCTTCTTCTCATGTTGTTTCATCGTTGTCATAATTATAATACTTAACAATTCATTTAGGCAATGGCTATGTCACCATTTATTTAACCTGTTCTGTGTTGGACATTAAGGCTCTTTCAACAGTGATCTTTACACACACACACACACACACACACACACACACACAAGCACTAACATTTCCATTCTTGTACATTTTCCTGCCTTTAGGGTTATCGAATTCAGAAAAGAGTCCAAGAATGTTGATTACTGAATAAGAATGTATTTATACCCTCTGACAAATTTCTTCCTAAAATGAATTTATAAAAATTTACTGACATTCATAATGTAAACGTGTAGTATTTCCAGTGCAAAATTTATGTTCCCATATTCCATTAAAATAAAAGATGCAAAACGATTCCGTCTGGTTGTTCTACTTAGCATTCTTTACTAACCTTGCTAAATTTTGTAAATCATCACTAGGCACTTTTCCTTTTGCGTAATATTCAATATTTGTCTTTATGTGTCGTTGCAGTGTTCTTTCTTAATTATTTGTAGGCACTCTTTGTATATTAATGACATTAATCCTTTCTCCAGTAATCAACTGGCGTACTGTTTCCCTTTTAAAATCATGGAGCCGAGTTAATTCTCCTCCTCTGTATTGAGGGCAGGTGCCTTTTGTCACATTCATGCCTGTGACCATGTGGAAAGTACAGCTGACTCTTGTTTCTGGTTTCTAAGGAATCTATCATGTCATTGCTGGTCTTCCTTCAGAGCCAAAGTCTTTACATCTGAGTTCATTCTCCTACACACTTCCTCCCCCTGAAATCGTACCAAGAACCCACGATCAGATCATACCACCACTGATAAACACTTTGCTGAGAGCTGCCCTGCCTCCAGGCATCTGAAATGGTTCTGATGTGCAAGTTCCGAATGTCAATGGGAACTGCATGCCCCTCATCCTCCGTAGTCGCTGAGTTTTATGCCCACCCATTACTTTCTGTTCACTGGCACCGATTCATATAGTGCATCAATTTTCTTTCATTTTTGTTTCTCAACTCCTACGGCAGAGTTTAGCACTATAAAATATGTGACAGGACTGGATGATGAAGTAGCAGCTTCCTGCTGAAACTTCAGAGCAAGAGGCACTTTTCTCTTTTTAAGAAAGCAAGCCATTGAGCCACCAGCTGCTCTCCTAAAAAAAGATGTGGCAGCATTAGCCACGCAGATATTCTGCAGTTGTTCTGTGGCCATCATGAATAAAATATTTTGTCTATTTTTTTAAGGCCCCACTGCATGCGGTTTCTAGGAAGTGACCCCTGGTAGCAAGCTGTCCCTAACAATGGCCAGTACTGAGACATATTAACTTTGCAAAGGATAAACTGAGTCAAAATGCAAATACGCAGCCACTGTTGAGGTCACTCTCCTTATTGATTCTTCTTCAGTAACAGACAAATAGAAAACACAGCATTTTTAAAAAGATTACATGACATTAAAATGTGCTTCATTCTATGGTCAAATACCAGTAAGTGTCACTTAGAGGTTGCCCACCCAAGGCAAAGTCAACATTCTTGTGATCTTACGCTCTCTGTGTGCACTGCTTCTCAGAAACATCATCAAATCAGCATCACCAATCTTGTGGAAAATGAAAAAAACAATGTGCTGAGGACATATTTAGTGCAAGAGTGAATTGTTATTCCAGAATGATGTGAATAGGAAAGAAACAGAACAGTTTCTCTAGATGGCACATAGTAGGAATGGCTGCTTTTTACAGGAAAGAGCAGTATTCAACATTCACATACTCCATACGTCAAAAACTAAGCCGCGCTAGCACCTGGTTTATAAGCACCACACACACATGCTACCTGCACTCTCTCCCCCCATTGGCTTCCTTGAACCCCACGGTTGCTGTGGAGTTTCATGGAGGAAAGGAAAAGAAGGGATGATGGGGGTGTGTTTTCTTCCCTTTCTTTCCAAAAAGATCCGAGCTAGCAAGATTTATCACAAGAATATTAGAACAATTAAAATAATGAGAGAACAGGAGTGGGAGGGAGAGAGAGAGAGCAAGAGAAATCTGGGCTCATCCTCAACTCACTCCTCTCTGCACCCTCCCCTTATCCAATCAGATCCAACCAGATCCAAACCTGGGATTCTGTGTTTTAAGCAACTCTCTCTGGTGATGCCCACTCCACGGAACCGCTTCCCTGGCTGTCACGAACAGACCAAGGAGTTTATCGACTCTCTGACTTCATTTCACTTTTCACGTCTTCCACTCCAGACACCGGGGTGATGATTCTAAAAGGGAACCGTGAGCGATTGTTTAATCAGGTTCCTTATTTTGCTTCCTTTTGTAGGAGGAATGATACTCCAGTCTCCTGCTAGGATGGGAGAGAGAAAGTTGCTTAGCAGAGTGGGGAAGCAATTCGAAAACTAAATTTCTTCTCTGGCGCCCATTCCCTGGGTGCCCGACTCTCAAAAGCACTGCCCTCGCCTTGGCTTTCAGAGGTTCCCAGTGTGGTCGCTACTGAGCCACGTGGGGTTCTGAGGTCCAAATCCAGTTCCTTCCCACTTTCCCCATTGCCAGTTTAAGATTCACTTTCCTCGGTAGTTCCAAGTCATTACTATTCACACATTTGCTTTACAGCTTTCAAAATTTTGTTGATGTTGCCCCCCCTTTTATTCTCTGTTCTTTTTATCTATGCCTCCTAGAGAAATCCTAAATTGTCATTTTAATGGAATTTTGAGAGCAAGAGAAAATATATTTATGTCTTCAATCTGTCATCTTTACCTGGAATCCATGTGTGACTTTTTTTTTTTTTACATAAATGCAACAAAAAGTCATACACAGATTTACAAATGCATACAGGACTTGTGTAGAGGAGGGGAAAGGGATATTTTCATTTTTTTTTTTTAAATCTGTTGGGTCATGCTATGGTATAAATATGAGATTGCTACAAATCATATTGTATTTTGATATGGAACTTCATAATATGACCCTAAAAAGAAGTTTATTGATTTTTATGCTGTTGAACCAGAAGGGTACACTAATAAAAATAAAGCATATTAAAGATTCATTCATAGTGTACCATCCAAAGTCAAATTGTGTCTGCTTACTTTATAGCTCTTGTGTACTCTGAGATGCACAATTTCATAAAGTGTCATGTCAGACTAGCCTTTATAACTATCATTTTAATTGTTGTAGAATGTTCTATTGGATTGATATGTCATGATTTATTGATTCATTTCATTTCCATATTGTTTTCCTAACATAAATCGAGCTCCATGCATGTCATTGTGCTTATGCTGCAGAGCATCTATCTCGGTTTTTCACTCTAAGTTCTATAGCATTTGACATTATCATTTAAAGATCATGTTTATTTCATAGTGATAACTTTGTTTCACTTATTTTTTATTAATGATTTTAAATAATTTTATTTCAAATGTTATTATAGAATTGTGTTAGTTACTGTGGAGGTGGGTTTATATCATATCTCCTTTTCTTACTTAGTTATTATTTGTCTAACTGACCTGAGTGAACTCTATTCTTTAGATAGCCATTCACAGCCTGTGGCAGGGCTACCGTTAAGGATAAGACCAGGCTTTTTCTTTGAGTTCATGAGCTAATGGGTATGGGTTATTGCAAGCTCAAAAGAAGTGGTTCTATCAGCAGAAAGATACAAGCTGATAAAGTCATGTGCCTACCTGGGAAATAGCATGCAGAGGGCATTCCAGGTAGAGGGAACAGGGGAATCAAAGGCTGGGACACATGTATTTAGAAAATGTAAGAAATAAAGACACTTTCTTCTCTCCTACATTATCTGCAAGTAGTATTTTTCATCTTTATTGTTTTTTTTTTCACTTTAAAATCAGCTACATATTTTCAGAGCACATATATAATCAACTTGGTTGATTGGGTGGTTCCTATTCCTTTAAAATGATTCTATCATGATCAGAATCATCATGACTGACCTAAAGAAAGGTATAATAAAGTTGCTGCAGCTAACACCTCTTCTTAGGGACAGTTTTGCAACTACATAAAAAATTTGATCATAAGCCATCAATATAGAGGTATTTGATTAAGACAACACTGCATTAAAGCTGTATTCTCAAAGTGCCTCCAGATGGCATTGGCTGTCATTTATAATAATGGCAATTTCAGCATCACCTCTCATTATTCTGAGTAAAGACTAGAGTCATTTGACTCTTAATGACAGACATGGAATGGATCTACAGAGACTGGATTTGGCTCCATTCCTGATAAAGAAATACTCTTAATATTCAGGACTTTATAAAATGATATAGACTTTGCTATATCTCCTTGCATTTAGACAGGAAGAATCACATTTTCTCCCACAAGATTCTAAGGGTTTCATTATTGCTGGAGCAACTCTTCTTCATGAAAATGTATGTGATCAATAGGGAGGTCCATCGTGTTCTTTTCTTCAGGAATTTGCAGACTACTTGGGATGATCATATAACTTAGAAGATTACACAAAGTGATCTACTTGTCTGTGTAGACTTACACTTGCTCAACTCATCAGCTCCTCAAAGGCTGGACTGTCTCCATCATCCTCATATCCACAGTGTCTGGTACGAAAAAGACATTCTAGAAGCTCAGAAATGACTGGCATATGGTTAAGAGACTGAAAGAACACATGTCTGGATGGGATGTGCTCCTGCTTCTCTTGAGTTGCACTGAGGGAGTTTTGAAGAAGCTGAGCATTGGGAGATGCAGAGGGAAAGTCCGAGACGGGCTGCTGGAGGACTTCGCTTGTGGGCTTGGTCTATGGCTAAGACTAGAGCATGCAGAGCAGAGAAGAAGGCTAATTAAGGCACGTGTTAGCTTTTTAGTCACTGTGACCAAAAGATCTGACAAGAACAACTTAGAGGAGGAAAGGTTTATTTTGGCTAATGATTTCAGAGGTTCAGTCCAGGGCTGGGCAACTCCTTAACTCTGGGCCTGAGATGAGGCAGAACATCATGGTGGAACAGTGTGCTGGAGGAAAGCTGCTCAGTCCATGATGGCCAGAAAGCAGAGAGAGCTCCACTCAGCGGGGATAAGACATAAACCACAGAGGCATGTCCCCAGTAACCCGCTTTCTCTGGCCACAACTTACCTGCCCATAGTCATCATTCAGTAGAGTAGTCCTTTCAAATTATTAATCCAAAAAATGAATAAACCTCCAACATTCATGTACTGTTTCACACAAGAGCTTTGGGGATACCTCGTGTCCAAATCACAATAAGGCAACAGAGAGAATGGCAAGATGAAAAATGTACCAGAAATCCCAGCAACAGTGACCAGCTCAGAATGGCAGAATTTGTTAGATGAGTGAAGAAGAAAGTAGAGGAATCAAATAGTGTGTGCTTCAATTCCGGGGGTCTACTACTAAAGATAAGATATGCTAGAATATTTTTCATGGGCAATGGGAATCCATATTCATCATAAAGATAAATAGGAGGGTGGCAACATCAGATTTTTGCATTTAAGAGCTGTTTCTAGTGGAAGAGTTAGGAAGAGGGAGAGAAAGAGAAGCCTGAAAAGAAAGAAACCAATCACCAGCCATTAAAATAATGTACATGAACATGAAACAAGGTGCATGCCTGGGCTATGTCCTGAAAACACAACCACAGACAGACAGACAGATCCTTTATCTGCATTAGAAATGTAAGAACAACACGACAAGACCCAGTGAGAAAGCTTTGGAAAACTTTCTTAAGAACTGGATATCTGACTCAAGACCTGAAGGACAAACTTAGGTTCATTTGCGTTTACGGTACCCCAGCCCCATACCACCACTGGGGCAAATTTCCACACATTGTCCAATCAGAGGCTGCCCTCAGGGACTCTGACTCTGCTACTTTTTGCCTGGTCTCCCAGGCCTTCTTTGAAATCTCAGTGGAAGCCTCCATGACCCCTTAACTCCAGCATTCTGCTTTCCTGTAGAACCAGCACCACTTGGTTACTGCCAAGGTCTGCTGTCATCTGGAGCAGAAGCCAAGTCTCCAGCCACCATGGCTGCAGCAGCCTCTGAGAGCCTGGGCAACCTGGAAGGCTGAGCATGGGGAAACAACTTCCTAGGACCTCCTGTACAAGGCCTCCCTTTTCCATTTTGAGTTCTATCCTGAACCCCAGATGATGCCATATTAATATCCTCAGCTGATCAATGCTAGAGTACCTACGTGGTCCATCTGACTTTTGGACTATTAATTCTTTATTCTTCTTTTTTCAAAGTGGAATCATAGAAAAATACATAAATAAAACCTTTTTCCTGCTTACAACAGCCACCTTTTGGTGAAATTTATGTGTTAAGACATTTAAGACTCTTCTTTTTCACTAAGGGTAAAGCTAGGAAGAGACAAAGCCAGTAAAGAAGAGACCCCTGTGGTGCTACATATATGAAGATTTCACATAACAAATAAGGGAAACAATACCCAAACTGGGACCTTAATAGACCAGCAAAGGGCATGGACCAAAAAATTCACAGAAGAGAAATTAGAAATGACTTACACCCTCCTTTGGGAAAAGGGGTGGATTTCCAAACATTCTAATAAAAATAAGAAAGGATGCAATTTTTAAAAATGAGGCAATTTTTCACACATCTAATTAGCACATATTAAAAATTTAAAAGGAGGGAGAGGGGAAAAATGGTATATGAAAAAGTCTGGCTTAACTTTCTTTCCTGAGTTACTCTAGGGAATAATAATTAGCACAACACCCTTTTAGGAACAATTCAGTAATATGTATCATGAGTCTCTTCAAAATTCCAATTTGACCCATTATTTCTACTTCCAGGATACAAATAACAATGAAATAATCCTGAATAACACAAGAAGTTCATGCAAAGAAACACTGTGTTGAAATTATATTTATGATAGTGATACTCACAAACTTATGTGTGCAGAAAATTCAAGTTGTATCTGTGAAGATTGTTTAAAAAGCAAATTTTTGTTATTGTTAAATTCAAAATAAGATTTTACAACAACCAAATTTCATTGACATGTGCATATAAATTAGCACAGAATTACAAAATCATAAAATTGAAGTCCTGAATGATTATTTTTAAAAGTTTTATTTTCCATATTATATGTAACTGATCTATAGTTATAGTATAGCCTCTAACTATAGTTATAGTTATTGTAGTAGTTCCTACCATAATAATTAAGAGAAAACTTTATTTAAAAACAAACACAGAACTGAGAGGGTGAGGGTAGGTCTTTCATGACAAATTATGGAGGAGGCTCACAATCTGTGGCTTCAACAACTTGGCCTCAAAGTGGAAAGTATTTCATTGACACCCACCGGTCCCACCCACAGATGTGACCCTAGGCCTGCTAATCATTTGTGACCTGACAGCATCGAGGAGTTCCCTCACATCCCCCTTGACCCAGCAGGAGAGAAGAAAAAATAAATCTGGAGGAGACTAAATTAATATTGAATGAGAACAAGTCACAATCATTGGCAAAGCAAATTGTGTAAAGAATTGTAGCTGATGAACGTCATATACACCGCGAATCAAATTTCAAATGATTGGAAAGAAAAGAAATTCTCTGTATTTAGTCTGTCACCTCCCTTCACAGGAAGTGACCTCCATGAGAATGTGGACCTTTGAACGGTCTGGTCCACCTCTGTAATATCTATAATATCCATAAATGCTCAAGAAATACATGGCAAATGAACAAGTAAGCTCAATTGCTGAAGCCAAAAACCTGGGAGCCTTCCCGAGTTTTCTCAAGCCCAGCCCCATAGCCAAACCATCCTTTTGTTCTTTCTTAAAACACATCTCCAGTTGTCCCCTCTGTCTGTTTCTGCTGCCTGCCCCTCCCTCCAGGCCACCATCTCTCATGTCTGGGGAACATCAGCAGCCTCCTCTCTTTCTCCTCTCTCCGCCTCCTATGCCTCCTATGCACTCTCCCTCCATCAGTGAGACTGATGATCTTGAAGTCCAATCAGATCAGGTCATTCTGCTGCTTAACTTCAAAGTTTTCCAATTGTCCCACCTGCTTATTGGGGTCCTCAATCACCTATCTTAAGTGCCACTTTCTATTTCCTCCCAATTGTCCCCTAAGATCACATCCCCCACTTATTCATCATACCATGATCACGTTGCTCCATTTCTTGTCCCCTCTCACCATTTCTCCAACATTCTAGCTCCTTCCTACCATAGGTCCGGTTTTGATGTTGTTCCTGCTGAACAGAATACACTCAAGCTTCAATTTAAATAACCCATCTTCAAAGACAAATTTATTGTCGACTAATTAAATATTTTCTTATTATTTTCCATATAGCTTATTTTTATTTGTCTTGTAGAGTACTTCTGATAATTTGGAATTAGTATATGTTTGTCTTTTAAGTCTGTGTCTCCCACTCAAATGATACCCCATGAGAATCAGGGTCATTATCAGACTAGTCTACCTTAGAAACTCAATGTCCGTTCAGCATCCTGCAAAACAGGTGTTTCCTAAATGAATGAATGAATGAGCTGCTATAGAGAGAAGTGATTAACCACAAAGATCCACTGAATGAGTGAAGGATGGGATGGACCAACATGGAGCTTAGGAAGTAGATAAGAAAAGAGAAAGCAATAATAAAAGCAGCACTTAACTGTAATAGCTCAACCTGAGCAGAGTTTCACCAATGCCTCTGGGAGGGAGCAAATAACAGGGCAGGTTGTGAGGTCTTGGAGTGCTAATGGAAGAGAATGCACTCCAACCTTTTTATAAAGTTTGTATAATTCATTAGAGGGAACACTGTCTCTTTTTCAAATATATTTACAAAGCTTATACATTTTGTGTTCAGCAGTACTTACCAATTGCAGTCTGTCCATTGGCACAGTATCCTGGGTTTAAAGAAGACCATTGGACCAACAAGGCTCAGAGGGGGAAGCCCTGTGTCCGCGAGTGCATGGAACTGTCGAGACGGCCCTGCAGAGAGTGGGTCTGAACAGAGCCGATTTACACGTAGGGGAGGGGCCGTCCCTTCAGAGAACACAGATGGCAGAGGACACGCTCCAGGATTGTGCTTTGAACACGTGGGGAAAGCAATTATAAAGGGATTTAAGATGATGGCAGAAATGGAGAGGTTAAGTCCCCATCCCTCTGTGGTGTATGAAGTGATAAAATGAAAAAGCTCTGGAACATCAACTAAACTCATCTGGCAAATTGTTTTTGGGAAGCGACGGGTTTGTGCGTTTGGACTCTTATCAGCTGTGTAAACACCCCATTATCTAGCTGGTTACCTCCACGATTCCATATACCCCATGCAGGCTTCACATACCTACCCACAGACCCAACACAGACAGACAAAGACACCCTTCTGGGTGACCTTGGACATTTCTGTTTCCACATCGGAGCATGTCACATGCTTCATGGTCACAATGACCCTTTTGGTGGGAATCCAGCCCAGAGAAGCACAGATTTCCAAAAGAAATGAAGGGCTAGTTGACATCCCTGACTGAATGGCAGGATTCAAAAAGGATGGTCTGCTGACTGAATAATCACTTTGTTTTCTTTTTAGGTCCCCCAATTATGTTAATTTGGAAACTGTATCTATTAATTGCCCAATTAGACATCTGGTAATCACTCTCTACAGAAATATCCCAAATCATAGTGGCAAGGGCTGGGTGCACTATTTTATTGTATCGCAAATAAAAATCTAATTTGGATTTAATAAAAACTAATTCCAGCTAATTTGATACCAATTGATCATTAACGGGGTGCATTTTGTGGTTTATCAAGTTATAAGAAGGGTGTATAATTAACTGGAAATAGTGTCCACAAGGTTATAATTAAATTCTTGGTAACTTTTAACTTTCAGTAAATGTTTTACCACTTAATTAACTTTCAGAAGATGATTTATAATATGATTTATTAAATGCCGATTGCACAGAGTGCTGGGACAACTAATGAGCATAGTGATGGAGTCTCCTATTTACAAAGTGTCTCTTCTTTCAAGCTAAGTAAATATCTTGTTGCAGAGTAAATAAGACATCCACATACCCTTTTAGTGAAAATTAATAATCAATTATGGGATGAGTGATTGGGATTTTTTTTTAACCTTCCGGTTATAGCGTGGCATTCACACTTCTTTCATTTTTATTTAGTAGAGACCTATGCGTCAGTGAGAATAACAAGAGCGTGCCTGATTTTCGTCCACTTCCTTTGCTCCACTGAGAACAGCACCCCCATCTGGCTGGAGGAGGCAAGAGGGCAGAGACCACAGGCCATATCATCACAGGTATCACCTGTGTTCTCGGGTCTTTGTGCACAAATCAGCAATGCATAAGCCCTTCACATGCTACAGAGACAAGACGGTTGCCACAAGGAACACAGGGTTAAGAAGGCCACAGGGTCTGCAGTGTCTTTTATATCTAAGGCATTTCAGTTCACATCCAAAATTCCCTTTCTTCTGAAGTGGCTCTGATGAGCTTTGTATTCTATGGATGTACCGTTGAGATGAACACAGAAAGTGGAAGTGTCACTATGAGATTTAAAGAAGACACCACCTGTGAAGAGGCTCTTGGGCAAGCACTGGCTGTAATCCATCTCCTCTGTGGCATGATTGTCATTTCCCAGTGATTTGTCAACTGTCTTTCTTCCTGATCACATCAGAAGCCTTATAAGGGCCCAACCAGATCTGGGTCTGCTTATCCCTGTTTCTCCATCAGCCCTCAATGAACTGGGACTTACCCAGTGAATGATGCATTTTGGGTCCCAAACCTGTGTTCTTCAAAAGAAGAAAAGGAAGGTTGGGGTGTAGCTTGGTAGTCGAGGACATACTTAGCATGTGTGAGGCCCTGTGTTCCAGCCTTGAAGTCAAAGAAGAAGGAGAAGAAAGAAGAGGAGGAAGAGGAGGAGGAGACAGAGGAGATGAAGAAAAAGAGGAGGAAGAGGAGGAGGAATAAGAACAGGAAACCAGATTTCAAATCATGGTCTGTTACCCACGAAGTCAGATGGTATGTAATAAATATTGCAGTCGCCGTTCTCTGTGGCAAGACAGGTGTCCCTAGGACTCTGACTCTGCCTTCAGCCTCCCACAGCACTCCATCGAGGGTGCCACTCTGCTCTTCTTGCTCTCTGAGCTGCTTCTATGCTCCCAATATGACCATCTGAGCTTATTGGAGTAACATTTCCCCACAAATATCTCAATTCGCTCTCAGGCCAAGCCTAGTCCTGCAGGGGCCATCTCATTTGCATCTAAAGGTATCACAATCTTGCTGAGCAAGTCCCTTCCACCCCAGACATCTTTCAAGATCTGAGCTCAGCACCGTTTTAACGTGATGCTTCTCGCTTTCCCTGCGGCCTGTTCCAGGAAGGTGAACTATATTAAACTTGCTGCTGTAATGTTTGGGCTTATTGATTTTTTTTTTTTTTAAACTTGGCACCAAACATCCAAAAGGCAGTTTAAAAAAATCAAAAAGGGAAAGAAACAAGAAGGGAGAAATACGCACCCAGCTGCAACATTTAGCACTGTCCGCGGTGGGAGGCATTCCCAAGTGTTTATGCTGTAGAATGTATCCAAACAAGGGCTCTTCGCTTGATGGCCTTTTTAAATGGAGGTGACAGGTTAAGGTGGTAAGCAATGCCAAAGGAAGGGATGTGAGTTCACTGTTTTATATCACCAGGCCGGCACTTGGCTGACTCGTCCAAGACAGAAAACACACTTTGGTGAGACGCTTTGCAAGTAAGAATTCTGTTCTGGCAGCCTCTAAAATTTGACAGCCAGATTCATTATGGGAATCTTGAGGTCTATAGTGTTACCACAAATTCAAAGGTGCTCTTCATGCAGTTGCCTTTTGAGGGTTATAGGATCAAGTTTGCTCATCGATTAGATTTGACTTTTCTGGGCAGATTGCAGAGGTTGGAGGCTGGTATTTAACCTGGTCTTACATAAGAAATAGTCATCTCAAACCTGCTCCAGGGACCACAACTGAAGGAAGACTGTGGCCTTGTTGTAATCCATCACCTCCATCTGTCCCTCAGTCCACCCTTCCTACCTCCATTTCTTCATCTATAAATCCATTCATCTGAGTCTCCTTTCCAAAAGTTACATATCAGACACTGTAACAGGCACCATGGATTTGTAAGATGACAAAATTATTGCACACCTTCAAATGTCTTACCGTTTTCCAAATCTGGTCTTCTCTTCCATCTTTTATGCTTTTTCTCTTGCTATTATTAGCCTTGAAATGTCCTTTTCTACTAAGGCAGTTCTACCCATAGTTAAAATCCCAGTCCAATGATACCATCATCTTAGAAAGGTTTCTCAAATGTCCACTCCTGAGTTAATGGTTTCCACCTATTTATTTGCTTCATATTTCATGCCTACATATTCACCAGAGCTTGCCATGTTTTATGTTGGTCATTTAAAATACTGCTGGGAATAATAACTGCAACAACAAGAAAAAGATTTTATTTGAGAAATACTCAGTATGACAAGGTACTTTGCCAAGCACTTCACAAGTTAAACATTTAGTCCTTACAACAATCCTGTGAAGGAGCTACTATTATCATCCTTAATTCATAGAGAAAACTGAGGCACAGGAGTCACTTGTATCACTTACCTTGGGAGTGAGCTCTCTTTGAGAGGTGTGAAGGGACTCATTACCACAAAGCCTAGTTGGTGCCTCTCACAGAGGCACAAAATAGACCCTTCCACAAAAATACTGTGATGAGGAAATAAAAAAATAAATGCAGTTCAAAACATCTAGGTTATATGTCACCTTCCTAAATGACCAGATCCAATTCTGAGAACCACAAAATAACTGTAATATTACAGTGGTTCTTACTTGAGCACCTTCCTTCCTCAGTCAGATGTAGATACCCTGGGGATGTGGGTGCAATGCAAGGTGCTGATTCTATGTGCTGAATATATATCAGATAAAAGCTGCACCTGATATGCATTTTGCATAGATTATCTCCTTTAAGAACTCACCACAGCCCATTAGGACAATTGCAAATTCATTTCACAGATGCAGAGGTTTAGAGATGTTTCGAACCCTGCCCAAGGTCACCTAGCTGCCACAGAGTGGAGTCGGTGCTCTGAGTGAGGCAGGCTTTCACCAGAGCTTCTGTGCTTCAACACCTGCTCTGCTTGAGGCATGCAGGGAACAATAGAGCAGCAAACAGTCTGAGCATCTGTGTGTGTACAATTCATAATACATGAATTTTATTAATGTTGTTTGGAGCTTTTAGGTTCAAATCTATATTCTTAATTGCACACCCATGTCAGCATGCCTGACCGTGGTGTTTTTTTCCATCCCCATGGGATATTTTCTATTTAGGTTCATGAACAGATCAATACATACCACTGCCCTTGACATGCAAAGTAACCCTACTAATTTAATGTCATTATTTCTTGTCCCGGAACATACAACTAGGATTTCAGCAAAACCGTGAGTGCAGATGGTATATAATCATTCTGCAATCACTTGCAATCCTTTATTGGTTTCTACTACAACCTTGAAATTCCTTTTTCAAAGATCACAAATGACCCTTTGCTCACCAAAACTAATGGCCTCTCCTCAGCCATCATTTTTCTGGAACTTGCTGAACCATTTGATATCACTCGCTCATCACTTTCTGCTTTGGAGCTCTTTACTGCCTGAGATTCTCTGTCTTTAGATACTGGATACCTTTTAATTTCACCATTTACTTACAATTTTACTATGCAACTTACAGAGTTCACCATTTTCTACGCCCTTCAAGGTGAGCTATTCTATTGACATCCCAAGTAAAAATGATTCAAACCCCTGTTGGCATTATAAGGAGAAAACAACAAATTTTACTATTATCCTGAAGGTTTTGATCATCCATTTGAGAATTCATGTTTCAAAACTATGAGCTGCAGAATCAATGTCCAAAATTCATTTTGAAGTAGCTACATAGAAAAGGAATGCAAACCCAGTCTTTCAAAGTGGATGTAGGACAACTTCATTTCCAAACATCAAACTCTTGTCTTGTGCCTATGATTGATCGGGCCTCTACCTGTTAAATATGACAAACTTCATTTCAAAACACATAGACATGGGAGACTGAGAAATACAACAGACAGGAAATGAGAAGTGGAAAGAAAACATGAATCCTCTTTAACTCATAAAAAGTTGGCATTCTTTCAAAGCCTGACTTCTCACTCTTGTTCTATAGAGAAGTTAAAGTATGCAACCACAAAAAAAATCCTATAATAGATATATATAATTGTACAAAATAGTCAAGAAACTAAAATGACTTGTTAGAGATATCTAGTCACTCTTTGGATTTTGAAGGAATAAAAATTATCTGAAGCAGAGTGTGTGCACACACATGCACACACACACACACACACACACACACACACACAGTATACAATGTTTGCTGTGCTTCATCAGAACCAAGCCATCTGCTGTGGCTGTGATTTTAGTTTAACTGACATGAAAACACTGTTAGAAATATCTGCACAGATCCTTGGGCTGTTCACAAACATTTCCTCAATTGATATAGTGATCATATTCTCCCTCAGGAGCCTAAGGGGAGAGGACAGAATGCAGAGTCCAGCCCAGCCTTGACCTGGGCATCTGTAACACAACAGCAGAGTTTCACAAATGCAGTGTTTCAGGGTACAGACTGGGTTAAGCTTATAATCAGGTATGGCCAAAAAGATCTAAAAATTGGTGACTGCCCTGTCAAAAGGAGCTTCACATATCAGACCACAGAACCCAATCCACACTTTGGTTCCAAAGAAGGACCTGTGAGTCATGAGGAAAAAAATTAAAATAAAAATAAAGCAAGGAGTCAGACCATTCTGGGGTGTAGAAGGGATAAATAAAATCCATCTTTCCTGCACATGCACTTGGATGTGTCCTTGAGGATCCAAAAGATCCGCTGCCCAGACTCTGGATGCACAGGATGCAGGTGGATTGGTCTGGTTTCAGAGCACAGGGTTGGCATGGAGAGCAGCCAGAAGAGAAATAGCATGTGCACATTTCTTAAACAAAAATGTTGAACGAGAACCTGAAATGACATGAAAAGGACCTCAGGACCATTCCCCTGTCTCTGAGAAGGAAAGGTGTTATGCTGACATGCTTTGTTCTTTTCACGTGTTCATAAAAGAAGACATTATTGCAAGCCTCTTACATAACTTGATACACTAACATCCGCTTCTCTCACCCCTACTTTCTTTGTGGATTTTTTTTTTTTTTGCACTATGTACATTGACATGACAGCGTATTTTTCTTGTCAGTTCAGCTAGTTGGTATGGCAACATTTAATTTCTTGAAGGGATGTCTATCAACATTGGGGTGAAAAATGCAGTACTGGTTCATTGTACCTGCGTGAATCATCACCTCCAACAACAACAGTGACAAAATATTATAATAATAATAACAATGATGGCATAGACACCAAGTGTGATGATTGAGGTAAAGGAAGCAGAGACTCAGCAGAAAGATATCCCAAGACTCAAGTTCCAGAGATTCCTTTCTGATTCAGTAACTTGGGGTAAGAATCCCTTTAAGTGGCAATTTCTTACCTAGGAAGGGAAGCTCTTTATACATTATTGAAGGTTTGTGCACAATTCCCAGGACTGGAGAACTTAAGATGAAATAAAAGTTAAAAGGAAGGAAAGAATAATGTGCTGAATATTTCCCAGCACATAATAGGATCATAATAAATAAGAGTCTCCACGTCTGTTTTCATAATCTAAAGCAGTGCGGTAATTTTGAAGAGTTTTGAAGGAAAGAAGATAAACATCACAGCCGGATGCAGCAGACACATCCAGGTTCTTTTCTCCCACACGAAACAGCCTTAGCCTCACGGCCATTTGACATCTGATTTCTGGTCAACAGTAGGCATGGCCTTGTCAACTCTGTGGAGTCACACCCCAGAAGCCGTGGCCTCCGATCTCACATAGATTCCTCCCTGAGCCATAAGGGAGATACTTCAGAAAGTCCAAGCTGAGAGCAAAAGACTGTTTAACCAAAAAGATAGTGCTCCAAACAGTTTCTTCATCAAGATGATTTTCAAAATAGAGAGCAGGAGTAAATGCATGCATGATAATAGGGTATATGAATTCAGTGCTTCTGTGAGAGGCAGAGAGCTCAGAATTCTGTAAATGAAATCTAGTTTAATCCTCTGAACTACCAGTGGAAACAGGAGCCTTCTGATCTCCACTTCACAAGCCAGAAACAGAGTTCAGTGGTCATATAGCCAGTGCTCAAAGTCACACCGTGACCAAGTAATGGCCTGAAATTCAAATCTACATGGGTTTGCTAGGATTTACCCTATACAGAAGAAAGAAAGAAAAATAAAATACTCTAAACAGAGGCCTAAAAATAGGACAGGGGCGGGAATGGAGGAGGTAGAAAGAGAGACAGAGAGAAAGAAGAGAAAGAAGAAAGACGATAATCAAAGACAATAATGAAAAGAAATAGAAACAATAGAGTTATTTCCTAAAAGAAAAAAAGCAAAAATCAACTTGGCTTTGCCTTGGTGCTTTTTCTCCCCTAATCCCTCACTTTTGGAAGGCATTAGTATGTTAAGACCTTGAATAAAATAACTCAGGGAAAAAAAACAAAAACTAAACTTCAGTGCAGAGCAGTGTGTTTGGACACATACAGACCACAATTGGTTTACATGTTCTTTAGAACTTGGTTCACAAAAGAACAGTCTTACTTTTAGGGCCTATTATTCATGCTGTCTTGGCCAGAGTTTGCTTTTCTCTTCCCAAGTCCCTTTGGAAAATGTTGTTTTCAGTGTCCATCTATGAATAGACCGGTGGACTCAATGACCTTGGTGGATGAAGACTGCCACAGAAGGATTTATTTCATACTGGAATTACCCCCAGGAATTCAACACGACGTGGACCAGTAATAGCCTGTTATCTTTCAACGGTCTTTTCAATCTCCTGTGCCCTCCTTCGACAATCTTTATATTCTTTATCTTGAACATCACGAGTCACCCTGTCTCTCTCAAGCACAATGGTGTCTTGTTAGTCTTCAGATATTTTAGGACTTTGGGTTTATTTTAGGACTTTTTTCTTGAACCATTTGATCCCACCCACCTCCTTAGAACTAGTGGAAACTTCTAAAATTTTTTAGCTTTATTTCACATATTTAGCAAAACTATTTCAACTTCCAAATTAATGCATTCCCAGCTTTAAAGGTCCAGCTGTCTTTTGATACCATCCATCTTCCCCCTGGTGTCAAAAGTCAAGTCTATGAGTTTTTGTCAAAGCTGTCTCCATTTCAACTCCAGAGTCAGGCATGATCGCAGGCTTATGGCTGGTCAAAGAAGAGCTCAAGAATGGGTTGCAAAAGCGTAGGAAAAAGGGCTTTGTACTCACCTTAAAGAAATGATAAAACTTTAAGATGATGGATATGCTAATTATCCTGGGTGGATCACTGCCTAATATATACATGAATACATGAATCAAAACATCACATTGTGCTTCATAAATATGTACAGATACTTTGTCAATCAAAAAAAAAAAAAAAAAAAAGAATGGGTATGTCATTCAATTGAGTTCCAGAATTTTTTTTTTCTTCATGATTCTTCAGGTTGAAAAGATGTAAGCTGAGCTGTGTGTCCCCTTTCCTTCTGAAGTGGAACCTGGGACGATGTGAGCCTCCTCAGGCTAGCAGTCATCCTGCCACCAGGTATCATGAAGGAATTAATTCAACCAAGGGGAATGGAACTGAGCGGTGAAGGGAGACTGACTCCGGTGGCCCTGGCTCCTGGGAAGCTGCTCTGCATCCCGTTACCAGGGATACCTCCTGGGTGCAGTCGCGCAGTCTCACCTGGCTCTGCACTGGGATTTCATGCTTTACTGTCGCTATCTTGAAATTATTCATAGTTTTAATCTTCAAAGTTGGGTTTTGTAAGTGAAATTCATTGGGATAATCGAACATGCTCTGGCCGCTTGCAGCCAGGGCTCAGGACTATTTCCGTCTCCTACTTACCTCCCTGCTCTCCTGGGACAAGTTCCCCACTGCCAGCTTCCTGCTCCCTGGAGTCTTGCCCCCCCCAACCCCACTTACTGTTTTGTGCACCCCATAGCTGAGGCGCAATAGCTGATCTCTCTGCCCTGTTCCTTAACTCAGAAGCAGCTATGGTAGGGAAAGGGCGGGCAGCCGTCCACCATCCCCTCAGTCCCCAGCAGCAACCTGTGGGTATGGAACAGGGTGTTGAGTTGGCACATGGCTTGCAGCATCTTAGGGTAGAGCTAGGTAATGACCAGTCCTGACCCAGGATGCAAGCACCATGGCTATTCAGAAGTCAGTCAACTCAGCAGGAACCAAGGGTGTCCTCAGCAAAGGTTGCAACACCTGGGGTGACTTGCTCTAAAGATTGGGGCACTCTCCTCCGACAGGGTCCCACCTTTTCATGTTTCTCTGGGTCTCACCTTATATGTCTCTGGCCCTGCATAGTATCCCAGGTTTTCAACTACATCAGAGAACAAATTCCCTTCTTAGCACGAGTCTTTGAATTAGATTTTCTGCCAGAGGAAGACTGGACATTACTGTTTTCTGCGTGGTCCTGAGCCAGCTGACACATTCCAATCTTCTGGTCTAGCTCTTTGCCTTCCTGGCTTCTGGACAGCTGCTCCACTTCTCACTGATCTTCATGCTGCTGCTCTGCCCCTACTGAGCCCAAGGGGGAGACTTCAGATGCTCTCTTAATCCCTAAAGCACAGCTGAGACCAGGCTGCTTGAAAAATGAGGCTGGCCCCTAGGGAATTAGAGCAGACAATATGATAAAGGCATGCAAATCCCGAAGCAAGCTTGCAGACTCTGGACTCTCCAGGCCTCGAGCGAGCACAGACTATCTCCCTACCTCTTTCCCCCTGGCTTTTCACCATGTCGCAGAGGCCAGACTAGACGTCCTTAGTGATTGACAGTGTTTCACTTGCCCCCTCCGCTCCTCAGAACCTATATCTCCATTTTCCTGAAACCCTCAGAAAGCGAAATTACTAAGCCAAATCAACCTCTGAACAGCACCAATGGGAAAAAATTAAGAATCAAGGTAGTGGCTTAAAGTTCAAGCCTGACTCCATTTGTAGCCATCAAAATTTCAGAAATTTAGTAGTAATTCCATCACAAGGCACCTAGTTATGCAACATACATTTTATTCCATGGTTGTAATGAATTTAAAGACATAAATTCATTGTTTTTGTCCTCAACAATTCAGTTCAATAGGAAATTATCAAACAATCACACATGGTTTCAAAATGAAATTAAGACTATTCGGACCAAGGCACTTCACTGTCCAACTATCCATGGGCCAAATGTGATTTTAAGAAAGTGTTTGTCTTATTTAATGTGTGTGTGTGTGTGTGTGTGTGTGTGTGTGTGTGCTGGGGATTGAACCTAGGGACTCAGGCATGTTAGGCAAGCACTCTACCACTGAACTACACCCACCGACACTTATCAAAATTAATTTTCACACTGAAAATTTTGTTACATTTACTATCCCCAATTAGTTATTACTGCTTCCTTTGGTTTTATTTTAGTCCTGTCTTTGTTTGTTCATTTTTGTTTTTAATGAACTTCTTTGTCCTGTCCCTGAGGTATTTGAGTTTTTAAGCCCGGAACCATCAACTTGACACCAGGTTAAGGTGATTTAGGGCTTGAGACCATTTCACCCCAATATGTGTCCTATTTAACTTCCCACCTCTGTCCCAGATTCTGCCTTTCCTGCCACATGTAATGCCTTCCCATTTGCTATCCATGCAGAGACGCTCACCTTTACTCCCTTACACATGACATTTGGTTTAAGAACTCTCCCCATTCTGGAACCACCTCACAGAACCCCAGTCATCCAGACCCTCTTCAAACGTCCCTTCCCAGAGCATCATGTGTTAGAAGGCTGAATCAAGACCAGAGCTGGGGAAGTGAGAGGGAAATAAAGGGTGGTAGGGAAGAAGGAGAGGTGGTCAGGGAGGCAGCAGTTACTACTCTGGAATTCACAGAATAACCTGTGATGGGCTGACAGATCTGACTCCATGAGAATGTTCTAGGTCAGACTCTAAGGGAAATGACTAAACAGATTCCATTTTGCTCTGAGTCTCCATGTTATGTAGGAAAGAAGCTTCTCCCATGGGAACACCCTGCCTCTGTGCCCATCATCAGTTACTTGGTGTGACATGTTTGATAATATACAATGGCAACTCCTATGTAGTAAAGAATCACTCGCTTTTGATTCCTATTACTCCTAAACAATGTACCATGTGAACAGTGATTGTGTGGATGTTAGCAACCATTCTTTAGTTTGTACCTAGGTAAGGGTCAATTTGACCCACTTCCTCCTCTGTCAATGATCTCATGATGTTAATGTGTAATTTCGAATCATAGCAACAGACACTTATGATTGATGTGATTTTTGGTATAAGAACCCCTACAACCCTATGGTCAGGGCTATTCTCCCAATAGCCATTTTTTGGGGCATTGTGTGAGACAGTCAGTTGACCTGCTTAATAAAGACTCTCAAATTTGGACTTCTCAGTGGTGATCGGACTGTTCTTAAGTTGCACCCATAACAAACCATGACAGGAAAGCCCCCTGAGGTCTGTATAATGCTCTATTTCTACTTGTTTCTGAGGACAGAGTTCCTGTTGTCATCTCACAGATAATGTTTTAGTCAAATTTTTTTCATTCCTAGGACTAAAAGACCTGACCAGAACAACACAGAGGAAGAAAAAATTATTTTAGTTCATGGTTTCAGAGGTGGCGGTTCATAGACAGCCAACTCCATAGCCCTGGGCTGGAGATGAGACAGATCATCATGGAGGAAGGATATGGCAGAAGAAAGCAGCCCAGAACAAGACCACTAGGAAGCAGAGCCCCACTCACCATGGCCAAAATGTGAATCCCCAAGGCGCACGACCAGTGACCTGCCTTCTCCAGCCACTCCCCACCCACCTACGGTTACTGCCAAGTTAATCCATTTCAGTGGATTAATGCACTAATTAGCTTAAATCGCTCATAACCCAATCATTTCACCTCTATACTTTCTTACATTGTCCTACACGTGAGCTTTACTAGGAGATAGAAAGAGAAGGAGAAAGAGCAGCCAGTAAGGAATTTTCAGCTCTCCCTAATTTCAAAACTGTGCTGCTCCTGCCTCCCACAAGTTAACCTCAGGAGGTCTAGGGCTGCCACGGATCCCATGTTGCAGGTAACAGAACTGAGGGTTAGAAGGGTCAGAGCTCTCTGAGGACACACACCCTGTTCTGTGTCAGAACTAAGATGCCCACCCAGGTGTAGAACATGCAGGGTCATGCTCTTTATTCTGTTGACTCCTGAGTCAGAAAAATCAAGTCGGGTGATTCTAAAAAGCTTTTTTATAACTTCCTGAGGCCAGAACAGGATAAGATGCAGGCAAGGATGGCAAGTTCTGGGATATATTCTTCCACCTTGAGAGTTCATAAAACTTGTTGCTTGGGAACCTTGGTCACCAGGCAGGAGAAAGAGAGAGTTCTCAGTGCTCTTATGACCCCATGGCCTCCTTTGATTTAACAAGTGTTCTTTATAATTGTCTATACTTTAAAGTTGTGGTTCTCAAAGTGTGGCATGAGTACCAGGAACATCAACGTCACCTGGGAACTTGATACAAATGCACATTGTCAGTCTCTACCCTAGACCTACAGAATCAGAGACTCTGGGGGGTGGAGACCAGTGACATGTTTGAAGAAGCCCTCCAGGTGATTAAAATGCACATTTGAGTCTGAGAACCACGGATTGCAACTGCACAAAACCCTTCCAGATCAATTTCCTCAGTGGTTCTTTCTGGAAACTTTGAATCTCTTTCTTTTTCCCACCATATATTTGAGGCTAAAAGGAGATGAAACTTCCTGAATGTAAATCACGGGGAGCTGGCTTTAGGACAGCACACTTCTTCTGAGTGTTGTGAGGTGTCTCTGGGGGATCCCACCCATTAGGAGATTTAAGGGAGGACCTTGTCACCTCTACTCTGAGCATCCACATGCTTCATTACAAGTCAATGGGCATATATTCAATGTGGATACCTCGTAGGACCCTAAGTGATGTGGGAAGGTATATTTAGACCAATCCACTTGATTTCAGCCAGGAAGATAACTTGGATATCCAAGTAGCTTTGTGATCTATTAGATCTCATCACAAAAATCTACCTGCAGAAAAATGAAATATCCCATTATTTTTAAAAATGCAAAACACTGTTAAAATATCTTCAAATTGGAGAAAGGAGAAAAGGAGTGATGTTTCTATGTGACCACAATCATGGTCACTCTCCTACTTCAAAATTTCATTTTACTTCCATCCATTCACTACAGGGGTCCTCCATCTGAGTTGCACTCTAGAATACCTGGAGAATGTGCAATCTTGATGACCAAATTCTATCCTAGACCAATTAAATCAGAATCCCTTGGGGAAGGACCTGGCTTTGTTTAAAGGACTCCAGTTGGTTCCAGTACACAGTCATGTTTGAGAGTCAGTTACCTAGGGACGTCAGTCACCTTAGCATAGTCTACAAATGCAGAATTACTCCAAATCCTGCCTGGGTGTTCCAAACTTCACGCCAGATCTTAGCATCCTGACCTCTCTCTTTCCCTAAACTACACTTCAACAGCTTCATCACTTTCAGGCTTTGCATCTGCTGTCCCTCCTCCCAGCTCTTCCTGTGTCTGACTCATTAGCATCCTTCAGGTCTCAGCCCAAATTCTGCCTCCTCTAAAAGCACTATGTTGGCCACTTCATCTAAAGTCAGGTTCAGTGTCATTTTTCACGGACCACCTGGCTTATCTCTTGTGGAGTATGTTTTACGGATTTGATTAGATACGTCTTGACTTTGGGTATGTGATTGGGCTTAACCTACTTTCATGGCGGATCCAGAGAGCAGAGGCCTCACTCCTCCCATTCACTACTATATCCCCATATCTGGAAGGATGTCTGGTTCAATAAATATTGCTTGAATAAATGAATGAAGGAGAATGAATGAACTCAGTGGATCTGGTGATTAATCCTCGGTCCTATAATCACATTCAGTGTGTGAACTCCAGTGTTCTGAGGCCAGCTTCATTGATTTTTTTCAACTCCATCTAACTGACCATTTCTGTTTTCATTCTATTCACACATGTTTAGATCAACAAGGTTAGAGGAGACATACTGTTCCTAATAAGGAACCTGGGACTTGGTGACTTGGAATTCACCTTATGTGATATGGCAAGGAGTAGGCGAGTAGCCACGGTATAAAACCAGCTGCTTAAATACCATCACCTCAAGTCTGATTTAAATGAAGTCAGTAAATTATGCCTCCAGACCCTAAGCCATTTATTTCACCATGCTGGAGAAAGAAAAAGGAGTGTTCAGAGAAACAATTTCTCTGCCTAGGTATTTCATTTAAAAACGAATTGAAGGGGTCCCCGGTGGGAGAACATGGCACCTGATATTATTGTGGGAGACACTTTCTTTAAAAATGGAATAATCAAATGGTGGTTCACCCACGCCAGTCAGTTCTCCCCATTAACAATAATGGAGGGCTGTGAGATGGGGTGAACTTCAGTCCTTAGTGTGCCCTAGGGGAGACAGAAGGCAGGCAAGTCCTCTGCCTACAGAAGCAATAACATCAATGTTAACAATAAGTCACCTTTGTCAACTCTTTTGGTAGCTATTATTGGGGTAGTGTTAATATTTTTCCTCTTCCATTGATTCTGACAATGAAAACACCCGTGAATGCTATTTTGTTAGTTGAACATGTGCAACAGGGGTGTGTTTTGCTCTTTTGCTACTCACGATAAAACAACCTCATCCATTATCAGCATCAGAGAAGGCTAAGACTGAGCTGTCATCACTAGGGATTGGATTTCAATATTTACCCAACTGGCGTTTGTTTCTGGAGTATGTTTGGAAGAGCAGGGGGTAATTTAATAGCTATAATTTTCCTTGAACTTTGTTATAATTCTAAGAACAAAGTAAGAGTCCTTGTTTCCATTGGACAGAAGAGGAATCTGAAAGCAAAGTCTTCCAGTTACTGAGTGACAAAGCTGGATTAAAACCCACAGAGAGCACAGACCATCATGCACCACAGAACTGGGGAACTCTACAGGAGATAATGATAATAATAATAATAATAATAAAAACAGCAACACTAATATAGCTATTAGTACTATTAAAAGCACCAATAAATGTTAGGTATATGACAACATTATAATAAACATATTATACATATAATCTTATTTACATCTCACAGTAAGCCATTTAATTCTCACCACATACCTATACAGTGGGAATTATTACTTTTTCTTTATAGATGAAATATCAAGAGTCAGAAAGTTTAATGGCTTTCTTAAGAGAATAGTCAATAAGTGGTGAGCTGTCTTTGAACATGCATCTTCAATCCTTTTCTCTTCCCCTACACTTTGTATGAATTGCGGTAGAAATTGTCAAACTTCTCTAAGCAATGAGGATATGGAACCCAAAGACGTGAAGCCTGGCTGGGCTACTAAGTCAATGTGTGAGCTTTGGACAAATCCTCCCTTCTTTCCAATGGGCTATCAGGCTGAGCTACCTCTATGGTATCTTAATGCCTCGCCAAGGGCTCTTTCCCAAACACCAGCCTGCACAAAACACACACAAGGCCACCATCTGGTAAGCTGGTCACTTGGGCTCTTTCAAATGTGAGATAACCCAGTTTAAAATACTGATGATGAATCAACCCCTTACCAGACACAAGTCCCAGAAAGACAATAAAAATGGGAGCTGCTATTGGAAACAGGCAGGAGAGACTTTGGTGTCCTCGTTACTGTGGCTCATAGGAAGAGGTGCAAGTGACTCATGGCCTCCCCCTGTGTGCTATTCACAAGGGTTTTGGAGTGGGGGAAACAGAGAGAACATAATTACACAAACTTGAAAATGAGGTAAAGACCAAATTAAAGCAGTAAGCCCTAGGTATAAATACAAATAGATGACTATCAGCAAATCTCTTATGGCAGCAAGTAAAAAGTAATATTCAGAGATCCTCTTGCTACTAAAATAAAAGTGGAGAATAAATGTGGGAGGCAGTGCAGAGGCAGGATGCAGGGGTTTGGGGTTCCTCGTAGGGCTCTGAACAGACGTCATGGTAGTAGCAATGGTGGCTAGCTGTTCTTATGAGTCGGAGCCGGGACTGTGTTACGTGTAATTCTGTCACTGACTTCACCATCTCATTGACTTCTAGCTCAGCCCCAGTGGATAGCCGCCATCTTTCCCCTGCCTCCATTTGCAAAATGAGTAAATGGACTCAGCTGCTAAACCCTTGTGCAGACCACCCAGCCAGTCAGCCGGGCAGCCAGGATTCACAACCAGGCTCTCCTCATCCTGAGCTTTGCTCCAAGTCGCTCTGATAGACTATTTGATTGGGTCAGAGTTAAATACAGCTTTGCAATTGGCTGCGTTCTAGACCAGAGGAAGTGCTCTTCCACCAAGTGGTAAGAAAACCAAATTTGTGTCTTTGGCCCTCTCTGTTTCCTTGCTCAGCCCCACCCCAAATACTGATCTTGTCCTATTTCTTTTTTATAACTTTATTTTATTTATTTATTTTTATGTGGTGCTGAGGATGGAACCCACTACCTACAAGTGCAAGGCAAGCGCTCTGCCACTGAGCCACAACCCCAACCTCTTGTCCTATTTCTTAACCACCTCACTTAATCATTTCCTCCATCGCCACTAGGTGTGACATTTGTTCCTTCCTCTAAACTCAAGCCTCTTTATTTAATTATTGATTACTTATTGATTGATTGGTGAATTCATTATTATCCAAACAATCTTCCAAGTGCTTGATGCAATTCAAAGTTCCCACTGAGGTCCATCAAGGGGTGCAGGGGCAGGGTGGCAGGTGCAGGAAATTCCCCTACAAACCTCAGAGAAGGGTGAAGGAGATGTATAGGCAAATGAACCCTCAGCCCACAGTGGAGGGGATGCAGATTCAGGGGAGAACACAGACAGAGCTCCAAAGTCCACCTGAGAAGGGAGGATGGTAGGCTTCCCAAAAGAAGTGACTGATGTTGAATGAGAAGCCTGGCTTGGGACAGTGCACATGGGAGACCTGTAAAGTCCTAACTCTGCCACGCATGCAAATCTCCAGAAACCTGATGGAAAAAACAGAGCACAGGTTTCATAAGCTCCTGGGCTACAGATTTGCCTATGGTAGTCTGGTCTTTTCAGGAACCTAAATCGCTAAAAGTTGCCTAAGTGATTTCATTTCAGGTGGTCTGAGCCGCAGCAGGCAAGCAATTAATTGCCAAAAAAATGTATACAACAGGCATGCATCAATGCCATAGGAATGAACAATTAAATGTTTATTAGCAGTTCCACATGAACAATATTTCAGATCCCCCCATAACAGTTATTGAGCGAATACTCCTGGATGAGAAAATTCACTTTCCTAGTGCCCTGGGAACACCTGAAATAAAGGATGAGCACATTTAGCTTGAATTACAGTAAGAGGTTTAATGAAGGACAACACACCCGTTCACCATCAGGGAATACCACTTGAACTGTCTGCATCCCGCTCTGAGAAGTCTGAATTGGCAAAACCTAGTCCCCTTCCTTTGCCCCTGGGGCCCCATTTCTCCTCCTGAGTGGTCACCCAAGGCTCATGCCAACTTGGATGGGTGTTCACACCTGATGCTTCCCAAGAATCCACAGATCACATCGAGATCACATGAAGTCCTTCCCCTCCCACCCTGGGGACTAAACCCAGGGATGGTTAACCACTGAGCCACATCCCCAGCCCTTCATTTAATCCCCCACCCCACAGGGTTCCACTAGCTTGCTTAGGGCCTTGATAAGTTGCTGAGGCTGGTTGGGATTTCAGGCATTGCCACCAAGCTCAGCCATACTGAGTCTTAAAAGCACCACCACAATTTTTTTTAAATTATTTTTTTCCTCCACTGAGGAAAATAAATTTCATTGCCTAGAAATTGACACTAGTTTCACTTCTTCAGTCAATTAACCTGCCCCAAATCTCTATTTTTGATCTCCTAATGTCCACATATTACATGGAATTTATGATGGCCAAACTAGTCATCCATCTACTAAAACTTACCTAGAGTTGTGATTTATTCCTGCAATAAGTATTTATTGAGCACATACTAGGTGCCCAACTGTGTTTCAGGCAAACATAGTCTCCCATCCACATAAAGCTTGGAAAGATAGGCATTTAAAAAAAGAAGAATTAGCTATTAAATATTTTGAAGGAAAACTAACAGAGGGTAGAACTGGAAAATAACAGAGGTTATAATTTAGATGAGTCTAAGGAATCAGAAAATTGAGGACAGAGTATTCCAAAAGTTCCCAAGTCAGAAAAGAACTTGCAGTCTCCAGGTTGAAAGGACCATAGGATGGTGAGAAAGGGAGGAATATTCCAGTTCCTATGAAATGTCTATAACATGCAAAGCTTTAGGGACAGGAAGTAGATTAGTGATTGCTTGAGATAGGGAGAGAGGGGGAAAGGAAGTGGCTAAGTAATGGGTGCAAGGCAGCCTTTGCGTTGATATATTAGAAATCTAAGTGTAAGTAATGGAATTTGATAGTAGTGTGGTTGCAAACCATTGTGTCTTTTTTAATTTAATTTTTTAAATTTTTTCTAATCAGTTATACATGTCAGTAGAATGCATTTATGCATTTTGATGAATCATACATAAATGGAGTATAATTTCTCACTTTTGTGATTGTACATGGTGTAGGATCACATTGGTCATGCAGTGTCGGGGTTTCTAGAGCCCCTGGCCTTAGACATGGTCAAGATGGCGCCTGACGCTGAGCCAAAAGCGGCCAGCTATACTTAAACAACCAGCGAATTCCAATGATTGGCTAGTTAACGATGTGACTAGAGCATGCCCCCTCGTGTACCCATCCTGTGCCTGCAGCTGTCCGCGTTTATCTCGTGTACTCTCCCCTGATTGACTGAAGTGTATATAAGCCTGGTGGGTGGGAGAGTAGTGAGCAGAAGCTGAGGAAGGGAGAAACGGAACGAACGGAGCGGAAGAAGCTGTGGAAGAAGCTGCGGTGGCGGCGGCGGCGGCGGCGGCGGCGGCGGCGGCGGCGGCGGCGGCGGCCGCGGCCGCGGCCGCGGCAGCAGCGGGAGCAGAGCTGGAAGGAGGGAATACGCGGGAGTGGAAGGAGCTGGGAAAAGGGAAGCTGAGAGTGCGCAGAAGCTAGGGGTAAGAGAAGCGTAGGAAAGAAACTGTGCACAATAAACTTCCAAAGCTTCAGATGTTTGCCGTGTCTCTCTCTGCGGGCAGAGGGGACGCGACAATGCAGTCATACATGTACATGAGGTAATGATGTCTGGTCCACTCTACTGTCCTTCCTACCCCAAATCCCTTCCCTCCCTTCACCCCTCTCTACCTAAAGCAAGTCTTTTCTTCCCTAATGTCACTAATATCACCAAATTGAGTATTTTAAAATGGTTGAAATGGCAAGTTTTGTATTATATGTTCTTCACAATGAAAAATAAAAGATGCCAGATGATCGCCTGGCTAAGCAATTAGGAGGGACGGTAGAGAAGGACACGGGGGGATACATAGCGATGACCTCAGCCTTCCAGGTGAGAATGGTGGGATCTCAGAGCAGGAGGAAGGCAGCTGAGTCCTGCCAGGGGGATGAGCTTCCATCAGTTCCACACTTTGTTGTTCCTTGATGTGACCCATGTTTCCTGTTTCCCATAAATTTAATCAATTCTCGTTCCTTCTCAGTGCAACTTCTTTTTCTGGTTCCTTGGAACTGGAAGTGGAATCCTCACCCTCACTGACCCTGCTCCAGGTCTCTCCTCCTGCTGTGGCCCCCGTTGTACCGAGACATCCTTGTCTTACTACATTTGCTAAGTAAAATAAATGGGTAGCATGAGAGAGCTCAAGGCTCTGTGCAAACCCATGGGCGGCTCTTCTCAATATATCCTTGCTCCTCATTTTCCTATCCCAGCCAACCTAGGGTCCGGGGCTGTGTAGAAGTAAGAAGGCCCTAAAATCAATACAGTATTTAACGGGAAGGTGCTGAAGTGTGGCCAGCCCAGAAGCAATCTGCTGACTCAGAATCATCGGGAGGGCTTCTCAGGCCCAGCTGCTGGCTTCCCCAGCCATAGTGGAAGCCCCAGAAAGACAAATTGCAGTCATCAATCCCAGAGAAGAAAGACTTGCACCCTACCTTCTGTATCAGCAGGAGGGAGAAAGAGCTGCTACCCTGTAGCTCTGTTTCTGAGATGGTAATGAGGATCCTTCCTGACACTGGATGGCAGTGGATTTGAAAGCAAGTTGGAAAGCATCCTGTGTTTCCTGTTAGCAGCCTGACTGTATGTGTTGCAGGGTCAGCCCAGGCCTGGCCTGTTGGTGTGACTTGGTGGAAAAGGTGCTCTGATCCCATTAATATGAGCCCTGCCTCCTTCAACCCCAACACAAATAGGCATGCTGTCATCTGCTGGGCAGCATGAATCAGTCACAGAAGAGAAAGCTCAGAACTATGAAAAGGAAACAGGACAGACCAATGCAAGCATCCTTCACCCCATTCTCTCCTATACAATGTGATCTTGCATGCCAGTTATGGGAAAGCCTGGTGCTTGGCCTTAATACATTTCATTACTGAAAAAAAATAATTTTATTAGGCATTCCTTGATAGAAAACAATGCACCAAAAAAGCAAGGCTATGATCTTAGAGGCCACGAAAATCTACATTGATCTATTGGTTCTCCCATTTCCTACTTGAGGGATTTCAGGAA
Source organism: Sciurus carolinensis (assembly GCF_902686445.1). Classification (NCBI taxonomy): domain Eukaryota; kingdom Metazoa; phylum Chordata; class Mammalia; order Rodentia; family Sciuridae; genus Sciurus; species Sciurus carolinensis. The sequence continues at coordinate 19,530,747 of NC_062228.1, read as the reverse complement.
GGTTTCATAGGTTCTTAATTTTGTCCCTTTGTTGCAGATGCAGAATATCTATAAAAGCTTAAATTAAGCAACCAATATACCACTTTTGGTAACTTTGAAATAGTATTTGAATCTTTATTGTGTTTGCAGAATCAAAGATTTGGGACCTAATGGGTTAAAGTCAGGCCCCTCATCTAGCAGGAGGAGGTAAGGTCTGCAGTTCCTATAGCTACTGTCACGTATGATACGAGCATGCTCAGTATTAGCAGTGCCTTCATACAGCAAATATTTAATAATGTAACTGTTATTATTATTGGAATCCCTGTGTTATACAAAAGCAGAGAACTACATCCCTACACTCATATTAACTGGGATGAGGAATAGCTCATTTCCTCACCAGATCCATATTCCATACTGACCAGGGAACTTGGCTTAAGTCGAAACCGTACTTATCTCAGTTCTAACATCCCTCTGAGTCTTGGAGAAGGGCAGCACCCACAGGGAAGAGAGAGAGGCCCACCCACAGGCCACTGTGGGAGAGAAAAGCAGGATTTGGAGAGGGGAGTAGGGAGGTTGCTTTCCTGGAAGATTCTTGAAGGCTGTGCCTTGTGAGACCCTTGCCATGTGAGACTCATCATCCTGGAGAGCCCTGAGGACTGCAGTTCAGATTGGTGACTTGGGTGCACAAGAGGAGCAGGCAGGAGGGAGGTTGGAGCCACTTCATGAAGGAGAGAGGCTTTCCAGAGAGCTCTCACTGCGAGCAAAACCTAAAGACAGGAACAAAGGAAAGAATATTTATGCCAACTTGATTCATAATGGGCCAAAATATCAACATGTCCATCAACACTAGAATGATTAATATGGTATGCAATTTCATTTATTAAAAAAATCCAAAAATCAACCAAATGAATTGATGGGGCACATGTGAGAATAGAGGTTACCTGCAAGGCGAGTGACTGGTACAGAGAGAGTGCTGGAAGGTTCTATTTCTTGAGCTAAGTGGTGGTTACACTGCTGTTCCATCATGTAAAATTTTTTGGACTCTAAACTTTCTTCCACTTTTCTGTATATCATTTTTTAGAAGAAGAAGGAAGAGAGGCGGAGGAGGAAGACATAGGAGAGGAAGAAGAAAAAAAGAGGAGGAGGAGGAGATGAAGAAGAAAAGGGAGGAGAGAGGACAGGTGGGACTGAAGGACTGAAAGGGAAGGAGGAGGTGAAATGGCCTACTTAAGTCTAGTGCCCTGGCTTCCTCAAATCTCCAAGAGGCCTTGGGCAGATTCAGGACCTGAGTCTCCAGCAGCTGTCAGCAGTGATGTCCCAGGGACAGTGATCAGCACCCTCGGCACCAGCCAGCAGAGGTTTGATGGGCAGAGCAAGAGCAGCAGCATCTCTGACCACAGAAACCAGAATGCCAGGAGACACTAGGTGAGCTGAATAATCACCTGGTGCAGCCCACAGATATAGACAGCCTTTATTCAAAGATCTCCAGGAAATATGCAGGGAGGGCTTAGAGCATCTTCACCTTCCCATGTAGCATGTAGTATGTAGTATGTAGAGGAAAAATACATCATTTTTAGAAAGTGACTGGGACCCTTCCTTTATCCTCAAGAGGGTAACAAAGAAGTATGTTCTGGAGTATTTTGTAGGATATCATTCCAAAATGGATGTATCCAACCCCCAGATAGCAAGTCCTCAAACAATGCTTATCACCATTGCTGTCATTGAGACACAATAAAATAATTTCCTGAAGTTTAATATAATTAAATGAAGAATATGAATTACTGAGCTACAAACACATCTACTTTTGCTTCTGGAAGAAAATTATTTAAAACAGCATGTCCTTCCCTGCTCAAACAATAGCAATCTAATACTAATTACTCTCAAACTGAATAAAAAATTATTCACTTATGACACTGCTGTCCCGTTGAATGACAAGGTGGCCTCTAAGCATAAATCAAGAGGCATAGGCTAAATTTGATCACCACCCTTACTTCACTGAATGCAGAGATTTTTCTAAAACTTTGATGTCATAAATATCACTACAGGGAAATGTGTGTGCATGGTTTGTGTTTTGCCCTCTTTGGGAAATGTTCACAATTATTTATGGGAATTAATTCCTATAAATAGGATTAGTAGGTATACAGATTTGGGCATGTTTAAAACCTACAATATATGCTTCCTGACTTCTTCCTTTTAAAAATCATAAATTTTACTTCCATGGTTTTTTTCAACTTTCTTTTCTTTTCATTTTTTTTTCTCATTTGTTTATTTTCTATTTGTGCTGCAGGGTTATTTGGGTAAAAGTCAAAAGAACTTGAGTGCTCATATTGAACTCCAGTCTAGGTGGGCACTTTGGATTCATAGAGAGAGGCAATTCTGGCAGAAGGCAAACTTTACGGCCATGAGTTTAGCCAGGCTCTTCAAATAGGAACAGCCACCAGCAGCCCTGTCTCCATATTTCTAAACCAACTGAAATCAGACTTCATATTCAAATCGTATCTGGCTGAATTACTTCCAATCTAAAATGGCTTTGAAATTTTTCATATTAATGGATTTGAATATAAAAAGTAATAAGAGAAATCTATAGGCCTATATAATTTTAAAGTTTTATGTGTGTGAACTTGGAAATATTAGAAACGTAGCTCATGCTGATGAATAATATTCACAGTGTGAGGAGATCTATGATGTGACCTGAGTCATGGGGAAGAACTGGCCCAAAAGCTCAATTGGATTTTTGAAGGGCATGAGAAGGAGCTTAAGAGAGGAACACACTGCAGCCGATGAAAGGGAGGCAGGAAGGCTGGAGCCCTCTCCTTCCTCCCCACTTGCTTCTAGTCGGACGTTTGAAAATCTGCACTTCTTTTCCCCCAAAAGTGGTGCTACATTCTCCAAATCCTCAGATTTTAATTTGTAACCCCCAGAAGTTTTCTAGTGTTTTATTTAAATGATATAAATTTAAATTTATAAAGGGAATTTTTAAAGGAAAAAAAAAAGAGTGAAAAAAATAGATATGGCAAAAGGGGTTAAAATGTCCCCGTGATTAAGTGAGGCTATGAGCTCCCCAGTATCCAAGAGAATGAAAGAAACAGGATCCATTTTACACATAATGAGAAATCCTTCCAGTTCTGTGACTGAGTCAAAGAAGAAGGTAGATTTCTGAGTGGAGCTTCTTTCCATTCTGAAAGGGGCACAGAGGAATATGAAGGTCCATATTATCTGCTAAGATTTTACTACAAATGCAGAAGTTGAATTTGCTCTTCAAGCTTTTAAAGCAACCCTCAATTATAGTTAGGGGCATTGGCCACCATCCAATTCAGAAATGGCGATTGTGGGAGGACGAGGATGATATATCTGTGAAGAGAGTCTTGCAAAGACCTCTGTCAAGTCAGGTTTACAGAGTCTGATCCTTTGGGTGGTATTCTACCTGACCAAGGTTGGGTGTCTAGAGCCAGAATCAACGTGATGTTAAGAACTAGTGTCTCCCAGCACTAAGTGGCCATCAGAAACTTGTAGCTTTCTTTTGACCCTGGAGTTGGCACCTAGGAATGTGCATTTTTAAAACCTCACTCCCCAGGTGAACCCACAGCAGACAATTCCAGTCCACATTTGAAAAACAGTGGCTAAGAAAGTGCTTCCTGAAGTTTCTCTCTGTGCTCTGGCCTTTGGTAGGATTCCTGTGGTAAATGAGAAGAGACTGGAACTCCTAAAGACCCTGCATGGTGCAGACCTCCTCACGTGGAAGGTTGAGAGGGATGCCTTTATCCTCAGAGGGGCATATGGGACTTCACGGTTTGGAGAAGGAAGAACGTGAGTCCAGGCCGTGAGCCCACCACCCTGGTGTACCCGCCTCTTGCAATCGTGGGGCTTCCTGCAAGGCACAGGGGCCTGCTGCAGCCATTCTTCTCACATGGCAATGCCTGTCTGCTCTGGCAAATTTTGATAAATGCAATGCCAGGTTGAACAGTGTGCAAGCACCACAAGCAATATTAATCAAAAAGGGGGCTGGGAGATCTCCAGGGTACTTCTGTAGTGAGGGAAAAATAATCACATGTCTGATTTCTTCAAATGACCACATTCATTGGTTCCTTTTTTTCTTTTTTTTTTTTTTTTTTTTCCTCTGCTAACCTAACAATCAGGCTGCCCAGAGCCCAATAGTTAGACTAGTATCATCAGCTCGTCAGGAAAAAGCTGTCCCCAGGGGACCTATTCCTGATTTGTACTCTCTCCAGGTCCCCAAAACACTAAATAAGTGAAAGCGGATGGCTTTTAATGAAAGCCCTAGTCCCCTTGGCTTAGCTTTTAATTGTGTGACAGTCAAACATGCACACACAACCCATCCTGAGCTGTTTATTGGAATTACAAACCATCAGCCTAAATGTCAAGCTATGCCACAGAGAAACGTGAACAGCTTGGTTTATTAATGGCAAGTTCAAAAGTTGGCCCCATCATTCAGTGCAACGGAGAGTCCAACTTGCTCCAGCCCAGCTTCTAACAAAGAGCAACATGACTGGAGTATTGACTTTGAGCAGATTAGAAACCCAAGGCGAAGAACTGACTGGTGCGCACCCCTCTGCAGACTCGGGGGAACCTGCGTGCAGAAACCTGGAGCAGAAGACAAGGAGTCGTGTGTCAGTGTGGATTAAAATGCTTCCTGAAGCCGCCTCTTGGGGCCATTTGCTTGCGTTGGTGTTGGTCTCTCATCGGAAGTAGATCTTCCATCATCTGCCTCGAAGGGTTGCTGTGAGGTTGGGCCACACCACATTTTAGTATCTAGAACAGTGTTGGACACATGTAAGCCTTCTACACAATAGCAATTAGTTGAATTTAGATGGGAAATTTTTTAAAAAATACAGCATGTGATCAAATCCTGAATAAAATAGTTAATTATTTTAGTTTGGGAACTAGGAAAAAAAATATATTTATAATAAAAGCCAGATCCAGATGAAGCCATATGAAATACACAAAATAACCTAAAGAAAAGCTTAATATGGACTCAGACAAGACATATGATAATGCTGATCCCTGTGCTCCTACTGGTAACCCCAGATCAGAACAAGTTTGTCCGGATCAAATATCTGAGTCACTTTTCCACTTCCTCTTGTCACATCATTAAGGTGCCAAAAATGTCAAATGGACAGCAAGCCAAGGAGAAGGACAAGACCAGCTGCCAACAATGGGCCTCAGAGCATCAATGCTAATGCTTAAAGCAAATGCTTTGGGCATTATGAGTGTGTGTCACAGTTTGTTCAATTTTAAAAACAGCATAACAGTGCATCTACTAGAATAAATAACCTTGGGTCAACAAACATCCATGACACCACAGGCATCTTAGTGCAGGTAAATTCCTTAATATTTTGATGAAGGGGACGGAGTAATAAGCAGCTGAGTAAAGATGGTATCTTCATGTTTCCTTAAGAAATTTTTCAAGGAGAATTTAATCCCATTGATCTTCAATTTACAGGCCCCGAAACGTTGCTTTATGTGGTTCTACTTATGTCCTCTACAGATGTCATCTCCCTTTGAACCCCAAAGGCTAGGAACCCATTTAGCAGAAGCAAGAAGACCCACACTTACCTGCAACTTGTGAATTTACAGCTGTTATTAAAAATAGCTCCATTCAATTCCTGTCCAATAAATTTTATCAGTTTGGAAATGGAAGCAGGGAAGGCTTTTCTGGAAGTCCTGGGCCCCAAATACCTTCATGACCTGGAACTGATTTTCCTCTTACTGTGGCAGGTGGGTTACTAAAGCCATCAGCTATCAAGGATGTCTGTCCCAGCCCAAGGCTCTCCCACTCGGGACCACACAACCTTGAGGGACCAAGAATAAGTCTCTGAATGTTGGTGAACTGTGAGCTGAGCTGGGATCAGCCAGCACTGGGCACACTGTGCAGCTCCTGTGTCACCATGTGCTTCTGCCGCTGACGGATGAGAAAACAGAATCAGAGAAATGAAGGGATTTTCTCAAAGGCACAAAGCCCGCAGGAGACAAAACTCAGGTGTGAAGCCTGTCCTGTCCCCTCCATGGCTGGTGCATAGAATCCTCACTATATTCTGCTTCCCTGTGCACTGCTGTTGGGACATAGATGCTATTTGAGGAGTGAGAAGTCTTTTCTGTTCACTTCTATAATTTGTTCATTCAGCAAAGAACTTTATTCAAAGAATGTGATCAATTGTTAAGGGGCTAATGTCAAGGAAAACTACTTTTCATGACAACCTACACCCTCAACCCCTTATTTTTTTGGCTCTATACCAGACATCAGATTGATATATTTCATATACTCATTTTCCCTATGGTATTTTTATCTTGGTATTACATGTGACTTTTTCTTTGTTTTCCCTGTGCTTCCAGAATCCCCCATGACTCAGGAGCATTCTCATTCTAGACCCCAACATTATTCATTGTACAATACTATCCATGCATCCCCAACCCTGCACCACATACACTTGACCTTGACTGGTCCTTGATCAAGAGCACCTTGTCCCATCCCACAAGAGAAGGAGATGATCTAGACTAGACAAAATATTCAATACTCATATGGTTAGAGAAAATGCCAGACACTCAGGACAAGACTCCACTTGACAAAATCTAATCTGTGCATTCACATCAGGCATTAGAGTTAATAGGCATTTTCAAAATAAAGATGGTTTTACTTTCACAAAGTTATAAAGCTACAAATTACATTGGAGGACACACATTCTCTTTTTCACATTCCTTCTTCAGTGATGATAGAGGAATGATCCAAAGAACACGTAGCCACATATTTGAGAAATAGGAAAACACAAATACTTCATTTAATACTTAGCTATGACTGAAGAGTTCTTCACATATAATCAAAGGTTGTAACATAAATATGTATCACCACAAAATATGATAGAATTGAATTCAAAGTGAAGATGTACAGTGTAGATGAGAATTTCCAATTTGATGACTTATAGACTCTTTAGGTGCTGAGGGAGCCTTTCAGCCCTGGAAGCATCTTTTCAGAGCATTTCCAGTGCCTTGTCCAGGAAGAACATTCTGTGTTCCGATGGCTTGGGATTTCTGTAACATCTAGCAATCCTATCTTCTTAAAGTTGGGGAGGAAAGCACGTGAGGCCAGAGCAGTCAATCTCTGAGTCCAAACTATGCAGGACTCCTAGTTGAACTGGACCTCCTGCAGCCTACTTCTGATTACTCTGTCACTATTGATTGCTTTTCCTGGGGACCTGGGTAATGATTGCAGTAAAATGTGACTTGCACAAGTTTCCTGTTCCATAATGATCAGCCTTGATGGTGACCAACCTTGAACTCACAGTGACCCAGGCAGTGCAGAGAAAGAAGAGAAGAGTTTTGTGTGCATTTATGTGTGTACTTGTGTGTGTGTGTGTGTGTGGTGGGGATGGAAGATGAGGCAGATAAACAAAATAATTCAGACCCTCTGATTTTGACTGGCACATGCTACCAAGGAAGGATGGAGCCAAACAAGCAAATATTGGACTTCCCATGAAATGGCTCCAGAGGATGCCCACCCCTGCACTCGTCTGCAGTTCTGGCCATTCACCTGCAACCTCAACTCCAAGCCTTAGGTCCAATCCTCAGCTTTAGTTCCTGCCTTTGACCCCTGCAGATTTGAACCCCTCAGCATCCTCCTAACCTGGCTCTCTGAAATGCAGATGACTTTTCAACTGTGAGATCCAGTGCTGCTCCCAACGTTTCCAAAGGCTCCAGTTGACCTTTCTTTTGCTTTTAAACCCACAGCACCTAAAATCAAACTGTGGAAGGATTCTGTTGGTGACCTTCCAGGTGGCTCCAAGTAGAAAGTTGTCAACAATTTCCTCCAGTCTCTGTGGCCCGTGCAGGCTGTGTTCCCTTCTGTAACTTATATTCCAAGTGCAGTTCCATCTGGAAGTTTCTATTCACTCAACTCTGACACTATTTTTACATTTCTGTCAAATCTCCTTCTGATCCCTCTCCTTTGAAAAGGATCCTTATGAATCCTAGTATAATGGCAGGAATGTAAGAAACTGCCAGGGTAGAATGGGACTGGGGAGCACAGGGTCCTACAGCTGTTACCATTTCAGGATCAGAGAGCTGGTGACATGGGTAAAAGGCAGTCACACTGCTGTCCATCTGACAGGTCCATTTCATGTATGTTTTAACTGCCTATCTTAACAAGGCTCTTTGTATATTCACCCTAATAAATGCATAAGCAACTTCTTGAGTTAAGTATTTGTTAACCAAACTTCATGACTCTTGGAACATAAGCCAACTCAAATGTTCCACTTACATATTTATCAGCTCTTCAACCTCATGAACTCACAATGAATTTTCTATGTGTATGTGATGGGGGGAAGGGAGAAGGTACCCAAGGATAAGTAACAAGGATGAGGACAAGGGAGAAGGGTAAGTACAAAGCAATGACCTCATTGCCTCGTTGAAGAAGCACCAAGGACTGGAGGACCCAAGAGAGGGGTCCTAACTCAGACTTACTGAATAGAATGATCTTTGTAGAAGAGGCAGCAGTTAGGCTGAAACCTGAGGAGGAATGAAGGGCTAGATGTAGAAAAAGAATGTTCTGGATACATGTTTTAGAATGTGCAAAGGGCCTGGAGATCCATGACAGTTCAGCAAAGTAAATCTCACATTGCTTTTGCTTGACATCAAGGGAGACGATGGTGAAGAAAGAAGCCACCAAGATGAGAAGGGACGGGAGTCCTGAAGACTATTGCTATCACCTTCTGATCACCTTCATGGCCCACTCCAGCTCTGAATCTGGAAATGGAAGTCACCCCTCATCCTTTATTTCTAGAAAATGGAGTACTTAGCTACTGATGGACGTCTGGGGATCCCCATCACCAGAATACAGAGGTCCATATTCCCACATTTTTCATTAAATGGCTTGAAATCGTCAGTTCAAACCCATCTCACCCCATTGCTGTTCTTCTACACCTCTTGATACTGACCCCATCCCACCAAATATCTCTTGATTTCCTGACCCCTCAGACTCCCAACACTGTGTTTCTTCTGTACATGTGACTCCCCAACCGAAATTGTTCCCACGCATTCACATCCCCTTAACACACACCTGCCCCATCCTTCAAGGTTCGATTCCACGCTGCTCCTCCAGAAGCGCCTTGCATTCCCACAGCAAGAATCAGCATCCCTTGGTCCAACCTGCGCGATGCTGCCAGCTCTCTCCTCTCAGCTTTCGTCTGTAGACCTTTGTCTTCCGTGTCTGAAGCTCTCGATTTTGTCACCCAAAGAGTCATCTCACATATACTTTGGTAAATACAAAGTATCTTTTGTTAATACCAAGAAATGAGAATTACTTGACGAATCATTCCATATACTATATAGAACAAGCCACAATTATTATTTATAATTATTTTGTGTATATTCATGGTGATTGACATGGATTACATCCCCAAATAGACTCTGAACTCTCTCAAGAAAGGAAACATTTTTTTTCTTGTTTGTTTCTATACTCACAGAGTTTAATTCCAGCACATACAGTAAGTTTATTCATGAATATTTATTGAAAAATAAAGGAGAAAAACAATATGAATAGAGTCCTCTCCTCTGCCCCTTGCTAGCTCTCCCTCTCACACAGGCAGGCACACACACACACACACACACACACACACACACAAGAACAAAACCCCTTAATCCTCTTTAATTTCCTGCTAAGGATTAAACAATACAAACAAATGGAGCTCTCCTCCACCATCTCACACACTCACATACAAAAGCAATCCCTCCTTAATCCTCTCTAATTTCCTGCTAAGGATTGCTGGGTCAATGAGGACAGCATCTGAATGTCCAAAATGCCTTTTTGGGATATCCAAGGAAAAAAAAAAATCAAACATTTTTGTGATGGATTATTCAGACTGGTGGAATTCAACAAGACAGAGTCACTAGGATCTTTCTTTCAACTTTACCACTGACCATTGAAAGGCACTCAATGTACCAATTAGAAATTACACATTTGCACAGGTCGGTAAATTCATATATGACCAAAAAATAAAACATAAAACTTTTCTCCGATTCACTGTCGATTTTCCAATCTACTGCCCAAATCGCTGCGTAGAAAAGCAATGAAACTACATTGTCATCATCACTTGCCCTCTGCTTTCTTCATTTTCTTTTAACCCCACGGTATATGCAAAATGAACTGCCTTTGGAGAAGCAGGATGGTTTCAGGGTAAGTCAGCTGCATGTGGGACCACGCTCATTCCCGTATTTGCTAAACTTGGGACAGGGGAAGGATGCTGTGTTCCACAGGCCCCCATCTGTTTCTAAGCTGGCTTCAGCTCTAGGGAGTTCTAACCTGAAGTTTGCTCACGGGTAATTTCTGGAATTATAAATGGAGTAGACTCCAAAGGCAGGAGATCTTTCTGAAAGTAGCATCTGAAAAGATCAGTCTGGGAGGCCCTGTTCTTACACATGAAGAAGAAGATTCACAGGAGTTCAATAAACTATCTCCTGGTTGCAGGAAACAGAAAATCGACTCATGGATTTCATTCCCTTTAGCAACTGGTCCAGGTGCCTTTTATTTTTTTAATTACTTATATGAGGATATTAACATTACACCTGCTAGAATCTTCCTTTTTCTGAGATTTATTTGTAAACACAAAGTGTTGAAGATTTATGTTAGCCATAACATTAAAATCTTCCTAATGTTTATACAGATGTGCTCATTTCCAACTGCATTGTGCAAATTGTCCTAATAATGAAAAACCATACATTCTCATTAGTGCTCTTGTCCCGTCTGCTGATGACTGACATTCTAACTTTTGACAAACAGCAGGAATCTCTAAACTGCTGATTTTGCAGCTTTCCGCTCAGAAGAAATGAAATTCAATTTTTTGAATCTGCTGATAAAAAGTCTTCAAAGATGTTCTAAAGTCATAGGCATTTTTAGCACTCATCGGAATGGCTACCTCTTATTATAAACTGTTACCTCTAGTTTGTAAAATGTGCATCATAAAGCATTTTAAACGGTCATTCATTCATTCATTTTTTTTTTGACAGATATTTGCTTATTGTCTGTGCCTGTTCCTGGACTAGGTATTCAGAAAGTGGAAAGTGTCTGGTTCATAGGAGATTAGGTAAGTGGTAGAACCCTTTTCTTTTTCTACAAGGAGTCTAGGAAATATGGATAATCATAAAAGATTTTTATTTTGATCAGAGTTATGACCAAGAAATTGTCATCTCCCTTGGGAGAGACTTAGATTTTTAAGAGTTAGAAACATCCTCTGATTCCCTCCAGCTCTCTGAGTAACCCACACCAGGATCCTCCAATCATGTGGCTCATGTTTACAGACCTTTTGCAAAAGTAAGCTCAGAAAGGAGGGGAGGGGCCAGGGGGACTGCGATGGTGGAATGAGACAAACATCATTACCTCTCATACGTGTAAGATTACATGAATGGTGTGACTCTACATCGTGTACATCCAGAGAAATGAAAAGTTGTTCCCATTTGTATACAATGAACCAAAATTCCATCTGCTATCATGTATAACTAAATAGAACAAACAATTAAATTTTTTTTTTTTTAAGTGAGTCCAGAAACCACAAGGCAACCCACTCTGAGTAGGTAAGTGCTTAGATCTTAGAAGTGTCCTCTGGAGTACTAAGTCCAACCCATTTTTAGGCTTGTCCCATAAGCAGGAAAAGCCAGCCGTCCCAGCCTTCTGGGTTGGAAGGTCCTTGCTGTCCTCCTCACCTAGGATTTCTCTACAGAGCTCATGGCCCACTTAAGTTGTTTGTCGTAGAATGTTGGTGTCACTATTCACCTCTTTCACCTGCTGTTCACTTACCTATGAATGTCCATCAGTCAATGACCCTCTTAAAAAACAAAAAATACTTGCAGAGTTTCCACTGGAAGGGAATGAGAAGTCATTGCAACAAGTTTCCTACAGGCCTGTGCACAGGGGCCACTCTGCAGGATGGTCACGTACAGCACACCAGAGTTCCTGTTTATAGTTGAGGAAACAGAGATTCAGAAAGGCAGCAACTGACCTGTAGCTGCACAAATACCAAATAGCCAAGTCAGTGCTCAGACCCCAGCTGCTTCCCCAAAAGCCATTTGATCTTTCCTCTGCTTACAAATTCCTTGTAGCTGGAGCATTTATGAGTCAGTTCCCTATCTCCATTATTTATAGAAAATGTTTCTCTTGCTAACACCCAACCTAAAAAGAGAATATAGATGGAAAACTGGTTTGGAGAAGCAGTTCTACATATCCCCAGATTGAAACTGTAAAGTAAAAGACAAAGAACCAGACAAAAAAGAATCATGTAGAAGCAGGAGGGCTTTAGATGATCTATGAAGGCATTAATAGAAAAGTGGCTGGTCACAGGGCTGTGATGGATTATGTATTTAAAATAAACACAGTTGCTTTTCTTTACTTTGACTCTGACAGGGGCTGAACTTTAGCACCATAATGGCCCACTGTTGTCTACAAGGCAGGTGGTTGGTCCATAAATCCCAGAGAGTGGCAGACTGTGGGCGCCAACGTGTGGACTCACCTTGGAGAAAGATTCCCTCTCCATTTCTGCAGAAAAACAAGGCCCCTGTGTTTGTGTTGCCCAGTCTCTTCCTCAGCTTCATGGGAGAAACAGTGAGGACCTACCACCCCTTAGGCTTAAAACTGGAGAAGATCAGGCACAATTAAAAGTTAATTGTTGCCATTCCTCATGTGGCACATCTTGCCAGAGTGAGGAAGGAGCATCATTTCCATGAGGTCTGAGGTTGCAAAAGTGTCCTCTGGGGTTCTCAAGCCCAACCCCTGATGAGATATTTAAGTGTCTTTACAATAACTCAAAGGCACCATAGTGCCTAGAGGAATATTTGGGGGGTGTACACACATATTTCTCAAAGTGATCCACTCTTTCCCCTATAACTACTCATTTCTTCAATATGGGAACTCAGTAGAACCTCGAACACTTTTATGATTTCTACTCCATCTAATAATTTATACTCATTGGGTATTAAAGGTAGGAGATAGCAGAGATGTTGAAAAGAAAAAAAAATCTTCATTGAAAATTTAACCATGTGTCGATGGTGGATTGGGCGGAGGCAAGAAAAAGACTTTTAAAGTTGTAATTGAGTCTGCATATCATCTGACCCCATCCTGATGTACAGATACACCAAAGCCAGACAGGGTATGGCTTACCCATCATCAGACAGCAAACTGTGTATAGAGCTATTTCTGTTCCACTAAATCAACCACAATGTCTGGCCAGATCTCAGGAGGACTCCACAAACTTCACCATCCCTCACGTCATTAGGCAACGTCACCCAGCGATCAAAAAGGAAAGCCGGTTTCTCTCTGATTCCGTAGACACACTGACCTCTAGTTTAATGTTCAGAATAAATATAAGCAATACAAGCTTCTTCTTTAAACACTTTGAATAAATAGGTGAAGTGAAATGACAGAAAGAAACCATGCATTTAGAAGTGGAAAAAGCAGGATGTCTGAGTCTATGTGACCTATCAGCACGTTTATGCAAAAGTAGCTGTCCATATGGACAAACCTAGAGTCGGGAAATCGTTGGTTTCTGAGAGGTGAGACTTGGAGTTGTTTACCTTTTTTCTTTAGATTATCTTTTGGTTGATTGCTATTCTTATCCATTTCATATTTTTAAGAATTAACTGGTAGTAAAGTAGACTTCTGGGAATTGTGCTTTGACCACATGGTTCACTGAACTCAGCAGATTGGGTAACAGAAGATAAAAGGGTCCACCCAACTCCTCGCTTCTCCCAGCATTTCCATCACTTGCGTAGTGATTAGACATTCTGGCAGGAGGGAGCAGGAGTCTGTCTCCTGGGTTTACATTTCATTTGGCACGCTCTGGTGGATACATGTGACAGGCCAGGTACCTATGCTCTGCAGGGAAAGGACCCCCCAATAAAGATGGAGAAGAAGCCAACTGAGGTTTAAAGGAGCAGATATATTGTCTCTGTCGGGGACTTCACAAAGGAGTCTCTGGGTAGAACCTGAAGGATGAGTCAGAGTGACCCAGAAGAGCAAGAAAAGTACAAAGCACAGGGGAGTTGTTTGTGCCAGTCACGGAGTTAGAATCCAACACGAGGAGGTGGGCGTGGTCACCTGCAGGTGAGGTGGCTGAGGAGGAAGACAGAGAAGAACAGGGGACAGAGAGGAACAGGGGGCCGCTTCTCCGACGCTTGTATGAGTCATGCTGCGAGCTGAAGGAGTTCTCATGAATTCTGAGTAGACGGATGCCAATATTTGTTCTTCATGCTACCACCCATAAATGTGAAGGAAAACTCTGAAATCAGCATTAGACTACACTGACTGGAGGCTCAGATGTCTAGTTTGGAGCACTTCAGAGTAGTACCTCTCCTTTTTTTTTTTTTTTTTTGGTATGGAGACTGATCCCAGGAATGCTTAATCACTGAGTCACATCCCCAAACACTTTTTATTTTAAGTATTTATTTTTTTGAGACAGGGATGCTCATTAAATTGCTTAGGGTCTTGCTAAGTTGTTGAGGCTGTCCTTGAAATTGCAGTCTTCTTGCTGCCTCAGCCTCCTGAAGTGCTGGGATTAAAAGCATGTACCACCACACCTAGCTGGGTGTTATAGTTTGGATGTGAGGTATCCCCAAAAGCTCATGTGTGAGACCATGCAAAAAGGTTCAGAGGAGAAAGGATCTTATTAAGAGAGTCTTAACCCAATCAGTGAATTAATCCCCTGATGGGATTAACTGAGTGCTAACTCAAGGTGGGGAAGGTGTGGCTGGAGGAGGTGGGTCATGGGCGCGTGGCTTTGGGGTATATATTTGGTATGTGGCAAGTGGAGTCTCTGCTTTCTGATTCTCATGTGAGCTGCTTCTCCCCACCACACCCTTCCACCATCATGCCCTGCCTCACCTCAAGCCCCAAGAAATGGAGCCAGCTATCTATAAACTGAGACCTCTGAAACTGTGAGCCCCCAGGTAAACTTTTCCTCCTCCAAAATTGTTCTGGTTGGGTCTTTTTGTCACAAGTTGACTAAAACAGTGGGATACTTCCTCTTGAGATGTGAGCTGAACTCATGTCAGTAAACCACCTCAAGCACAGAATGATCAACTCACCAACTGGGTCTCAATCCCTTGTATTGTCCTTAGCAATCTCAAAAGTTCCTCCACGCACAGCCCTGTGAGGTCATCACCTGGGACAGATTAAGCACACACAAGTACCTCCCAACTCTTCTCCCGACTCTTCTCCAGTTTGTGCTTTGCTGTGGAAAGTCGATTAAGGAGTAAGGTCAGTCCACAAATAATCAGTTGAATGGCATTCCAACATCCCGCTATGTCTGGCTTTCGTGTTTTAATAAGCTTAACCATGAACACATCTCAACATTATTAAAAAAAGAAGCAGAGGATGGCTCTTTCTTCCCAGTCATTCTCTAAATGAGCTTCCCTCTGTTACTTCAAACATATTAAAAGCTAATTGTTTTATTTTTCAATTAAGCCCTGCCCATGTGAGAATGTGTGTCCATATGTGTCCCTGACAAAATTGTGTTTTCATGGTGTGGTGGCTCTTCCTTGGGTGGCGGTTTTCCATTTGGTGGTGAATGATGGTCATTCAGGCCCAGCTCTGGTGAGCAGTTTGGTGGAGCCTGGGATAAAACTCACCCAACCTTGTGCCGCCTGGGTTTTTGTCAGCCAAGGAATATGAATAATTGAAAGCAAGAAGCAGCAAAGACGCCATATCTTGGAGTCTGGGTAGACTGAAGGAGATAAAATGGCTTTGATTTAAGGAGAGAGAAAACGACGCCATAATGAACTCCAGGATTTCATAGGCGAATTTTGCCATTTTTATCAAGGGAATAGGCAAAACCGATGTAACTCAAAGTGCTGATTATCTCCCCTCCTGGATTATGTAAGGTAGTAACTTCTGGGAGCAGAGAGACAAATTGAAGCAAGTTTTAGGAGAACATGATTGGGCTGTTCTCATTTAGAATCATCTCTCCCTTCTCCCAGTCCAACCCCCACAAAAATGCAGATGGAAATTGCCTGGCAGTTCTTCCTAATCAATCTGCCTCTCGAGGTGGTAAATCCTCCTTGGCTTCCTGCTTCCTTAACTCTGCTCAGGCTAGAACAAGACAGATTCTCTGCTTTGTGCTGCCTCCATTTGCGACACCTCTGGGAATTAGAGTCTTACAGATTTGCCACTAGGAGAGTGTGGAGTGCCCAAATACAATCCCACCAATCTTAAATTGAATTGTTTCTCAGTGAAAAAGCGGCTTATTAAGAGCCATGCTATTTCACTCAATTCCAGCTCATCAGAAATAATTCAATAAGGGTGTCCTCTTCACCAGGCAGCTGCGGAAACTCTCTGGCACATGAAGACAGACAAAGATGTTTTGGCTTGTGAAGTCCAGGAAACTTCCTCCAAGTCAAAACTCATTAGAGTTCATCAGACTGACCCATTCAACGTCAGCCCTACCTGCAAGATTACATCCCACACTGTCAGGCCACCTCGCTCTGTGTCATGCCAAGTTAACAACTGGCATGTGAGAGCTACTTAAACAGTATTTCATTCATTTTGTTGTTCAACAGATCAAGAGAAGGTCTACTCTGAGCCAGGCACCCATGCTAAGCCCACGGACTGTAATAATAAACAAAACAGTCATGGACTGTGACCTCGGAGTTGAGGTACACAGGAGATTGGAATTAGCAGATAATCGTGGAGATTATAAGAAAGGAAAAGAGCAGACATTGTGAGAGATGCTACTTAGAGGAGGCAAAGCAGGGCATCATTGTGCACACCTGTAATCCCAGCTAATCAGGAGGCTAAGGCAGTTCTGAGGATCACAGTTTCGAGGCCAACCTGGGTAACTTACTGGGATTCTGTCTCCAAAATATGGTAGAGTGCTCCTGGGCTCAATGCCCAGTACTAAAAACAAAACAAACAAACAAACAAAAAATCTAATATTTCCTTTAGAAGGGTGGCTAGTAGAGGAAAGGAACCAGGGAGAGGGAGGAGAGGGAAAGGAGAACTACTAGGGAAAGAAATTGACCAAATTATGCCAAGTGCATGTACAAAGATGTCTCAATGAACCTGGCTATTATGTATAATTGTAAAGTACCAAATTATGATCATTTATAACAAAGAGGAAGAGACTATTCAGATTGGGTTCCAGAAAGCATTTCTAGAAAGATAACACTGCATACGAGACCGGGGAAGTGAGAAGGACGTGGGCCTGCTGGGTGAGCAGAAGCACTTCTGCATCATGGAGACCCCACAGTCACAGTCAGACCTGGGCATTTGGCTTCCGTGACAAAGTGCTGCAGACGAGGTGGCTCAAACTATAAAGATTTATCTTCTCACAATTCTGGAGTCTGGAAGACCTAGGTCAAGATGCCAACCATGCTGTTTTCTTCAGAGGCCTTTCTCTTTGGCTTACAGATACCATCTTTTCCCTGTGTCTTCTCCTGGCCTCCCCTTCTGTACCCAAATTTCCTCTTCTCATAAGGTCATCAGTCACATTGGATTGGGACCTATCCTCACGATTTCATTTTAACTTAATTCCCTCTTTAAATACCATATCTCCAAATAAAGTCACATTCCAAGTTTGTAAAGTCAGGTCTTTAACATAAGAGTTTGAGGAGTACACAATTCAGCCATAGTCATCCTTGAAGATCAGTGTGATTGGATCCTCCAATCTAAGTGTACAAGAGTCATTGAGGGTAATAAACCAGTCATAAGTTTTAATGCCACTGCACTGAGAGAAGTAAGGAGGAAGGATTATGGTGGCAAACAAATAGATGTGGGAGGCCAGGTAGGAGCAACTACAGTGTCCAGTCAAGAGAAGATAACGCAAATGACATCAGAGAGGAGGAGATGACATCAGGATGGAACTGGGAGACAGAGTGCTATTTCTGTAATAAATGAAAGAGTAAATGAATGAATGAAATGAATGAGTGCCTAAGTTAATGAAATCCACATTATAAATGAACTCAACCTGATAGTCAAAAGCCTAGATTTTCCCTCAATTTGATGAAATGAGGCCTCTTATCTCCATGACTGTCCTCCATAGAAGACTTCCCCATGTAAAGTATGGACTGTGTGTCAGGGAGCCTCTTACTCAGCATGTAAAGTGATACATGCTCAGTTCTCCCCTCTTGACTCTCAAAAGTAGGAATGGCATGTCCTTGTTTGAGTAAGAGGAATGCAAGAAAAAAACCTGCATTCACTTGTCTGTATCTTACCAGGAATGCTGGTCTGGGTGTTTATTCATCAAACTTTTCACTTCTTAAACAAAACTCTGTCTTTGGGCATCTCAATATGTAAATCATGAAGTTGCTTTTGGAAAGGAAAGTGATTTTAGTTGGTAGGGCTTATGACATTAGTCAAGCACCATCATGCATAGTATTTATAATGTGGGTTTTCTCCATTTATCTCACGTGTACACACACAGGACAAGAGTCATTTCTTGTGAGAGGGGCCCAAATGATTGATTACTTAATACCATCAGGATTCACGGAACTGTTCAGTCAGAACACTGGATGGAGCCATAGTGGCATGTAAGTTTACAATCACCCTCTAACTTATCCTGAAAAGAATCCCCATTAGAAAAATTGTGCCCTAACTTCCTCTTAAACACCATCCCTAGGATGAGTTGCTCATCACTTCATACTTTCTTCCATTCCACAACTAATCCATTCACATGGTTAGGTTTGATATAAGGAAGAGAAATCAGCTTGGTCTTGCCATATTCACCTAGCTTTCCCCATCTTTGCATATGGCAACCATTCACAGATTTGTAGCTTCCCGTTTAATAGCTCCATGTCTTTTAGCAGATACATGTGGGAAATGATGTCAACACCTTCACCAGTCTTGTTTCCATGCCTGAAGGTCCAAGTTGTTCATTGTCTCTCTTAAAATGAAGCACAAGCATTAAATGGAATGCTTCAAGCATGTAGTGACCATGAATCTGTCTTGGTTTCTGGAACCATGACCCACCCAGAAACCCAAGACCAGAATTGGATCCAATGTCCTTTTTGCTTCTTTTCTACATCCAGTTCCATAACCTTATGACATCTATCCCTTAATTTTCTCTTGGCTCTTTTACTTGTTGTTTGTTACCATATACAACAATCCATTAGCTGTTCTTCCTCTTCCCTAATGAGTACAAAATCTCCAATTAAACTAGAAACTTCATTTCCTTTCCTCTTACTTTTGCCTTGACATTTACCCTCAACACTGCCCACCACACTAAGGACCAAAATGTGGAATCCAAGCCAGCACTTCCCTTCCTTAAAGTCCTTCAACCAAGTGTGTGAAGTGTGTGTGTGTGTGTGTGTGTGTGTGTGTGTGTGTGTGTAGTGGGTTTGGGACAAGTTTTCAGTGACTCTATAAAACCCTTAGAGTTCAAGTACAAACTTCAATTGTCATCCTGTCCTTGAGGGTCTACCTGTCCCAATTTCCTCTTTAATTCCATCTCTCTTCGCTGCCCATGTACAGTACCTTTAGAAATTCACATTAAACCTCAACTTGATCATGTTCTTCCACCTAATCTGACTGACTCATGCTGATTCTCTTGTCCATCATAAACTTTCCACCTCTTTGCTAGGGCAACCCCTACTTGCCTGTCAAGGTTTAGAGTCACATCATTCATGGGACTGGTCCTGACTGCCCAGGTCAAGCTGGCACACCACTATTCTGACAAGGAGATCATGAGGTTTTTGTCCTGGTCTTAAAGGACAAATATGTCATAGCATAGGTATACTAGTCCTCTCTTATCCATGGTATATATTCTAAGACTCTCAGCAGATGCCCGAAGTTTCCAATAGTACTGAAATATATGGAATATACTTTTATTATACATATCTATGATAAGGCTTGCTTTATGAATTATACACAGTAATAGATTAACAACAATAATAATTAAAACAACAGACTATAATAAAAGTTATGTGAAAGTGTGTTCTTTTCCCTCTCCCTCTTTCTCTCTCTCAAAATACCTTATCACATTGTACTCAGCCATCTTTTGCTTGTGATATGAAATGATGATACAATGCCTACATGATGAAACAACATGAGGTGAAAAACACAGGCATTGTGATGTAAATTTAGGCTACTACACAAGGGTTACCTGAATATAGCACCATAAAACTGCAGGACTAGATCCCATAACCCAGATAGCTACTAAGTGAATAACTGGTGGGTAGCATATACAGCATGGATACTCAGGACAAAGGGATCACTTCTAGGACAGGATGGAGTAGGACATTGTGCAATAGCACAAGATTTTGTAACACCACTCAGGAACGTTCACAATTTAAGACATCAGTCATTTCTTTCTGGAATTTTCCATTTAATATTTTCAGACAATGGTTGGCCATAGGTAAATGAAACACTGGAATGGAAACCACAAACAAGAGAAGACTACTATATAGCATGAGTGATTCATTTTTTTCCCATTAAATCATGAATGCTAGTTAATCTGTATCCTCAGTGTCCAAAACTATGCCTAGAATTCAGGAGACTTATGATGCATGTTTTTGAGCTACAATTTTATGTCCACTGGTGGAGCCCTAAAGATTAGGGCTGACTTGGAATCTCCAAGGAGGCTATATTGTGTTTTGCATATTTGTTTCCTGAGTGGCACTGGGCATAGGGAAGATGCAGTACCTATTATTACAAGGTCAACTATAAACCCAAGAGTCATCAGGGCTTGGAGCAAACCCTGCATCTAATGAGTTATAAGTTACACTGCAGTTGAAACATTTGATCAAAGATAGCCCAATAATACCCTACCTCAGGACACCTGGGAATTTTTCATGGACAAATTTTTCATAGCATCGTCCATAGTCACTAGTATTCTTTTATCATTTCAGCTCAACACTGAACATATATTAAATTGATTTGGTAAGTGTCCCACTTAAGTATGAAGGAAGAAAAAAATGCACCCACATTCTAATTAGTAATTTTTAAAGTAATTTTATACATACTTTTATGATCAAACAATGCAATATAAAACAAATATTTAAAACTTATCTTAAAACATAGCTATCCTGATAAGCATAATTTAGAAATCTTTAATGAATTCACCTCAATTAGCCTTTAATTAAATAGCTCATTAAAAGCTGATTTGAATACTGCTCATGGAGAAATCCTTGTTCAACTGTTGTGACAGAACAGGAAGTTAATGAAGTTAAAATTAAGTGCAATTTTGAGGGAACAGTCTGAAAGTCATAAAGCTACAAGGAAATAAAATCTCTGAACTTTGCCTGTCACTTGAGACTTTTCCTCAGAAGCAATAGCTCAAATAAATGGTGGACTGGATGTCCTGGCAGGGCAAGGGAGTTTGCTTTCCACCAATCATCTCAGTTCGGGACTTATGACTTCAGTGATACAAGATTTTGCTTCATGCATGAATAAATGAAAGGATGACTAAATGAGCAGCCCAAACAGATCTTCACACTTTCCAAGTTCAAGTTAAAGATAAAATAATAGAAGGTAAACTTACATTTATGAAGCACCTACCATGTATCAAATATTTTCAGTGAGATGTTTTTATTTCTCCTAACAGTCCTGTATGCTAGTAGCTAAAATATTATTTCCATTTAATAGGTGAAAAAGAAACAGAATAGTAAAGTAGTTAACTAACACATGTAGTAAATATCTGGGCTGAAATTTTAATCCAAATGTAAGAGAAGAGAACACTACATATTTTTAAATTTCCATGGACTCTTAATATACTTACCTGAAAAAAAATACACATAAGTAGTGGCCTTCACTTCTCATGGCCCCAACTACCAAGTCCTTCCAAAACTCATGTCCCCAAGCCAGTGGCTTGTGTTGCCATAGCTCTGTCATTTCTGGAGAGTGACACCTATCAGTTGGTTATTCAAAGTACATACTGCTCAGGTGCCTCTCTTCGGGGAGTTCAGCAAGGCAGACACTGAAGGGCATAGGAAGCCTTATAAGAGAACCTGAGGCTCCCTGTCCCCTGTGAGAGTATGACACCCTCTTGGAAGAGAGAAAGGAAAGTCAAGGATCACATTTTTATCATCTCTGTCCTTCAGGGACAAAACTGGCAAATATTTAAGAAGAGCACCCAGGAACCAGTCTTCCCTAGAATTACCAGGAGAAAAAAAGTGTACTTAGACCTCCAGGCCTATCATCCAGGAGGTCAAGGGTGATATAGGTCCTGGCTTCTGGCTCTATGGCAGAGCTGAGCTACCTTGCATGGCAAAAGGCATCCAGGTTTATGGTTCATGTCTTCATAAGCAGGGCCCGAGGTATTCAGGGAGCAGTAGGGAAGTGGACCTGAATTCTCAGCTCAGCAGAAAGCTTAAAGTCCTGCTCCACTGCAGGGAGACCCCTGCCCAAGGCTGCAGGCAAAGCCACTGTGGGAAACCCAGTCCCATGCAGAGCAACTTCTATGGACCATTTCTGGCCCAGACGTTAGATCTAAGTAGGATTGGGTCATCTAAAGATCCCAGAATATAGGATCTGGGAGAAAATGACTGATCACGTAGCCCAAGATTTTCTTACCTTTCCATAATGGCTACAGTAAGGAGATGGGGAGGTCACAAGGGCAGAAAATGCAGGAATGACACACAAGGATCTGGTCCCCTTACCCAGAAAACCAGAATAACTACATTCTTTTTTTTTTTTTTTTTCTTTTTCCATATCAGCATACTGCAAGAGAAGTCTTGGGGACAAAATTTTCCCGTATTAAAGATCAAGTAATGTCACTTCTGGACCCGGCACCCATGCCCCAAGTGAACTCAGCACCTGTGCTGTGTCTCCCTAGTGTGTTTGAAGGCTGGTGCAGACATTTTGAATTATCCCTGAGGGTATAGCCACCATTTTTGGGTGGAACGACTCCCATCCTGAGACACCTGCAGGAGACTTGAGGCCCTTTGACAGGTACCACACTTGTATCAAGATTCTGAGGACTGGGAGGTTTGAGTTGTAGATGACTGTGAACCACAGATATTTTTTTTCCTTTTGTTCAGTTTTTAATTTTTGTTTTCTCACTCTATTTTCCTTTTATTTACCTATTCCCTTGGAGTCTCTTTCTCCATATTCTCATGCTAAAAACCAACTTGTTTTGATCCCACTCTCACACTTCCCTTGATGAGATACCTCTATTTACCCACTTTTTATCACATTAACAGTTATATCCTACAACCCTCCCCATCCTCTTCATCCACCACAAGAAGTTGTAGAGCTCATTAAAAGCCTATTGACTATACTGTAGATAATAATCAAACACATCCTATATGTTTGTTGCAATATCATTAATGTCTTTATATGGGCTATCTGGTATAGTTTTGCATATTGTTTGTATGGGCTGCTGCTGATTGATCTTCCCCTCAGAGTAGACATGTTGGAGACCAGCAGGGCCACAATAAACCTGCAGGAGGGGAAGCTCCAATACCTCAGATCTTCACTGTGAAGGGACTATAAAGAAACAATATGGGAAAAAAAAAAAAAAAAAAAAAAAAAAAAAAAAAAAAAAAAACAGGAGAAAAGAGTCCCTAGCAAACCAAGATGCTTTTTTGATAGAATCCAATGACAGTATGGCATTAGAAATGACAGAAAAGTTTAGAATCTACATAATTAAAATGAACTGTGAAGAAAAAGATAAGAGAGTAAATGCAGGCAATGCATGATCTCTCCAATGAATAGCTAAAAGAGCAAATGTAGGAAGCAAAAGAACACTTCAATAAAGAGATAGAGATTCTGTAAACAAAATCAAAAATACTTGAAATGAAAGAAACAATAAACCAAATTAAAAACTCTATAGAAAGGATCACCAATAGGATAGATCTCATGGAAGACAGAATCTCAGACAATGAAGACAAAATATGTAATCTTGAATTTAAAGTTGACCAAACTGAGAAGACAGTAAGAAATCAGGAACAGAACCTCTAAGAATTATAGGATATCATGAAAAGACCAAATTTAAGAATTACTGGGATTGAGGAAGGCACAGAGATACAAATCAAAGGAATGAACAATCTGT
Organism: Sciurus carolinensis; assembly: GCF_902686445.1. NCBI lineage: Eukaryota > Metazoa > Chordata > Mammalia > Rodentia > Sciuridae > Sciurus > Sciurus carolinensis. The sequence continues at coordinate 19,506,793 of NC_062228.1, read as the reverse complement.
TCAATGAAATAATGGCAGAAAATTTCCCAAGCCTGAAGAATGAAATGGAAAAGCAAATATAAGAGGCTTACAGGACACTAGGTGCACAAAATTACAACAGATTCACACCCAGGTACATTATAATGAAAATGCATAACATCCAAAATAAACATAGAATTTTAAAGCCTGTGAGAGAAAAGAGTCAGATTACATATGGAGAAACCAATATGAATATCAGCAGATTTCTCAGCCCAGACCCTAAAAGCAAGAAGGGCCTGGAGCAATATATTTCAAGCTCTGAAAGAACATGGAAGCCAACCAAGAATCCTATACCCAGCAAAACTAACTTTCAGATTTGATGATGAAATAAAATCTTTCCAAGATAAACAAAAGTTGAAAGAATTCACAAATAGAAATTCTGTACTACAGGATATTTCTCAGCAAAATATTTCATGAGGAGGAAGTGAAAAACAACAATATAAGTGAGCAAAGGGAGTAACTACCCTAAAGGAAAAACCAACCAAAGGAAAAACCAAGTCAAGTTAAAAACCAAAAATAAGTCAAAATGACCAGGAATATACATCGGATCTCAATAATAACCCTGAATGTTAATGGCCTAAACTCATTAATCAAAAGACATAGACTGGCAGATTGGATTAAAAAGAAAGACCCACCAATATGCTGCCTTCAAGAGACTCATCTCATAGAAAAGGACATCCACAGATTAAAGGTGAAAGGATGGGGAAAAACCTACCATGCACATAGACTCAGGAAAAAAGCAGGGGTCTCCATCCTCATATCAGATAAAGTGGACTTCAAACCTAAGTTAGTCAGAAGGGATAAAGAAGTATATTTCATACTGCTTCAGGGAACCAGCAAGACATAACAATTTTAAATATTTATGCCCCAAACAATGGAGCATCTATGTATATCAAATAAACCCTTCTCAATTTTATGAATCAAATAGACCAAAACACAATAATAGGGGTGATTTTAAAACACTGTGCTCACCACTGGATAGATCCTCCAAACAAAAACTGAAAAAGAAACTATAGAATTAAATAATACAATCAAATGACATAGACTTAACACACATGTATAGAGTATTTCATCCATCATCAAATGAATACACTTACTTCTTAGCAGCTCATGGATCCTTCTCCAAAATAGACCATATGCTATGCCACAAAGAAGTCATTAGTAAATACAAAAAAAAAAAAATAGAGATACTACCTTGTATTCTATCAGACCATAATGGAATGCAATTAGTAATCAATGATAAAATAAGAAACAAAAACTACTCCTACACCTGGAGACCAAATAATATTCTATTGAATGATGCAATGATAACAAAAGACATCAAGGAGGAAATTTAAAAAATTCTTAGAGGTAAATGAGAATGACACAACATATCAAAATCTCTGGGACACTGTGAAAGCAGTACTAAGAGGAAAGTTCATTGCATTCAGCTCATACATTAAAAAAATAAAAAGTCAACAACTAAATGACCTAATATTACATCTCAAAGTCCTAGAAAAAGAACAGATCACCACCAAAAGTAGTAGAAGGCAGGAAAATATTAAAATCAGAGCTGAAATTAATGAAATTGAAACAAGAGAAACAATTCAAAAAATTGACAAAGCAAAAACTTGGCTCTTTGAAAAAGTAAACAAAATTGATAAATCTTTAGCCACACTAACAAAGAGAAGGAGAGAGAAAACTCAAATTACTAGAATTCATGATGAAAAAGGAAAGATCACGACAGACACCATTGAAATACATAACAGAATTAGAAGCTACTTTGAAAATCTATACTCCAACAAAATAGAAAATATCAAAACACTGACAAATTTTTAGAGACATATGATCCTCCCAAACTGAATCAGGAAGGCATGCACAATTTAAAAATATCAATTTCAAGCACCAAAATAGAAGAAGCCATCAATAGCCTACCAACCAAGAAAAGCCCAGGCCCAGATGGATTCTCAGCCAAATTCTATAAAACCTTTAAAACAGAACTAATACCAGTACTTCTCAAAGTATTCCAAGAAATAGAAAATAAGGGAGCCCTTTCAAACACTTTCTATGAAGCTAGTATCACTCTGATACCAAAACCAGACAAAGACACATCAAGGAAAGAAAACTTTAGACCACTATCCCTGATGAACATAGATGCAAAAATCCTTAACAAAATTCTGGCAAATTGCATATAAAAATATAATTAAAAAGACAGTGCACCATGATCAAGTGGGGTTTATCCCAGGGATGCAAGGTTGGTTCAACATCCAGAAATCAATAAATGTAATTAATCACATCAATAGACTTAAAATTAAGAATCATATGATTATTTCAATAGGTGTTGAGAAAGGGTTTGATAAAATATAGCACCCCTTCATTCTTAAAACTCTAGAAAAATAATGGATACTAGGAACATACTTCAACATTGAAAAGGCTATCTATGCTAAGCCCATAGCCAACATCATTCTAAATGGAGAAAAACTGAAAATATACCCTCTAAAACTGGAACAAAACAGGGATGTCCTCTTTCACCACTTCTATTCAACATTGTCCTTGAAACAGTAGCCAGAGCAATTAGACAGTCCAAAGAAATTAAAGAGATACGAATAGGAAAAGAAGAACTAACTGTCACTATTTGCCAATGACGTGATTCCATATTTACAGGATCTGAAAAACTCCACAAGAAAACTTCTAGAACTAATAAACAAATTCAGCAAAGTAGCAGGATATAAACTCAATACACATAAATCTAATGTATTTCTATTCATAAGTGATGAATACTCTGAAAGAGAAATTAGGAAAACCACTCCATTCAAAATAGCATCAAAAAAAAAAAAAAAAAACCCTTGGGAATCAATCTAATAAAAGAGGTGAAAGACCTCTACAATGAAAACTACAGAACACTAAAGAAAGAAATTGAAGAAAGCCTTAGAAGATGGAAATATCTCCCATGTTCTTATATAGGCAGAATTAATACTGTCAAAATGACCATTCTACCAAAGGCACTATACAGATTTAATGCAATTCCAATTAAAATCCTGTTGGGGACTTTACCCCCCTAGCTCTTCTGGACCAGCAACAAGGGAAGGGAGCACTCCCCAACAAGGCCAGACTGGGAAAGTTAGGGCCGACTGACCGCCCACACCCAGCCCTTCAGGCGGAGGACAATCAGATGCCTCAGGGAGACCAGTCATAGCAGGAAATTGTTTATTGAGGAAATCACACAGCTTTTATGTAGGGTGAAGGCTAGGCAGGAACCAATTAGCTTAAAGGTCAGCAAGGCCTTTAAGGGGGGCGGGGTTCACGCAGGCAAGAGTCCCATAGTACTATATGGCAAGCAGGAGCTGATCACGTTCGCGGAACTGTTGCTAACCAAACCCTGACAGTGGTCTGATTTATCGTCATTAACTTTTGAAACCACCTTTGAGGCCTTGATCTTGCTCACCCGCCAGGAAGTAAGGAGTCAGCCTGAGTTAGTTAACGTGTCATTAGTCCCAACAAAATCCCAATGATATTCCTTATAGAAATAGAGAAAGTAATCACGAACTTCATCTGGGAGAATAAGAGACATAGAATAGCCAAAACAATCCTGAGCAGAAAGAGTGAAACAGGAAGAATCACAATACCAGACCTTAAACTATACTACAGAATAATAATAATAATAACAGCATGGTATTGGCACCAAAATAGACAGGCAGACCAATGGTACAGAATAGAAGACACAGAGACAAACCCACAAAAATACAGTCACCTTATACTAGACAAAGGAGCCAAAAACATAAAATGGAGAAAAGATAACCTGTTCAACAAAGGGTGCTGGGAAAAATGGAAATCTATATGTAGCAAATGAAATTAAACCCCTATCTCTCACCCTGCACAAAACTCAACCCAAAATTGATCAAGGACCTTGGAATTAGACCAGAGACCCTGCACCAAATAAAAGACAAAGCAGGCCCAAATCTTCATCGTATTGGCTTAGGATCAGACTTCCTTAACAAGACTCCCAAAGCACAAGAAATCAAAGCAAGAATCAATAAATGGGATGGATTCTATCTAAAATGCTTTTTCTCAGCAAAGGATACAATCAATAAGGTGAAAAGAGAGCCTACAGAATGGGAAAAAATCTTTTCCACATGAACTTCAGTTAGAGCACTAATCTCCAAAATTTATGAAGAACTTACAAAACTTTACACCAAAAACACAAAAAACTCAATCAATAAATGGGCCAAGGAACTGGACAGACACTTTACAAAAGAAGATATATAGTCAATTAATAAATATAATAGAAAGTGTTCAACATCTCTAGTAATTAGAGAAATGCAAATTAAAACAACTGTAAGATTTCATCTTACTCCAATTAGAGTGACTCTTATCAAGAACACAAACAATAATAGATGTTGGCATGGATGTGGGGGAAAAGGCACACTTGTACATTGCTGGTGCAGTTGCAAACTGGTGCAGCCACTCTGGAAAGCAGTGTGGAGAATCCTCAGAAAACTTGGAATGCATTCACTTTTTGACCCAGTTATCCCACTCCTCGGTTTATACCCAAAGGACTTAAAATTAGTATACTACAGTAACACAGTCACATCAATGTTTATAGCAGATCAGTTCACAATAGCTAGATTGTGGAGCCAAACTAGATGCCCTTCAACACATGAATGGATAAAGAAACTGTGGTATATATACACAAAGGAATATTATTCAGCCATAAAGAAGAATAATATTATGGCATTTGCAGATAAATGGATGGAATTGGGGAATATTATGCTAAGTGAAATAAGTCAATCCCAAAACACCACAGGCCACATGTTTTCCCTGATAAGTGGATGATGATATATAATGAGGCAGAGGGAGTGGGGGGTGAGAGAAGTGTGGAGGAACTTTAGATTTTGTAGAGGGAAATGAGAGAGTGGAGGGGTTGGGGGGAATGAAAGATAGTGAAATAAGAAGGACTTCATTACTCTATGTACATGTAGGATTACACGAATGCTATGGATCTATATTGTGTACAACCAATGAAAAATTGTACTCCATTTGTGTATAATGAATCAAAATGCAGTCTGTAAAAATAAAAATAATAAAAAAAATGAAGATCAAGTAACTTTCACTAAATGTCAATACCCTTCTGCCCTTCTCCCTATCAACCACATTGAAGATTTTTCTGATGTGAGTTTGAATATTTGCAGGATTAGAGGTCTCTCTGAACCCAAGGGTAGCCAACTTCATTTTTTGGAGGTGTGACTCTTGAGAACAATTTTCTTTATATCACAGCAGGAGATTTTCTGTAACTTTTAGCTCCCAGTTTTGCTATGTCCTCTGTGGTCTCTGATAAATATGAAGTTTTCTATTTTCATACTAATTAGCATGTACTGACAACCTACTGTTGGTGTGGTGACCCCTTCCCACTCTCCCACAAAGATTGCGTTAGGTGAGGATTATGAGGATTCCCATTCTGCAGTTAGCAAGGCCCCATAAATTAGACCCAGCAGGTCACACTGATGCTGCATGGCATGAGTGAGCTTCAAATCATGTTCAACTCAACATCCCCTGCTGACTCATACACAGAAGACAGGTAGCCTCTCTGTTCTGCAACATCCCCAGAAAGCTCAGACTAAATTCAATGTCCTGTTTCTAGTACGTGCTAGACACGCAAGTAACTATGTGTTGACAGAATAAATGAATGCAGAGGTTAGGAATTTCCTTAAAGTATCTTTTGTTTCTTCCCTGCAAGAATTTTCTGGTCCTTAATTTCTTACCCTAGAAAATCTACTTAAACTATTGTCAATGAAATTTGTTAAACACTGTCTAGCTGGCTGTGGTTGTGCATGTCTGTAATCCCAGGGACTCAGGAGGCTGAGACAGGAGAGCAGGGAGTTCAGAGCCAGCCTCGGCAACTTAGCAAGACCCTGTCTCACAAAAGGAGGGCAGCTGGCTATGTGGCTCAGTGGTTAGGAAACTCTGAGTCACCATCTAGATTTTTATGTGTGTGTCCCCTGTGCATTTCTCCATCCTGGCCAAGTTCTTGCTGCTTTGCTGTGCTCCTCCCTCCCTGCACTTCATATAATTCTTAACTGGCACGTACACTTTTGTCTCATGCTGGCCGTGGCGGGGATTCTTTGCTCTTGTTGAACATTCCTCTTTTTTACCTCTCTTCCTCTGGGTCATCTCATGGGACTCTCTACTATTTCCTTCTCTGCAGTATCACAATTCTATAAATATACAGAGCATCTGTAGCCTCCACTAGGGAAATCCCTACAAGGGAGAGATTGTATCTCTTACTTCACCATGGGATACCCAGCACCTGGTACCTAGTAGGTGCTCAATAAACACGTATTAATAGAACAAATAAAAGAATGAATGAAAATGAATACATGGTTATTTATAGAGGTAGGTAAGCAATTCCAGGGTGTAAAATATGTAAATATTTAAACATTCACATCTGTATAAACAGTTCATTCTTCTGTCCTATCCAGGCAGCCCCAGGAGATTCGTCGCATTCCTGTCTTCGCTTGCCAAGCTGCCACCACTTACAGGCTTGGCTATGTCATGTCAGCACCTCTGGGAAGGATAAAGGACTTCTAGGAAAGTTTGGTCAGAGTTAAAAATTTAATATTCAGATCATGAGGATTATCAGAGATGCAGCATCATTAAACTCAAGGTAGCTGATTTTGAATAAATTTGAAATTTCTTTAAAGATCCACCCACACATATAAGAAAGCTCACCCAGAGGTCTGCATATCCCTCCATGTGCAATTAGCACATTTTTAATCTGATTCACTGTAATAACATAGCACAAAAAACAATCAGACATTCTTACAAGGGCCACTGGATTCTGACATGCATGTATCAGCCACTCATTCCCCTTCTGTCCTCATTTTCTTGCTTACTGCTTTTCTCAGTCTTTTATGTTGGACCCCAGCACTCAGGATCCATCCATCCGTCTACCCGTCTACCCACCCACCCATCCATTTGCATTTCTTAGCATCTGAGCTTTGCCTGGGACCCACCCTAGATACCATGGGATCCTTAGGGGTGGATTTTCTGAGAACTCATGGTTTACCACTCCCGTGGGTCCAGACAGAACAGTAGTGAACCATGAGTTCTCAGAAAACAGTCAAGAAGAGTGGAAGAAGTCCTCCTTCTCTGCTCATTCACTATGTCAGCCTTCCGCATGACCCCACTCGGCCTCCTTACCAGGCCTGCTGCCATCTGGACATAGAGAACTCACGAATGTATTTCTACAGATAAGACCTGTTTGGTGTGCTCTCCACGGGTAATCTAAATTGCTCGCTTTGACGTATTTCCTGTTGGCTAATTCAAAACTTGTTAGGGGTCCCTGGCTCAGTTGTGGCTCGCTGACAGCTCACAGAAAAGACGCTCCGCAGACACGAGATCTCACGGAAAAGACTTTATTTATACGGACAGCTAAGGTCCGCTGGGGTAGGAAAAAAAAAAGGGAAAAGATGGCATAAGGCTTCCCCCAGATACTGGAACCTTGGGGGCTGGGAGGAACCAATGGCGGAGGAGAATTCTTGCAGGCCAATAGCATGTTAGGACTTAACGTGGGAGGCAGTAAGATGGCGGCAGCGGAAATTCCTGTAATGTAAGAGGCGGGCAAAACACAGACTGACAGGTGATGGGGAGGCCGTAAATTCCTCTAACGGAAGAGGCGGGCAGAGTGCAGATTGACAGGTGATGGGGAAGCCGGAAATTCCTCTAACAAGAGAGACGGGTGGTTTTATACCTTACAAAACTGTTTTCTCACCATCACTAAAACTGAACCCTCAATTTTAAGTTCTATTCATTCTCACCTCAGGGTTTGCTGACTCTCCAATGACTCTATTTCCATACCAGAAACCTAGCAGTCATTTTTGTTCGTCACAACCAACCATCCTCCTTATGTTACTTCCTTGATATTCCTGCTTTCCACCCGCCTCACCCTAGTGCGGCTTCCCTCATCTCTCAGTGCAGTCCTAACTTGCTGCTCCAAATTAGTCTCAAAAACACTATTTCCAAACACAGATCTCATTAGGTGACCCACCTTATGCTCACGAGCTTTGTTGTCTCTGCTCCCTTTGCTCTCAGGGGTGAGACAAGGGCCAGGAAGCTGAGCTGGGCTGGCCTAGCACACCCCCAAGTGTCCCGTGCTCATCCTCCCCACCTGGCTTTGCCTGTCTGTCCAACATGGACCACGTTCATCCTGATGCATTTAATACATTTCTGCCTAGTAAAAAATTTCTGCCCAGGTGCTTCCTTCCCTGGAGAGCACCTTCATCTGTCCTCATCTGTAAGCTCTCTGCACAGAGGCCTGTGATCAGGACATTCTTCCCTGACTCCCTGTTCTGGGACCAGGAGGTACGTTTGATGTCTATAGCAAAGAAGATGCTGTCAATTGTCCATTTCCCCTGAACCACCCAGAGAAAAACCACAGACAATCCCCTGCACCCCATTCCCTGATGTCTCTGTGGTTATAGGAACGAGATTGATCCACATTGGACAAGGCAGGAATGCAGAGATTCCACCTGAAGCCCTCCTTGACCAAGGAGGCATGGGAGTTTGATCTTACCCTAAAATAGGACCATTCCCAGGCATGTTCTGTAGCACCTCCAGGGCCCCAGCAGGGCTAAACCTCAATGGCCCATACCATTCCTATGCTCTTGACCATAACCTTTATTGACTTTCCTCAATTTCCTGTTTCCTGTCTCCACTTCCTTATTGCTTTTCCAAATAATCGCTGACACTCAAGTCCTTGTCTAAGGGTCTATTTTGAGAAGACAGTAAGATACCGTCACAAAAACACACTTGTCTCTTCCAGATCACTGATCCCATCTGCAATGATGTGTTTATTTGAGCAAATCTTTGATAACAATCTCCTTCTTTAGACTGTTAGCTCCTTGAGAACAAGGATCCTCCATCTCTTTGTTCTCTGCTGACTACTTTGTGTATTTCACAATACCTGGGGCAAAGCAGGTGCTCAATGAATCTTTTTTAAAATATGAATAAAAGGATACATCAAGCTGTGTCCTTGTCACTGGAAATAAAACCATTCTGATCAATCCCTGCCCTTAAGAGGTATGCAGTCTGGGACAAATTTGGTTGAAATATTTATAGTATACTCTCATTGAAATTTAAGTTATTTGTTAGCATCAAATATCATGAAATCTTAGGAAGATGGGTTTAACCCAGCTAAAGGGTGAGCGGGGAAGTCTTCCATGAGACCCCAAAGGTTCATTGCAAAGGGCACATACCCGAGAAAAGACTGTCATACCAAGATTCCCCAGAATTGCTAAGAGGCAGAATAAAAATGTTTTCTTCATGGGCTTGGTGCTTGGGAAATATAAGTTTTAACACAGAGGCTCAGAACTAGACTAATCATATTGTGGTAAATATTAATAAAGGAAATTAAATAGCAGAGGCATCAATAACTGTGTGCACATGGAGGGTAAGCACTCAGATGTGGTTTGTTCTAGAAATTAGGCTGATCTAAAAATACTCTGGAGGAGGTACTCTCATTTTCTGGAAGCAGTGATTAGGGCAGCAGGGGGCTTGGCCGAGGAAGTTCCCTGTCTGCCAAGGCTTTTTCAGCCCCCAGGAGGCCTGGGGAGTCTTGTTCACAGAGCAGATGCCTCCACAGGCAGAGCTTTTGAGTTCTAAACTCCACTTCTGTATTTCAAGACCCAGACCTACAGTTGTCAGTGAACTGTTTTCATTTGCAAATGTACTTAACAATGGGAGAAATTTGCTAAATTGTCTCTCACCTGTCATCACTGGGTGAGATCCAAGTTTATCTGTTGCATTTTGGTGGAGCTGAATACTGTAACCAATAAGCCCCCAACCCCAGTTGTATTAATATACTAAGAATATATTATTTCTTGCACATGTAAAAGGGAATTGAGTGTTGGATAAATAATCTTCCAAAGTGCTGAGACAGAGACAGAGACCTCGGAGGCCTCAATGCATGCTCTGCACCTTCAGCAGACTTCAGAGGGGTCCTTTTCTCCCACCAAAGGCTGTGCTGGCTGGACTTGGAAAGGTTTGCTGTTTCTGCTCTGTACCATTACTCATAACTTAGCTCTCAGCTCCACTGACATGCGCGGGCGCCTGAGAACCACTGCCGAGCTGTGTTCCCAGGCAGAAAGGAAACGGGGTTGTGTAATGACCTGGAGGATCCCCCGTACTTTTCAGGCTCATTTTGAAAGGCTGAGGCCATGAGAAGGTAAGCACAGAGGGCATGTCCTGTCTGCTCCTGCAGTGAAATTTGCCCTCATCTTTCTTGATGAGAACATCCATTTCACTTTTCACCTGGCGTCGAGGAGCGAGGTCTGTGGGGCCTCCCGACCTGGAATTGGGCGGATGAGTGTTGAAATTATGGCTCACTGGAGAATACGTATCCAAATCCACTTTCATTTCGGGAGATTTAAGATCCCCAAATCAATGATGTACAAGGAATGGATTTCTTCCTGTGCCAGCACGTGATGTTAGTTCTTGGGAAAACTCCATAGTTCAGGTAAATTGTGTGTGCCTGCATGTGCACATGGTTCTGCACCCGGAAGTTCTTGGAAGAGGTGATGTCAGGATATACCCAGTGAGAATGTATCCCCAGCATTGGTGTCCTAGAAAAGCTCTTAGATTAGAGTTATAGAACCTGAATTTATTTTATCCTTATTAAGAACAGGGTTGAAGCTCTTGGTAACTCTCTCCATTTTAAAGGTGCGTAAACTAAGGTTGGGAGGCATTCAGGATTTTTCTCCCAAGGTTATATAGCTACCAAGTAGTGGAGATGGGATTGAAACTCCCAAAACCCACTGTGAGACCCAGAAGGTAAAGGGACATATCAATATCACCACTTTGCTGAGGAGGAAACTGAGGCTTTAGCATAGGCAGTGACTCACTGAGGGTAAAGCATAGACAGAAAGAAGTTGTTTGGGTTTGAATGGTTTCTTTCAAAATTCAGCAGTCAAAAATGTCTAATGTGAAAGTATCAAGAGGAGGTTTGTAGAAGGTGATTAGGCCATGAGGGCTTTTCCCCTGTGGATGGGATTGAGGTCCTTATTAAAAGTGCATTACTTCACCTTTTGGCTCTCTTGCCCAATATGACTTTTCAATCACAAGTGCATCACTACCTCCATAAAGACCATAATGGCAGTTACCCGTCAGGCTGTTCTTCCATTTATAAGATCAAAACATGTCTACGTTTTCTCTGTCTCTGAAATGGTACGTGACTGTTCCTAGCACTGTGCTTAGTGCTTGACAAGGTCTTAGTATATATCATATTCTCACACATTTGTCACATTTGAGATGATGACTGCATGATTGCCAAATTATCTACTTTTCAAATGGAGAGAGAGAGAGAGAGAGAGAGAGAGAGAGAGGAAGAAAGAAAGAAAGGAAAGAAAGAAAGAAAGAAAGAAAGAAAGAAAGAAAGAAAGAAAGAAAGAAAGAAAGAAAGAAAGAAAGAAAAGAAACTACTCTTATTTTGGTCCCCTGAGACCTTTCTGTAAATAATTGGGGAAAAGGACCAATTTATTAGCAACATAAAATGTAAATTGCAAATCTTGGCACAGGATCTTCTATAAACTCAACATGTTTAAAAGGGTACCTTTGTTCATTGTCCCTCCTGAAGATTATCACCCTTAAGTCTTAGGCTGATGTTTTTTAACCAGGAATTGATTTGAATTGGATACGAGGCAGGCAGCTTGGGGCACAAGGTAAGCATTAAAATGAGCTTTTCTTCTTGGCCACATCGTATGTGTATAAATTACGTTCAGCACAGAGAGTTTTATTATTAATCATTCGTGCCAATAAACGTCTCATTAAATCTAACTTTCACTTATGGAGCTTGCAGTTGTCATTCTACAAATATTATTTAATTACATAATGGCTCAACTATTAAGAAATTTGTATTTAACTGATATTCAAACCATATTCATAAAGCATTTTATCCTAGGGACTATTTGAGAATTCCATAATCTTTTGATTAAAGATGGTAGTATTTTACTGATTGTATTTGGATAAGCCATGTTGTCTTTATAATAAGGTATGTTGATATTAAAAAATGATTAAACATTTTCAAGGGAAGAGCCACTTCATATTCACCCACCTTTCATCTTCGTATTATGAATTATATATTATTCTTTCACTTCTATATCCTCAATGCTTTTCTCTCTTTGTAGGCAATTATACAGTAACTCATCCATATAGCTCATGAGGTTTCTCAATTTTTTATGAATGTTCGTAAATATGGAGGAAACGAGTGCAAAATTTATAACCAGTTGGACCATATTACCTTTTTTTGCAGGTAGAGGGTGGTTATAGTTATCACATTGCACTATTTGAGTTTAACAGGATATTATTTTAGGGTGGTATGGGGCATGAAGGATTTTTAAGTCTTAGAAAGCCCTTTTGGTCTAGTATGTAACAAAGGTCCATGTAAGTCAAAAATTTTGAGAAGCTGACTGAAATGCTTTACTTAAATGTATTTTCTAAATGACAGGAGACTAAGGGTCCAGGATAAAAAATATTGGCTCTGAGTTTCAGAAAAGAGGGGAAGGGAGAAGGGACTGGGTTGGTTCAAGTTCAGGGCACTAACATATGGAGAGTGCCTATTTTCATGGAGGCATGAATGACTCAAATTTGATCTCAGCCCAACTTGATATCCATTGATTTGACAGTGGAATTGAGGAAGTGAATATACTTGAGATGTGGCTACTGTCAGAGTGGATTGAAGCCTAATTCAGGTAGGCGACAGAGTGAGAACATACAGACCTCCCGGAAATATGGCATTAACATATAATGGAGTATAATCTCAGCGAGGGCAGGGCCCATACCTTTTTCATTTGTGATTATACTCACAATACCCAGTACAGATCTCAGAACACCAGCTTTCTTAGAAATATTTGCTAAATTGTGGATGGGAGAAGATACGGTCAATATCAGGGCACAGATAGAGCATCAGTTTTGTAGGTTTGGATTTAGTGCATGGTTAAGTACCTGAGGCAGACCCCTAAAGAAGAAGCCAGTAGGTAGACTGGTCCAAGAGCAAAAGCATCCTAGACTAGAGGAAGGTTTATGATAATCAGAGTTCATGCAGTCTGCAGCAGGTATCAATCTTAGGTGTGATGGGTGTCTACCTTTCTCATTGATTCATCGTCTTATTTGACACGTACATTGATGCAAGAATTGTGTGAAGTGTTGGGACACGTGAATGAAATGCCGTGAGGCTTGGAAGAACTTCTGCCCATGTGGAGAGAAAGACATGTAATACCATCACCTTAGGAGATAGCAAGGATTTTGAGAGGGCATATGGCAAGCTGTAGCAGGACTGCCTTCAGAATGGTGGTTTGGGTATCAGGGTTTATGAAAACTGTACACTTTATAGTGCTTTCTGAGAGCACTGGGTTATCCTCAGTAGCAGGACTTGGACATTCTAGAAATTCCAATTTACACTAAAGATGTTGGTGATTTCATTTCTTTTCAGTAGACATCGTACTGGTCAGGTTATGTGCCAAGGGCCTTACAAACATTTGCTCATTTTATCTCACAACTTCCTGAAGGAATAGGTTTAGCATTTCCATTCTATAGATGAGGAGGCAAGAATTCAGAGGGTAAGTCGTTTGCCCAATATCCCCTAGGTAATATTTGAGACATCCTGAATTTGAACTCAGAATTTCACTCTAAAATCCACAATCTTGAACCCTACACTAGAGCGTGTACAGTTGTGACTTCAGAGGAGGAGAAGGTAAACTTTATGTACGCTGGTGGAGATACATGGGTGGAGATGACTTGGGGTGTCTCAAGAGAAAGGTAGACTTAAGTCCACATGTGGAGAAGGACCACTTAGTCCAGGACCCCAGTAACAGTGCAAGTTTGAATGTAGAAGAGATATTTATTCAACATCTGCAAAGCATACAGTTGAGTGCCAACATTTCACTAAATGCTGGACATGAGGTAGTGAGCAAGAAAGATAGGACTTCTCCACGTGGAGTTACCAAGCTTGTGAGATTTTCACTCAAGTCAACAGGGGATTCCAAGAGAGTCCAGCAATGAAAATTTAGCAAACTATGGGAACACAAAAGGCACTCTTAACCTGGGACAGGAGGCTGGTCAAGGAAAGTTATCTGGAAGAAACACACCAGACAGAGAATTGCATTAAAGTAATCTAAATTGCGAATAAGGGGGAATGTTCTAGAAAGTTTCAAAGGGAATGGAGGTGAGAGTTTTGGGGTTTCAACTGGAAGAATCTTAAAAGAGACCCATGGAGCTGGATCTGGGGACCATAGAGACTTCTACTACAAGATAGTCCCTGCTCCTAGCGTTCAGCAGAGAAGGAATAAGGCCTTCCAGAGAGCAGACTCTTAGTCATTGTTTCTGAGGAAAATGTTATAGATAACATTTGGTTCCTTAAACCCAACTCAACTTTCCTCCTGTATCAGCAATTTACTAGGTTTAACTAGATTATGTTTCTGTTCCAATCTGCTTTGTGAAGCGCTTATGAAAAGGCCTTTTATAAATCTTTCTAATAAGGAATTATGAACAAGGGAAAAGGGCTGCAGCATCCCCCTCCTGTTCCTCCAAGGGAAACGCTGTGCCTCATTCATAGATTCTGCTCTGTCTGGCCTTGTTTTCTTTCAGAGACAAGAGAACATCATAACCTTGGGCTACCAGGTAGAAATAAAAGATTGATGCAAACTTGACTATGTAAAATTTGGGGCCTTTTCATCCAGATGAGAAGACAATGGAATATTATAAAAACATGTGGCATACTTGAGGAGAACTTATTTTATTCAAACATTGAGAACCTTCACCCTGAGAGAAACCTCTTTATGTGAAAATAAATAAATTACGATGTGTCTTTGTGAAAACCAGATTTCTCTGGCAGTCTCAAATCTGAGAATCTTGAAGACAAAAAGTTCAACTGCCTCCTTTTTTAAAAGTGCAGAAACAGACAAACCTGGGATGGGATGGGACTCACTCATAAACACAAATAAGACCAGCGAAGTCTTCTTAGGCAACCACAACACCAGGTTCTCTCTCACCTTCTAGGCCCTGATGAAATGTCTGCAAGCTACCTTAGATGTTCCAGAGAGTGTAGAAAAGAGGGGCCACAAGAATGCCATTAGAACCCCAATCTCCTTGGTTGAGTCCACTGCAGAGGAGGGCAGACTGAACTGACAAATACCTGTGTTAGGAAGTTGTCTTGGGACCATCTCCTTGGAGTTCATATCTAAACTTCATGTTCATGTTGAAGGAACATCAGCAAGTCTGATTAATATGGCATGGAAAGAAGGGGCAAATTTCATCACAACCCCCACCCCAATCCAGTTCAGCAGGGACCACAAATGTGAGAAATCAGTCCCAATGCTGTTCACACATTCATTGAGAAAGCAAGAGACAGATGAGGGCTGACTCCAAAGCAGTTCATATGGTAACCTGTCCAAACCTGACTCTGTCCCAGAAATAAACCAGTGACAAGATCTACTAGAAAAATACGTATATTCTTATATTATGATAATTTTTGAAACTCAAAAGGACAAATTCTCAAACAAGTCAAACTTTAAATCATCTCAAAGTTACATAAAGAGAAGTAGAATATCCAAAGTATGGATGTAGGAGGCAATAACTACATTCCATTCTTCCTAGGATGAATAGTTATCATCAGCATTATTATTATGAGCATCATGCATCATTTCCTTTTGTGTCTGGAACTCTGCTAAGTGTCTCAGATACATTGATTCCTAACTCAGTGTCTATAATGCTCTGAGATGGGTGCTTTCATCCTTATTAGACAGAGAGAATGGGGCTTGCTTGGAAGTTCCAAAGTCACATGGCTATTAAGGGAGGGGTGCTGACTTGGTTGGTTTAGGGGTCCACTAACATCCTCATTAAGCTAAACTCTCTCCACCTTTTCCCTTCACCATCACAGGGAGGTCCCATAATGGTTGCTGCAATCCCAGGAGTTAGAAGAAGTCTAACCGCAAAATCTTGAGGCAGAAGAGGGGTGTTATGGTTTTGATATTAGATGCATCCCTAAAGCTCATGTATGAGACAATGCAAGAAAACTTAGAGGTGAAATGATTATGTTATGAGACCATTAACCTAATTAGTGCATTAATTCTATGCTAGGGATTAACTGGATGGTAACTGTAGGCAGGTAGGGTGTGGCTGGAGGGTAGGATGAGTCCCTGGGGGCACCTTTGCAGTATATATATCGTCTGTGGTGAGGAAGTCAGTCTCTCTCCCTGTCCTCTTCTTAGAGGCCATGTTCTGAGGCACTTTCCTTTGACAGGCCTCCTACCATGGTGTTCTGCCACACCTTTGGCCCAGAGCAATGGAGCCAGTCGGCAACGGACTGAGTTCTCTGAAACCACGAGTCCCCAGATAAACTTTTCCTCCTGTTGGGTTCCTGTTGGGGGAGGTACAGCAGAATGACTCCTACCCTGTTCTTCTCCCAACGGCAGTTCTCGAACGTGCATCACAACCCACTAGAAGGCTCGTTAAAGAGCCACATTTGTGCCCTCCTCCCTCTCCCGCATTTTTGACTCAGTAGCTCCCAGATAGGGACTGATAATCTGCATTTCTAGTAAGTCCCAAGGTCAGGCTGTTGCTGTTCTTGTCAGGACTTTGGTCACAGCAGCAAAAATCCGATGAAAACAAGGTGCTTCTCCTCCCTCAGGAGGTCTCCCAGAATGAGAATGCTACATTCGTCTCAACAACTCACTGAGCAGAAATGGATTCCAAACGGATTATGGCAATGGGAATGTATTCCAGAAACTCTTCAGAGGATTCTCACGTGCAGCCTGCGAGACCACGATTGGTCACGTGAGTCATGCTGGCAAGGAAGACAGGGGTGGGCTCCCCAGTCTCCCACAGCTACCTCAGGCAGGAGCAGAGGGGTCTGGTCTCCCAGGGGAACTCTGAGTTTGGGGAGACCTCAGGATTCCAGTGTGACTGCCCTGCCCTTGATAAGGTCCTGGTTCCACTCCCAAACCTCCAGGTTCTGGGTTTTGTGCTATCAAGAGAGTGATTACCAAAGTGTTCTTAAATCAGTGGTTGCCTGTTGTATTGCAAAAAAGGTTGTGACTGCTTGGCAGGAGGATGGTGGCTCTTTCATCAAAGAGGACTCTCCTAGGCAGGAAGAACCTGCATCACCAAGTGGCCGTGCTTCAAAAGCCTTTCAAGGACATCCATCAAAGAAAGTGCAAGCAGCATATATGCAGATTTGGGAGGGGACTAAATTTTAACCAGGTACTTTCTCTGCTTTATTTCTTCCCTCCCTTTCTTCCTCTGCTTCTCTCTTCTCCTCAGCTTCTCTGGAGGTAAACACGTTGCACAGGCCATGGAAGGGTCCAGGTGTCCACTTCACAGTGAACCACTGGGCCACCTGCAGCACAGGTGGGAGAGGCCACCACTGCACTGAGACTCTTGAAATCCCTGTAGAATCTGAAACATGCAGTATATTGTATGAACCTCTGGAAAACGGGCCATGTAAGGGACTGAGTAGAATAGAATGTGGATTCCTGTGCGGGAGGTACAGCAGAATGACTCCTGCCCTGTTCATCGCTCCAACAGTGATTCCCAAACACGCATCAGAATCCCCTGGAAAATTTGTTAAAGACCCAGTTCATTCACTCCTTCATCTCCCCATTTTTGACTCAGTAGGTCCCCAAGAGAACCTGAGAATCTGCATTTTTAACAAGTCCCAAGGACATGATGCTGTTGGCCAGTCACATGGGGAACATCCCCTGGAGGAGATCCCTACCATAGGCTCCTTCAGGATTGTCTGGAACAACCATGCTGCCCATCTCTGTCTACAAGATGATCAAGGACATTTGCCAGGTCTCTTGGAAGACTGTGGCCTAGGGATAGGCAGCTCTCAGGCCAGACTTTCCTCATGAACAGAGCTGGGAAAACCATGAGTTGTCCATGAGGCAGGACAACTCTGCAGGCTATGTCTTGCCCCTGTGGCGTCAGAATTGCAACCAGGCCAGATGAGGACCCAGGGGAGGCTCCTTCCTTCTCGGTCCAGAATTTTCAGGTTAAGTCTTTGTCCCCACAGCCTCGCAACACAGAGTTTCCCTCAGCCAAAGCATTGTCAGCATGAATCCAGTTCCTTCTGAGAACCAGGCACATTCTCCGTGAGGCCTCATCTCTCTCTTGGGTTGTACTTTCAACATCTGTGTTCTCTTTGGCCTGGCAGGGTTTTCCTCTGGGTGTGGCAATAGGGTATGTGTTTGGAAAAATGAATTTGGCAGAAACTACCACACCCTGCTTGATTTCTGAGCTGAAAATAGATTCTCCCTATTTTCGAGAAACTGAAGAGGTGGAACAAGTCCAGAGTAACAACATCAACTCTCTCCAGCTGCCGCAACACCTGGCATCTCTGTTCCATTATTTCAGAAGGCATGGATTGCCATTGGTGTTTCAGGAACTGTGAGAACCTTGCATGTGGTTTTGATGGTCATTGATCATGAGGGGATCCGGCTCCATCACTTAACATCCTCATGAGCATGGGTATGTTCTCTCTCCTCTCTGAACCCCGCTTCCCTTCAGTAAGGTGGGTGAAAGTGTACTTAGTTTTCAGGGCAAAATTGACAACTCACTGAGAAAGCATTTGTAAGAAGAGTCCTCCCTTCAGAGAAAAGGAACTACCTGGATCTGAAGAGGACATCATGTAGACAGAGACAAGGCTTCTGCCATCCCAGATGGACAAGGGTCTGGAACAGAGAGAAGCAGGTGAAAGTAGTTTATGGGCCAAACCCAGAGACTGGGGAATAGGCAGACAACTCAGGAAGATGGCTGGGGTCGGAGGGAGGCAGATCGAAGGCAGCTCGGGATTTAATATAGTTGTTTGTCTGTGACTGATGGAACATCACCAAAGAGAAGGACATCAGAGTTGTGTTTTAGAAACTATGAGGAAGATAGAAATAGCCTGAAATCAGAGTCCAGAGAGGCAGATTTGGTCAAACAGCCAAAACAGTGCAGGGGCAGTGGGGAAGGGAAATGGGGACACATGTGATATTTTGGAAGGCTAAAAAAAATAGCTCATTACTGATTAGAAATGATTTGTGATTAGCATATGCAAATGAAGTCCTCTTTCCCCGTGGCTGCCTACTACTCAAACCTGCCTACTCCTAACCAAACTCAAGGCTGTGGTCACTCCTCAGCCATGTCCCCACCATCCCCTTCAAGGCACCTCACTGTTTCGGTCCATTGTTTCCTCCCAGGCCTCAGCCTGAGACTCGCCCTGCCTATCCCAGCCAAGGAAGAAGGACATCCAAATGGAAGGAAACCGCAGAGCTTTCTGTTTTCTTCTGCAAGAGAAAGGCGAGGTTATTTTTGGCCCCTTTCAGTACAAATCAGATTTATTTATTTTTTTCATTCTCAAAGCCCTGTGTCTGGCAGGCTTCAGACAGCAGAGTGAAAATTAGAGCTCACATTTCGAATACCTTTGCATTTCTGCTTGGTGTCAGTTTTGTTTGTCTTCCTCTGCCTGGCTGTCTTCCGTGTCTCCGGATTGTTGACTTCTCTCAAATGCTGCCCTCAAGCCAAAGAAAGTAAAACCAAATCCTCATGTTCAAGGATAGGGTGCTTTGGTCAGAGAGAAGGAAAGGGCAGAAGGGAAACCACCCCCTAGGCTGGGTCTGGCTGTGCATTCTCATTTCCCGTCCCTCTACTAACTCTGGGGCTAGAGAACCTCTACTAACCTCTGGACCCTTGAGAACACCCTGGGAGACGCCCTGCTGGTGGGTCACAACCAGCATTGAAGCCAGGTTCTCAGACCCCTGGATGCTTTGCTCCAGGGTTCAGCCCTGCGTGCTACATGGGTTATAAAGTTCTCTGGTGTCCCTGACAGTGGAACCAGGAAAATGAGTCTAAGCTTAGCTGCCAAACTGCATTGGTGGGTCAGAACCCCGACTGGGCAGGTTTCTTAACCTTTACAAACCTCAGTTTTCCTGAATCGTACAATGAGGATATTGGGAGTGCATTCCTGAGTTGTGAGCATTAAATGGGATGATGTATGGGAAGAACTTTGAGAACAGCCTGAGACATGGTGGGGGCTGCCTAGGCGAGTGTGTGGGAGTGCCTGGGAGCCCCTGTGCACCCCTGAAAGCTGCCCTGACACAGTCGCCCTGTGGCCACCCAGGTTTATGAACTGCACGTGGAATTTAGCAAAAGTTGCAAATGAGTTTCAATCCTCTTCTTGAAAGAGCCTTTGATTTTGTTTTTTTCCTTCTCTCCCAATGAAATATTCCACCTCAAGCCATTCTGGATAATGTCACCTGGAAGGATGTGACAAACAGCATTTGGGGAGGACTTCCCTATATAATTCCACACGTCATTTTGCCCATTTTCAGCCAGAGCTATTTGTCAGTGCTAATTGCAACTCTTTTTTCTGTAATAAAATATAACATGGGCATGTGCCCTGAGAAACATATGCACGCCACCATTCCTGGGAGGCATTGTTTAAATGCCACCGATCCTCAAATCTAGTTCCTTATAATGTGGAAGAAACTTCTCCGCTTACTGTGGGGGAGATCCTTTAGGAGTTCCATTCCTGCCAACACTAAATAGCAGGATATGATAACAAATAGGATATGATAACAAATACACACCATTAAATAAGCACCTGCTAAATCCTGGAAACTTTGCTTAAATTATTTCCAAACTTCACCTGAAATTTATTGCCTTTTTTTAAGAAATATGAAGCACAGAGTACAAGGTTCAGTGTTGTTCAACCGAGATAGAGAAGCAAGGGGTGCTCATGAAACCAGACATGACTATTTGAGTTTCAAACACAGTATTTTTGTCATTATACCAGGCTGCTTCTCCTTCAGGACAAGAGACATGTCTGCTTTGTCCCCTCTATGTTCCTACTTCCTGGCTTATAATAAGTTCAGTATTTGCAAATATTTGTTGAATGGCACACACACTTTCTCTCTCTCTCTCTCTCTCTCTCTCTCACACACACACACACACACACACACACACACACACACACTTGTGCATTCATATTGTCTTTTATTTTTGTAAGTCATTGTAAGTCATGTGACCCCACCCCCAGGTTGACCCTAGAGAGGGGCAGGCACTGGGATCAGGAATCCCTTGCCCTGGGCTGGTCAGGGAGGAAGATCCCAAAAAGCACAGTTGGAGACGGTTCCCTGCAGTACCTGGCACCTCAGAGGCTTTCCAATCCTGCTGGCTTTCCTCACCCTGCAGAGACCAGGGAGGTCCTAGAACTAGTCTGTGTCTCTGAATATGAACCAATTAATTACCACTGACATAAACGAATAGCTGGCACTTCTTCTCGGGTGCCCTAATCAAATATTCTCAATTTTCCAAAACCGTAGAATGGCATGCATGAAGTACTAGGTAACTTTTCTCACACTCACCACTAATCCCATTAGCATCGACAGCACCATGACAGAAGAAACGCACGAATCTGAATCTTCAGGCTTACCTAGGACCGCTGCGTCAGTGTTGGGCGCAGGAAAGCATTTAATGCCAATCATGGGAAAACCCCTTTCTGGTCAGATGGGGCAGTTAGTGCCCTGAGACTAAGATTGCCCCGCAATAAAGAGGGGTGCATGTGCCTCTGTGCCTGGAATAGGGCTTGCTGGGCACCCACTCTTCATTCACTCTTTCTCCCAGGATAATGTTTCTCAAATTTGCTCTAAAAAAAAAAAATTACTCTTCCTATAGTCTGCTAATAAATAACATTGGAAGAAAATATAAATGGATGCAGTATTCCTTGGTCAAATAATTATAGGAAATTCATGAGTAAATGAAATTATTGTTTTAATTGCAGAATTTCTCAAAGTCTTTAACAAGTTAATATGCATTGTGACTGTGAAAACAATAAACATTTTATCTTATAATTACATATTCTTATACATGAAGTCCCTTGCCCCAAACATCTCAAGGAACAAATAATCATACTAATGTTCACACTTTGGAAAAAAAGAAAAACTTCCATACGGAAGAAGGATTAGACCCTAGTCCTTTATAACAAAGTTTTCAGAGTGAAGACTTTTCTGGTCAGTACAAATGGCCTCTGTAGATGCCCTCTTCCTTCCCTGCAGCACCATGCATGATCCTCCAGTAATATTCCCTGTTGTCCTCGGGTGCTGTGCTCAGGTCTCTGCTGTGACATCAGACCAGCAGACCGCGAGAGGCTCCTGACCTCATAGGACGGAGGGCACGCCACAGTTTGAGGAGCAGGTATCCTGAACAAGATGGGAAGAGGAGTCATGATAACATGGGGACACACTCCGCTTCCTTTCCCAGCCTTTACTTTCTGCATCCAGATTAGCTACACTCATCATCCTCTGTGAAAGGCTTAGAAAAGAAATTTTCAAGTGTGTGAGTGCATGTGTTCCCTTGGCAGCATGTTTAAGCCAGGTCCTAGGCTCAGTTGAATAGTTTGTACCCAACAGGATCTCATTTTGAGAAATGCTTGTGTACAGTATATGGAAGCTCTGATGACACATAGCTATTTTCAGGGGACTATGTATACTGATGGCACATGGTTATTTTCAGGGGCCTGTGGACACTGATGGCACATGGTTATTTTCAGGGGCCTGTGAATACTGATGGCACATGGCTATTTTCAGAGGTCTGTGTATACTGATGCCAAAGCTATTGTCAGGGGAGGGTATATACTGATGATACACAGTTATTGTTGGGGAAAATGTCAGCTGGGTAGACAATGGTAACTGGCATAGGTGTGAGCAGGATGGTCCTTGGTGATTTGGTGACCTAGGTAATCTTCTAAGCGGGGTATTAGGTTATCCTGACAGGCCTCCCTATTTTGTGATCATACTTGGCATCTTAATGCACAGGATTTGTATGAACTTGAAAGTAAGCAACTAAAGTTTGGAGAGCCCAGATGTAGGTTTAGTGGGACCTGAAGTCTGCAGGTTTCTGAGCCTTACGAGGAAGAACCCTGCTGCCATCCATGCAAGGACACTCTGTGATAGGGTCTCCCTTGCAGGACACCCTCACTCTTCTGAGGCAGAGAGACAACCCAATGCAGAGCTGATACAAAGATTGCAATCAGAAAGAAGGGCAGAACTTCAGGCAAGTCATCATCTCTCTTTCTAGAGGCTTCCGAAAAACTAAGCTCTGACCTCGCTCAGTCCTTGCTCTCAGAAGAGTAGGGCAGGGACACTGGGTCAGAGTCAGCGAGCTTCACCAAGATGGCAGGCGTGGCTCTCCTGATTGACCGAGGTAATATGCCAAGGGTTCTGGAGACGTCTTAGGTGATGGTGATGGGGCAGGTGCTCCACTGGACCTGAGAGCTGGCAGCGCACCGGAATCCCAGGTTGGTTGGTTGTGTGTACTTTATAAATGCTCATTTCTAGGTCCTGTCCTCAGACATGCTGATGTAATTGCTCTGTTGTGACCCAGCCATCAGGGTTTTATAAAACTCCTAAATGATTCAAATGAAATCAAAGCTTGGAAACCATTGCCCTAGAAGCTCTTCTTGCTCATTTTATTTTCCTCTCAAAATAAGACAAAAATAAACAAAAAAAAAGTCAACCCAAAAAACCAAAGGTCAAATGTTTTTTCTGTGTGGATGCTAATTCACAGTAAGGGGACAGGGGGCAGGGCTCGGGAAGAATAGAGTTACTTTAGATTAGAGGGGAGTGAAAGGAGGGGAAGGGGTACGGGGGTAGGAAGGATAGTGGAGTGAAACAGATATTACTGCCTCATGTACATGTATGACTGCATGACCGATGGGATCCTACAACAGGTACAATCAAAAAAAGGAATTATACTCCATTTATGTATGATTTATCAAAATGCATAAATCATTCTACTGTCATGTACAACTAATTAGAACAAATTTAAAAAATCAATAAAAAAAAGTACCGGTTGAGCATTCCAAGCCCTAAAATCTGAAACCCCAAATGCTCCAAAAGGGAAGCTTTTTGAGCACCAACAAGATACTACAAGCAAAAAAATCCCACATCACAAAACTTCATTTCATGTACAAAGTTCCTAAAAATAATATATAAAATTACTTTCACGCTGAGTGTAAAAGTGGCCCATGAAACATAAATGAATTTGTGTTTGTATTTAGATCCCACCCATCCCTGAGATATCTCATGATGGATACTCAAAAATTCCAAAATAAAAAAAAATTAAAAATCTGAAATATTTCTGGTACTAAGCATTCCAGGTAAGGGACACCACCGTGTTCGTGTCAACTCCAGTTGACAGTTATGAAACAAACTCAAAGTGACAGCGAGGAAGGACACAGGAGCCACAGCCCGTCTTATATCACATTGGCTCTCTGAATGCTGCAAAGTCCTACTTACTATGACCCTGAGGCCATGGTGGCCACCTCCTCTTGTGTCCGTCCTAAAGAGCAGAAGATCGTATCTTGTGCCAGGAGTTGACTTCAGCCACACAACTATGGGGCCCACCCAGGAATCAAGACAGGCTAAATCTGGGCCAAGTTTATTTTTCTTTTCCCTTTGAGTGTGCTATCTGGCGGGGAAGACGGCGCGGGAAGCAGTGCAGACACACGGAGGCCCCCGGGGTGTGGGGTTCACAGTCCGAGGAGAAGCCGGCCAGGCTTGACGCCAGCCCTCCACACCTACTCAGCCAGCAGGATGTTTGCATTCCCACTGGTCTTTAAGGACAGAGAATTGACTCGGAAAAGACAAACGTGGCCAGAAAGGATGTTAGGGCTGGAACCAAAGGGGTGTGGTCTGTGTCAAGTTGTCAAAGAAGAGATACAATAATGGAAAGTACAGCACAATCTTAAGGGACATGGAACTGACTTCCTGACTGTGGATAAGACTCCCCACCTCCATCAACTTCAATTTCCTCTTCTTCCTCTCAGAGATTAAAGATCCAGTTTCCTTTACAACCAAGTAAGGATTACAATCGCCCTGAGTCATAATAGGTAAAGGATTTTATATATGCAGCTATATATATATGTTGCTATATAATTAATACAGTATGCATTGTCAGGTATCTAAATGATACTGTCATCTGTGCTTATGGTATTCTGTTTATTTTTGCCATGTGAACAGCTACAGAGGAAAAAACAATAGGATGAAAGTCAGCGGTTGAGCCTGTATGTGACTCTCCCCAACTGAAGCTAGTTGGTGTGACTATACCAATTACGGTATGTCCACTGAATAAAGTTCTTTGTAAATGATAAAACGAGGTATGTTTGTAGCTCAAAATAAAGAAAACCTGTCTAAGAGATACTAGTAGGGGGAAAAAAATCAATCAGAACCATTAGAAAGTATGAGAGCCCTTTTCCATACTGCAAAAATATTTTTATATAAACATATACGTGTATATTACATAAAAAAATAAACAAAAACAGATTCTAGCTCAGCATACAAATGTGCATGTCCTTATTTGGAGATGTGTAAAGAAATACACTCAGTACTTATAAAAATGGGATTTGACAAAATAAGAAGCCAATGAGGCTTTGCCATTTTACTTTTGGTATTTTCCACTTTATTTTGTACTCACGTGCATTGTCCACATGTTACAATGTATGTGTGAGTGAGAGGGCCTGTGTGAGTGTGTTACAATCAGAAAAATGAAAGCAATTTCAGTTAAAACAAAGAAAACAAAGGCTGGGGCGACCCTGAGCCTTGGGTTTTTGCACTGTGTTCTGGGCCAGCTCAGCAGATGTGGCTGTTTTTCCAGCTGGGAACCATTTCTTCCTCTTGCCCTAAATCCTGGGCAGGGCTTATAGCCAGCCTGTGACTGACAGGCCTGGTCCAGAGGACAGCCACCCAACCACCCCCCACCCTGAGACAGATTTTGTTGTATTATGTACAAGCAGGGGGGTGGGAGTGTTTGAGAGACTGATGGGGGGCTGAACAAGTCTTAAGTGGGGAAGAAACTTAGATGGTAGGATACCAAAGTCTAAATGCTCTAAAATACAACAGGAAGTTAATCGAATACCAAGTAAAATGCTGATAAAATTCTTGCATAGAAGCTAGACTCCTCGGGCTGAATGGATACTGACTTTGGTGGGGATGCCCCCACCCTGGCTTGCTAGAATACATTGGAAAAGATGTGCCACATCCCACACAGTAGAACTAGTGAACATGACCTTATTTGGTAAAACCTTTCTGGCAGATGTCATTAGGGATCTCCAGATGGGATCCTTCTGGGTTATCTACAAGGACCCTAAATTCAATGACAAGTGTTGTTATGAGATATTATAAAAGACAGAGGAGAACACACAGACACAGAGGAGGGCTCGTGAAGATGGGAGGGAATTGGAGTGAGACTATCACAGGCCCAAGAGCACCTGGAGCTCCAGAAACTTCAAGATACCAGGCAGCATTCCCAGAGATCCTTCCAGGCAGCGCTGGAGCCTTGGTTTTAGATATCTGACCTCAAGAGCTGAGAGAAAAAATATTTGTCATTTCAAGTCACTAAGTTTGGATCATTGATTATAGCAGTCCAACTCACCCTGTGGAAGAGGCAGGGCTGATCTTAGATTGTCTTTCTAGAAAAGAAGACAACAATGGCATGTGGGAAAAGGAGACAGGTTTCCACACCACACTCATGAAGCCCATCCACAATCAGCATGATCCTCCCTTTTCCAAAATAGCTCCTCCCAACACTATCTAGGGATGATTTCATTTTATTTTTCTGTATGGAACCTGTCCAAACTAGTTATTTGGTTGTGCATTTGTTTTCAGTTTGTATGGTAACTACCTTCCCCAGGGACTGTGATCGTGAGGGTATCGTCCTGGCAGTCTGGCTACTTCTGAATCCAGCCCCTGGAATAGCGCTTGGCATGTGAGGACACTGGAATAATTTATGTTGAAAGGAGGAAGACAAGGAAGGATATTCTGAACCAGATGCTGAGAAGAACATACATAGACCCCACCCTCAGATCTCACCCACACTGGATTATCGTTCCAAGCATGTGGGCACAACTTGCCAGGGAAGTTGTCACAGAGGTAAGATGTGCTCAGAAGGAAGTGGTAAGAAACAGCAAGAAAGGGACATATAAAATATTAAGGAAACAGAGAAGTGCAGTAGGTGACCTCCGCCAGGAAGGATGTGGACATCTCAACCCAGAGGTGCCATCTGGTGCCTCTTACATCAGTGACTCCATTTCTGAATGGAGGAAAGAAGGCCTAGTCATGTGATGCTCTCTGTGGGAGGCAGTGAGAACAACGGAGAAGAAGGGATAGTTGTGGCAGAGACAGCAAGAAAGACCCAGTGGAACAGGACCAGTGATGGTGCTATGTGTGCTGGGGATAAAAGAGGGTATGGAGCATTTAAACAAGGAGCATGCCCAGTTGGGTATCAGATGCCCTAGGCACACTTGCCTTTGAAACCAGCTTCTGCAGCTCTCAGAAGAATTCCTTTCCTTCTCCTCCTTCACAACTTCCCAAAGTTCATCTTTACTTGGGTAAGTAGAGTTATGCATTGACTCGTGTCTGCTGCATGTATACATTTTTAACCCTGTCATCACATTCATATGATAGGTAGGATTCTTACCTTTGTACAGATGAGAAAATCGAGACTCAGAATGGTGAAGTAGCCTCAAGACCTAATTCTGAATCTACTGACTTCAAAGCCTGTGTTTTCATTGGGACCAGTGGGATTCATGTATTGCAGAGAGTGTCCTGCTTTCTAGAGCAATTCATATGCAGATCTCTCATTGGACCTGAGAGCAGAATTTCAGAGCACGCGGGTCAGAGAAGCTTCATCCCATGTTATAAAAGAGAAAGCTGAGAATTCAAGAAGTGAGGGGTCTCCCCCAGTGAGCTGCATCTAGGGATGGAGAACACCACCTTTTCATGTTAGAGACCTTTGCTTAAGGTGCCTTGTAATCAGAATTGTGTCGATAAAAAAATTGAAGTGGAGGGCAGTAGGGATAGGAGGTAGTAGGAACTGGGGTGCAATTCATTCCAGACCTGATGCCCTGAAATCAGCAGGCAGCAAGGCAGCACATCCATCTCCAAAAGGGCCTTCCAGGGAAAATCGTACTCTCTGGAAGGGGTTGGCTTCATCTGTCTTGCAGGACAATATGTTATTTTCGCCAGAAAGCTACCAGGCATAAATATAGATTTCTGAACATTTTTTATGAGCCAACATGATGGCCTCTGGACACCTCTTCACTAAACCATAAAAAGCCAGACAACCCCTTCCAGAAACTGCACATCCACCTGGTCAGAGCTGGGAGCCTGCAGCCCCATGGCAGAGAGGGCCAGTTCTCCCAGGGCAATCTTGGACATGAATGAACATGTCACCAGGGGCCTCTCTGCCTCTCTTGCTATGACATCTCTCTCCTTTGTACCCTGTAACTGAATCAAATCCTAGGATAGATACCAAATCCTAAAGAAGGACTCCCTGGGTCCTGTTTCCAGCCTCCCTCATCTTTCTTCCCATCTTCCCTTAGGTCTCTGAACTGTTCTTGACCACATGACTTTTGCACATGCTGCTACTCTGAGTGCTATCCATGCATGACAACCCCTTACGTTCTCAGGCATCCAGTCAGAACTCTCTCCCACCATCTGGGTCAGGTTGCTTGTCTGCATGTTTGCCTAACACTGTGTTGATTTTCTTTTGAACATTTACCTCACCTTGTAAAGGTTTATGGGATTACTTGATTAGAACCCGCATACCCTTCTCCACCATCAGCTTCATGACCACGAGGACTCTGCACCCATTGTATTCTCAGAATCTAAAAAAATGCCTGGTCCATACTCAGTGTTAAGTAAATAGTAACTGAATAAAGAAATGCATGAATGAATGAATGACTAAATGACCAGATGAATAAGTAATTGAGTAGACAATGAGTAATAGCTTGGTCAGTATCGTCCACCAGGGAACTTGTAGCAATGGTTTAGAATGTTTTCATTTATCACATCTAGGGTGGAAGGTTGGTGGTGCTATGGGCATCCAGTGGATGGAGGCCACAGATGCTGCCAAACATCCTACAAAGTGTGAGACAGGCCTCCCTGTGCCCAGCAAAGAATTATCAAACCCAAGCAGTGCAGTGTGAAATCCCTTGT
The DNA here is from genome assembly GCF_902686445.1 of Sciurus carolinensis. Lineage (NCBI taxonomy): Eukaryota > Metazoa > Chordata > Mammalia > Rodentia > Sciuridae > Sciurus > Sciurus carolinensis. The sequence goes on along the minus strand of NC_062228.1, from coordinate 19,477,775 downwards.
ATTCATCTCCTAGGGCTGCATAGCAAATGGCCTTAAGCTGGGTGTCTTTAAAAAGCAGAAACTTCTGTTCTAGAAACTGGATGTCCAAAATCAAGGCATTGGCAGGGTTGGTTCCCTTGAAGCCTCTGAAGAAGAGTCTATTCCATGCCTCTCTCCAAGATCCTGAGTGGTGCTGATAATCCTGGGGTTCCTTGGTCCACAGCTTCATTGGCCCAAAACCTGCCTCTGTCTTCATGTGACTCTCTTCTCTATGTGTCTCCTCTTCTTATGAGGACATCAGTCATTGGACTTCATGCCCACTCTAATGACCTCATCTTAACTAATTACATCTGCAAAGATCCTGTTTCCAAGCAAAGTCACACTCACAGGTGCTGATGTCAGAACCTGAACATTTTTTTTTTTTTTTTTTTTTTTTGTGGTGCTGGGGATTTGAACCCAGGGCCTTGTGTTTGCAAGGCAAGCACTCTACCAACTGAGCTATATCCCCAGTCCTGAACATGTATTTTTAAGAGACACAAATCAATCCACTACATCCCGGCTTACTGGGAAGTTAATCATATTCATACTCATTCACTCCCCAATAGAAAAAGGGCAAAGAAACCTATTTCTGACAATCTGTCACTCAGCGGCTCCTGGCAGCCTCCTCAGCTTTCCTCCTGCCCCATCCCCCCTTTGATGTGACAGTCACCGGTGACCTGACGGTTCTTACTCCTTCAGCATCTGCCTTTACCTTCCCCTCTACTTTAGGAGCATCGTGTCATGTGGGTTATGCACCAATCCTGAGAACTGGGAGTTATTATTGCCTCCATTTATAGATAAAGAAATCAGAGAGATAGTGTCCTAGGTTTCAGAGCTGATGAGCGACCAAGCTTGATCACCCAGTTCTAAGGCCCAACTTAGCCACGGGTCTGTGGTAACTGTCCCATCCTACCTTTGAGGTTCTGGTTCTCTCATTGGCTCTTCTGGTGGAAACATCCACCCTGCGCTCTCAGAACGCCAGAGACTTGCCTCTGCCACAGTCCCTCTCTGGACATCATTACTGTTTGTCCATGAGGCCTTTCAGAGTGGACACAATGTTCATTTGATCTTTGTGTCCCCAACCCCAAACCTAACCCAGGGCATGGCAAACAGTGGCCCTCCCCTGAGTGAATGAATGAATGAATGCATTCCTAACTTCAGCAATTCAGTCTGCAGACATCGCTTCTGTGTGTACTAGAATTTCCCAGGTTGCATTACAATAAACACAACAGAGCAAGACGACTTTCTTAGAAGTGACCAGTCACTTTGTTTCTTAACTTTTAAAAGAAAAGTTTAAATACAAAGATTGCTGAGTCACATTGGTGTAGGTAACACTGGGTTAACCAACACTAAGCATGTTTCCTTAGGGCTGTATTTCAAAAAGCCTTAAATATTCTAATTTGCTTCTGTTTTGCATTTGGAGCTTTTGAGTAGGCTGATGATCTTCCAGGTATGCAGAATTTTTTTTTTTTTTTTCAGTAAAACTGTTTGGGTTTGTTGTTTTGTTTTTTTGGTTTTGTGTCTTTTTGTTTATTGCTTTGTTTTGTTTTCTTTTCGCCTCCAGGAATTGCAGTCATGATATAGTCAGGATGTGCTGGGACTAACCATGACCCCTTCTCAAGGCTAGGAGGAGTAGGGAGCTCCCTTCTGGGTCTGGAGAGACCATTAGTGGCCCGATGGGATGACTCTTCTCTCGCCTCTGCTCTCAGGCCTGCACCTGGGACTTCGCATTCTTGTTTTCTGTTGATTTTCCCACTCTCTCCGAGTCTGTGTGCGCTCTGTTCCTGTCCTGAGCTGTAAATGAAGGTGGATGGCCTAAAGCTCCCTGCACCTCATTAACCTCCACATTATCTAGGGGAAATTATGCCAATTATCGCACCGGGGCTCAGGATTGAAAAGCCACCACTTCTGGGCAGACGGTGATGGATGTTACCAATTTAAGGAGAGGAGGGGCCGCTCCTCTGGTGATGAAAGAGTCATTTGTTTTGCCAAGAGAAGCTTTTGCGTGGCAGACACAAAGTTCAACTCTCTGGTGGGGAAGCTCTCAAGGCCTTTTATTTTTATTTTTAATAAATGGCACATTTTGGAATGGGATCCTTGTTTTAAAAAAATACCATGTATTGATTAACCCTGTTTTCTTATTCAGAGACATGTAGAGAAAAAAATCTCAGCACATAAAATGGCCCATAATCCCCCAACCTCGTGATTTCCGTTGACCTTTAAAACCAATCAAACTGAAAGTGATACAGTACAGGTAGGTCTAACAATTCAGAGTTCGATAAGTAACAGAGTTAAAGTGAATGTCTTTCTCATCCCTCCCCAAACTCAGTCTCTCAACAGCTAATCGGGTTCTGTTCTGAAGCAGGATGACTAAGAACAGTGCTTCTCAAACCGGCCACCTGGAAGACGGCTGCGCTCCATCCTCAGAGGTTCTGATCCATCACATCTAAGAGGAGCCCCCTAATTTGCATATTTAAAAATTTCTCACACGATGCCAAATCCCAGCTCCACTGCTGTCCAGCTGTGAGAATCTGATCCAGTCAGCCTTTCTTTGCCTCATTTTCCTTTTCTGTAAAGGAGAACCCATCATTAGAGGTATTGTGAAGATTAAATGAATTAAAATCTTCAAAAGAAACTGCAGACTAAGAACTGTGCAATTTTGCTATCATGAATATTCCAGTCTGAAAATATGTATCCAACTACAATCTATGCTTTTTAATGCTCATAAAAGGAATAATTTTACATATACTTCAGTACTATGCTTAACTGCAAGAATGATTTCTCATATATTTACATAAAGATATATGTAACCCTTGTGAATTGTGCTTAGCTAGAGATCACAGTGTAGATGCACATTCTGGAGCCTACACCAGCGCTCTGGAAGTGAGGGTTGTTTCCAAGTACCAGCTAATCTGAGCAGTACCGTGAGGGGTATCCTTACATATGTCTGACCAGAAATTTTGTGAGAACATTCATAGTTGGAAATAGAGAGGCACATCTTGTCAAGGCTATATTTGTTTCTAAGTCTAAATCTGCCAAAACCCTTGATGGGGACCTGAAGGTAAGAGATTTCTCTGTGGACCTTGCCATCTATGCTTTCAAACTGGGACTGGGAAAGCAAGAAAACAGAGTACACAGACTAAATCATATGACGCAGTTGAGTGCGAACTACCTGTTCAGATCACAGAGCAAGAAGCTGAACATCCAGAAAGCAAAGCAGGCTCTCTGTTCAAGGAGCCCAGTCCAGGTCCAGAGGGGGATCCCCTGCAGATGCACTGCTGTCCTTCAGGAACAATGCCGTAGTGCAAAAGTAATGGAGGTGGAGGGAGGGGTGGGAAAGGCTTCGGGAGGAAGAGGTGACAGTGTTTTGCAGATGAACAGGAATCACGGGGTGGAAGGGAATGGAAGGTACTGAGGAGAGAAAACTCAGTATGTGCAAGAGCCCTGGAGGCTTGGGAGCACATAACACAGCACCTGATAGGAAGCGGACACTCAAGGAGTGTTGGTTGACCAGTTTGGGCCCACAAGGAATATGTGACACAGAAAGTTCATGCCTGAGGCTCTCTTTGATACAAATGAAGACAGACCTGCCTCTTCCTGAATGAGATTTCAGGTTCACGAGTCACTTAGTGAATTTGTGGTGAATTCACAACAAACACATGATTTGCCCTCTTGCCTACAAATACCAGGTTGGAATGTAAATATTGAAATATCTTTCCATGGATCCTGACCTTACCTGTGACACCTACATACTGAGGTGCAGGGCCCAAGTTTACAAAGGCAGAATGGTCACAGCCGCTTCATTCTACAAAGATTCTGTTGGCTATTGGATGCACAATGGACATCCCTTTAGCTCTCACTGTCTGCCCAGAAAGTCGCTAATACTCAGTCAGTTGAAGCAATGTAAACACAGAAAGCCATTTAGATATGATTCTTGCACTTTGCAAGCTTTTAGCTCAAATATTTCCAAGAGTGCTCTGGAAAGCACACATCACCGGGGTGATGTTTCATTGATACAGCTTGGAGATGGTTCCAGACAAGCGCCATATTGAGACTGCAATTGGGAAGACAATGTGGTCCACTGTCATGGAATACAAGCAACAGATACAGTCTTCAGGTTGACCCCCCAAATATTCCCAAGCCAACGTGTCCTCCAAGGAAAACTGGGGAGGACGTTCTTTAAGGTAGTCTTTAATGAATGCAATCCATAACCAGTCCATGAATGACAAAAAGGCCTTTCCTTGCTGGTCACTGCTCACCTGGACAGCTCCAGTGTGTCCCACACCTTCCCATCAGCCATCCTTGCAGTTTTCCAAGCTCTGGTTTAAGTGGAATAAGGATAGCTTGAGTCCAAGTCCAGCCATTTCTAGCTACAGGTCAGCTAACCACTTGGAGCGCCAGGTTCCACAGCATGGTGGTAGTGTGGGGAGGACTCAGCAATGACTATTTGTGGAGAAGTCCAGTGCAGAGTCTCAAGCACAAGCATTTTTCCAGTGCCTTAAATGACACTGAGAAAATAATTACCTTGACATATGGATCTTCCTTATCCCCTTTTAGTTTGGATGGCTTATAAACTCATTGCTTAACTATGAGTTTCATTGATGACCTGACATGTGTGTTAATGAGAGTTAGGCAGGGAAAATAAAGTGACTGAATTAGTTAAGAATTTTTTTTTCTTTTACTGATTTAGGCTACACCTAACTTGAGCAGGCTTAGGGAAAAATGCAGGTGGTATATCAGGAATATTGATGCTTTGTGAAGTGATGGGATGGGAATTGCAATGGAGCCCAGGAAGACTCTGGAAACCAGGACTGAAGTCATAAATAAACCTGATAATTGACTGTCTCCACTTCCTGTCCCTGCTTCCTCTCATGTGCTTGATTCATTGTTTCTTCTCTCTGCTTCTTCGCAGCATTTCTCTGCTCTCGATTCCCATGGTAGAATGGGTGGCCCCCACAACAACTGTTAGAAGCCAAGACTTTCAATACTTAGAACGTGTTTCTTCAGCTTGGGTCTACACTTCCTCTAATCAGTACTGCGTGGTGGGGAGAATCAGGGAGCATACGCATTGCTATGGGCTCTCCTGCATCACAGCTGTCAGGTGGGAGGAGACTCTGTTATAAGGGAAGATTGATCATTTTGGGGAGAGAGGAAAATAGGTTTAGGAAGAAGCAGTGGAATAAAATTTTCTCAGTTCCCACTCTCTATAGAGCACCCTTGAAGACTCAGAGGTATACATCTAACTTTGAAGAAGTAACAGTTTTATCTATTTTTATATGAGAAAGTTGGACTCAATGGTTTGCAACCTTGGCCTATTATTTGATTGACATGGGAGGCTTTCAAAAAGCTCAATATCAAGTCAACACCTCCAGAGCAAATAAATCTGAATCTCTAGCTATGGGATCCTGGTCTCAATATTTTTTAAAGTTCTTTAGATTATTCCAATCTTCAACTAAGGTTCATAATCATTGGACAAGATCAGTGATTCTCAAATGAATCTCCTCAGTTTAATTAAAATGACGATTGTGATTTAATAGGTTCAAGGTGGGGCGTGGGATTCTCATTGCTCACAAACTCATAGATGCTAGTGCTGCTGGTCCGGAGATTACACTCCAACCAGTAAAGCACTAAATCATCCGAGTCCTAGTCTAGTTCTGAGATGTAACGAAGAGGAATATTTACTCCATGAATATTTAGTTTTTATATCAGACCTGGTGCTAACTACCATGACACAGAAGGTTAATAAATTTCTGCCAGAGCAGGGTTACCATGCAGTCTGCAGGGCCTGAAGAGAGAAGTTGGAGAAAGTACTCTGTGTACACTATTTTTTCCTAAGTTGTTTGGAAGTCCCATTGATCTGGGATTTTTTGTTTGTTTTGTTTTGTTTTTGTTTTTAAGAAAACATTCTCACTGAAAAAGCAGCTGGCTTCCCCAACAGAAGAAAAGTTGGCTCAAGTCTGAAGCTCAGGCAGTTTGGCCATGAAAAAGAGAGGCACCAACCTAGCAATTTAGGGTATTATGTGCAAAACATGAAATCTGTGATAGGGATAATAGTTTGGCTTTGAGCACAAAGGACAACATAGAACCTGTAACTAAGAAAAAGAAAAAAATATTTATAATATAATTAGATGATGGAGAGATAGATGATAGGTAGATGATAGATTAGATAGATGATGATAGATAGATAGATAGATAGATAGATAGATAGATAGATAGATAGAATAGATGATGTTGGAGGATGGACAATGGATGCATGCAAGCCTGTATGGAGGATGGATGGATGAAGGAAAGACGTACAGATGCACCACGAGAAAACCTCTTTGTTTTACAGTAGAATTAATGATTAGTGACCCAAACCTATTCTAAGAGATCATGGACCTGCTTTAGAATAAGGTTGGAATTCCTAATAAGAACAGAACCAAAGTTCTTTCAATGTTTATGGTATGAGTAAGTCTGCTTATATCTCCTTGAGCTACTCTATATCAGAAAGCAAGGGAAGTTTCCGTGGCTATGATGACCCGGCTTTTAGACCATGAAGTATGCTTCCACATAATACAGGGTGAACGACTATAGTAAAAGGCCAGATTTTCATCCAGCAAATACTTCCTGGGTACCAACTATGTGCCAGGGACTGAATTTGTCAATGTTTCCACATTGTAATTTTGAAGATATTTATGTGCTATTAGTTATTGATGACAAGTTCAAGGTGCTTTTGTAGACAAGGTTTCATTTTATATTCACCATAACCTGTGAAATAGCAGTTAGGATGTGATGTCGGTGTGGGTCCTGAGGACCAGCGTGATGGTAGTTATGAGAATGACAGTGTTGGTGGTAATGATGGAGACAGTGGTAGTGCTGGGACATATTTTCAATTTAAGAAAATTTTACAATAGATTCTAAAATGTCAAGAGACTACAAAAAGTCCCACCCTTGGTAAGTTCGTGCCAAGCTGGAGCAAGAACTCAGATGTCCAACCTCCATTTTTGGCTTTCTACCCTTTCCATCCTGCTAAGTAACCAGCATATTTGCCAGTTTCTAAAGTTTAGTTTGGGATTGACCATGGTGAACGTGAGTGAAAAGATATACTGAAAGCTCAGGATCCACAAATCCCTGTGACTTCATGTCTCTGAGAACTTTAAAATGGCAACTCCTGAAGTTTTACCAATTTTTCGGTTCTATCTTACGTTCTTCTCTCTTGGCAAGCAGGCTGGAACAAAAATTGGTCATAAAGGAAATGTTTTGCTCTGCCTCACAGATGCATTTCTGTGCCAGAGTTAGCTTCTACTTTTATAGCTAATACACATAAAAAGAGAATATTTGGACAGGTACTTCACAAAAGTATGGTTGACTTTGGAAGTCAGAGGATTATAACTGCCCCCACGAAAATGTCATGCTTTTCAGACAGCTTCAATGTTACGGGTCTTGCCGCATCCCATCTGGTCACACTCCAATCCCACTTCACACTGGAGCCAGAGAGACTATTCCAAATGCAAATGTGATTGCCTCTCTGTACTGAAGAAAATCCTCAGCTCTTCTCTGTCACCACCATCATCTGCAGAAGAAAGCTCAGGTCCCTTAGCTGGCAGACATCCCCTGCCTCCTGTGACCTGGCCACTGCTGACCTCTCTACCCCTGCTTTCCCTCCCTCCTTTAGCTTTCCATGGTGTGCTTTGGCAAAAGCAGATCCCAGGTAGCTGCAGTCCCTCTCTGGGGCCTCTCAGGACGATACTTCTAGGCCTTTGATTATGCTGGTTCCTCCATAAGAATACCATTCCTGCCTTTTCCACCACATCCTGCTAGGCCATCCTCAGAGTACAGCAGGGAAGCACTTCACACCTACTTCTGTCATAATACACAGCAACATGTGAGTTTTCTAAAGCCAAACCCAATTCCTATTATCATTATCGTCACCTCCACCATCATGCCAAATAATGAGTGAGGGCCTGCGAGGTCCCAGTCACCGAACTCATCATTTGATATATATTATTACTTTTCACAGCCATGACACTTCTAGGAGATTAAGTAATTCACAAAACAACAATAACAAAAACATATGATCCCCCATTCGACCATACCTAGATAATAAACACAGCAATAATTTGTAACTCAATAATTCATAAAGCTAAACTGATGATTTGTTCATTTATTTTTAGAAAGAGGCTTTCTTTTAGAGAAGTTTTAGATTTATAAAGAAGTCGAGAAATTAGACGCTACACCAAATTGTCCCTATTTTTAAAATCCTTCCTTAGTATCATATGTTGATGACAAATAATGAACCATTATTCATATGTGAGTATATACTAAGGTCCAGAGCTTACATAGATTTTCTTAGGTTTTAACCTAATGTCCTTTTTCTGCTCTAGGATCCCACTCAGGATACCACACAGCATTCGTTTGGAATAGGTTCTTAGTTTCCTCCTGAAAATTTGTCACATTTTCCTTGATTTTGAAAACTTGGCAGGTATGAGAAGTATCTGTGAGGTGTTTTGGGTGACCCTCTACTGGAATTGCATGGCTTTCTCATGATTGGTCTAGGGTTCTGTGTTAGAGAGGAAGAACCAGAATGGTAAAGTATCATTGCCATCATAGCATATCAAGGGTGTCTACTTTCAATATAATTTATGACAGTTGACATTGACCTTGATCTTCTGGCTCAGGTAGTAATTTTCTACTGAAAACTTACTTCCCACATTTTCCATACTGTAATGCTTGGAGAGAAATCACCATGCATAGCCCAAATTTAAGGAGTCACAAATTATGTTTCTCCTCCTTGAGGGCAGAGTATCCAGATAAGTTACTATATTTGGAATTCTTCTACATAGAGATTTTTCTCTTCTCCTCCTTTTATTAATTCATTCAATCATTTATTTATATAAGAATGAACTCATGGCTACTTTGGATTTTTATCCAATACTAGTGAAATTTGTTGCTCACACTGTTCCAGTTTTGGCCATTGGGAGCTCTTTCAATCGAATCCTGTACTCCTTTGGCAAAACCCCATTACTAATAGGAGCAAATAATTATTTTATGTTTGACACTTCTTTACTTTATTCTCAAAACTCATCTTGCATATTTTCCACCCCAGGCCAACAATGCCATTTCTTCTAGAAGTCTTTTATTGGAGAGTGGTATTAGGAACTAGCATCTGGTACCAGCTGTGCTTATTATTATTGTTCTGGAGTGCTATTTCTTTGAGGTCTTCTCAGATAACTGAGACAAACAACCACATAAACAAAAACATATATGAGTGTGCATGTGTGTGTGTCTGTACACATATCTGCAAAGGTTTCTATCTGTAACTATGGCTATCTGTATCAAACTAACCATGAGTTCCTACCGATGTCTCCAACATCATTATCACATGGATCAGTTAGCCTTCTCCCCTTCTTATCTGTAAATTTCCACTCCAACAGTGAGAAACCTGACTCCTACCATCTGTTATCCATGTGCTTAATTGTTCAACTCCACTATAAATGCATAGCAGTATCAGGATAGTTAAACCAAACCCCTGTGTGTGTGGAGAGGGGACTTTATCAACTTGGATACAGTGCTGATGTGCGTGGCTTCTTTCACCCTAAATCTTACAGACCACTCATCTCCAAAGTTACCGAGGTCAGCACCTTTCCCTCCTGGACTCTTCATGTAGCTGCTTTATGCATTTGAAATACAGTTACTTACTTGTCATCGTCTGTCTGCTTTCCTGGAATTCCCCTGATTTCCAAAATGATTTCTTATGTGCATACATTGCCTATGATAAAGTTCATTCTCTGTGCAATACAGTTCTAGGATTCATTCATTTTTCATTATCTATTTATTTCTCACTCATTCGTTGTTTACAACACTCCTGTTTCACACATACAGAAATAAATTGAATTAACTAACGTCTAGGAAATGACTCTGGCATACCTTTCAAAGTCAAGCAGAAAGATCAGAATGTACAAAGAGGAAAGGAATAGAAAACCCTATCAGAGCAAATCATCAGACAATCATGAATTAAGTGTTGAACGTAGTCCCAAGTCCCCTGGCAGCCACCCTGATGAAAGAAGCATAGTGGCATCACAGGGTGGACTATCTGTATCAAACTAACTGTGCTTTTCTGGACCTAAATGCTCAGAGGCAGTTATAAGAACACTGTAGGAGGAATTGAGGGGACCAAGGCCGACTAACTTTGACTCTGTGTCTAGACTTCCAGATGGAAAATGTTCAGTCCTAAAGTCCAGAGAAAATTGTGGTTTAAATTCCTTCTGATTGTTCTAGAAATATCTCCCTCAGATGTCCACATGACGCTGTGACACTCACTGCCAACTTCCGGAATGGATCTTTATTCATCAACCCCACGGTGAGGGACACTGGAAGATTTATATGACACTTATGTTTACAATACACTCCCGCCTGTTCTTCTCATTGTCAAGGCAGCTTGGGAAGCCTGTTACCAGGTGGCTGGTCATCCCTAAGCATGGACCCTAAGCAAGCAGAATGTCAGAAAGGACTGGATTTGCTGATGACACACAGCGAGGATGTGGGATTCGCTTCCAGAACACTGCTTCCCTCCTCCCTCTCTTGGAGTGACCCTTGCCATTTCCATCCCTTGCGTGCCTGCAGGACAGTGCCCCAGCATGGCTGGTCTCAGAAGTCAATCTGAAGCTGTCCATATGAGCTTCCTGACTCCCGTGAGGACTCATATTCAAGGACCTCAATTTCAATATAGATGTTAAAATGTTCCAAAGGTGTCAGAGGCCGCCCAGCTGTTCTTTCAACAGTTGCAAAGTGGTCTTCGGCCTTCACTGGCAAATTAAGTAGATGTTTTGCATGTCTTTCCCAATTCATTATTAGGTATGCATGTTTTCTCATATCCAACATCATTTTAAAAATACCTAGAAACTAAAAAGAAAAGAACAAAAGCTTCTGACCAGTCAGAGCGGGTGGTGTTCATTCTGTGCCCTCTGTATTTGCATTTACTTACCAGAGGTTTTTCATTCCTATATGACGTGGAATTCAAATGTCCATAATTACCTGAGTTCCAGGTCCACGGCATGTTAGAGACAGCAATAAGGAGGAGACGAAAGTGGGTAATGGAAGAACTAGGAGATGAGGATTTAAACTAGAAAACTATCCAGGGACAGTTCAGATTAAAATGACACTGCACCTGACCCATTAATTCATTTAAGCAAAGTGGCATAGTCTGTACTCCTGAAGATGTTTTCAGAGTCCTTTTTAAAAATCCAAATAATGTTCTGTATATTCTACTTGAAATAATGGCATTGTATTTTTTAGGTGTTTGCTTACTTTCATGATATTTTTCATTCCAAATGATAAAAATAAGCAAGTGTTTTAGTGTTTATTGTGGGAAAACCTTAGATCTATGGAAAGCAAGCTAGCCCAGTATAACTCATTAACTCACTAAACATTTACTGTGTATAAATTGTACATCAGGAACTGGGAATAGAGAAATAAATAATATCGATCCCTGTCTTCGGGAAGCTCAACATCTAATTTAAGAATCTGTCTCCGGGGATCTGGATTGCTAAGGTTTTTATGGCATAAAAGGTTACTGGTTAAATCCTTCCTGTTCTATGAGTCTTTCAGGACTCCTAGAGGTGAGAATCATTGAATCAAAGTCTTAAAGTTTGAGAAGGAGCAACAGGATTCATATATTAAGGAAGAAAGGAAGGAAGAACGAAGCTCCCATACCCTGCTGAATTTGGGAAGATAAAAAAAAATCTTATTCAAAAATTTATACTCTGTGGATCCACGTAAACCTAGCCAAATGTGATTTTACAGGTGCTATCTCTTCTGTGATCAATAACCATGTTACTCAGCTTTCCATCACCATAATGAAAATACTTGAGATAATTAACTGATAAAGGGGAAATTTTGCCTCAACGTTTTGGGAGTTCCAGTGAAAGATCAGTTAGATCCATTGCTTTGAGTTTGCAGTAGGCATGCTGGCTGTCCATCGTGGGGAGAATGTAGCAGAGCAAACTGCTCACCTTATGATCAGGAAGCAAAGGAGAAGGAAAAAGCAGGAAGGGGCCAGGGTCCCAGAATTCATTTGAGGTCATAACCCTAATGACATAAGGCCCCACCTCCTAAAGGGTTTAACGCCTCCCAAAAGCACCATCTCGTAGACCCAACCTTTAACACAGGGACTGCTGGAGAGCTAAGATCCAAACTGTAGTAATAACATGGTGACATAGCTGTTGTTTTTTCCTATTTTGTGGAGAAGAAAAGTGAAGCCTCCAGAGGCTGATCATCCTAGCCAGGTCTGAAGTCTGGACAGAAGTAAGAGGCGATGAAGGCGATGATGGATATGAGTGCAGGCTGGTCTCAACTGGCAAGAAATCCTAGGCACCCTCCACTGCAGTGTGTCGTTTTCAACCCAAGGAGGTTAGACTGATCAAAGAAATATTAATAAAAGCAATCGAAAGAAAGAAAGAAAGAAAGATGAAAGGAAGAAAGGATAGAAGGAGGAAATAAATAAGGAAGCAAGGAGAGAGATAGGGAAAGAACAATAGGGAGAGAGGGAAAATAAAAGGAAAGGAAGAGAGGAAAGGAGAGGAGAGGAAAGGGAAGGGGAGGGAAGGGGAGGGGAAGGGAGGGGAAGGGAAGGGAATGGACAGCATATTAGGGACTCCCTTTCCAGGAGAAGCATGTGACTAACTTCATTTTTCCTTGAGTAGGTTTCTAATACATCCCTGTGTTACATGGTCACTCTGAAAGTCAATTATGAAACATCCAAATTGGGTAACTTAAGGAGATTTTCATTAAAATAATATTTAATGATATAGCACCATGTAGGAAACCCATGAGGTACAGTGTAGCAACCAGGGTTAGCACAAGGGGAAAAAGAAAGGAAAGAATCGGAAAGCAGAGAGAGAAAGCTGATGGTGGAGAGCCTTCCGAGAGGAGCTGTGAACTTCCTTCCAGGGAATGAAGTCATCCCTTGGCCACCCACAGGGAGGGAAGCAGGGACATGAGTACCAAAAGCTCAATCTCTTCCTTTCTCCCTTCAATACCCTGATGGCTTCCCCAATGGCTAAAACCAACCAGAAGTGGAGAGTAAGGAAACTCCTTGTATAGACCACTGGGTCAGGAACAGAGAAGAGTGAACATGGAAGAGCGTATCTGGAGAGATAAACAGAACATATCCATCGAATCTCAGTCACCATCAATCATTCCAACATGGAAAGAACTTAGCTCACTGTGGAATGACCCTAAAGCAATTCATGACTATTCTCAACAAAGTTCTCAGGTCAGGGAAACTTAAAGTAATTAACTTGACTTGTCCTGGATATGAGACACATTTGCCATCCTTGACCCAATCCAAGTCTGGACTTAGTTCCCTATTATTTGAATATTTTGATCACTTTGATGTCAGTGATACTGTATCACTTTCTGAAAGGTGACCTTGACCTTCACGAACCATTAGTTTGCTAGACCCACAATATAGATATTGCTTTGTGGATTTAAAATATTCAAAGAAACAGTATTGTTCTCATGTAAAGAATAATGGGTTTTTGCATCAGCTTTGCGTCACTATCACCAGAATACCTTAAAAGAACAACTTAGAGAAAAAGTTTATTTTGGTTCATAATTTCAGTTTCAGTTCATGGTCAACTAACTCCATTGCTTTGGGCCCAAGATAAGGCAGAACATCATGGCAGAGAATTGGTGCTCTGCTCATGGCAGTCAGGGAGCAGAGAGTGAAGGAAAATGGACCACAGGAAAGATGAACCCTTTCAAGTCATTCTCTAAGTGACTCACCTCCTCCAGCCATGTCCTCCCTGCCTACGGTTTCCACCCAGATAGTCCTTTCTACCAGGATGGAATGATTAGATTACAGCATTCATAGGTTAATTGCTGCACCTCTGAAGAGTCCTGCATTAACATGGGAGCCTTTGGTAATACTTCATATTCAAACCATAGCATTCCACCCTTGATCCTCAAAAGTTCATATATATCTCACAATGCAAAACACATTGACTTCATATCTAAGAGTTCCCATAGTCCTAACAGTCCCAGCACTGGCCAACAGTTCAAGTTCAAAGTCTCCTCAAACACTCAAGGGAAACTTTTGAATGCAAGCTCCTATAAAGCTCAAAGGCAAGTTACATATATCCAATATTCAATGACACAGAATAAATATTCCCATTCCAAAATGGAGGAATAGAGACATCTGATCTATGGGATCAAAACAAGAGAGAAACCCTGCTGAACAAACAAGTCTTATAACTCCATGTGTGGCATCTGGGGCACATGGAGGAGAAATTTGATCTCCAAAAGACTCAGGAAGTCCTGTCCCTTTGGTCTTGCAGTTTGCAGCTTTCCTTGGCAGACCATCTGTATTACCAGCATCTCTTATTCCCTGGGGTCTCCTTTCCATCTTCAGCTTTACCTTCAGAGCTTCATGCATCACCCTCTCAGGGACATCCCATAATGGTTCTGACCAGGCTACACTGTGCCTGGCCTCCTAGGCCTCCTAGGCCTCCTAGGTCTGCCTGTGGAACCTCTATGACCCACTAACTCCAGCATTCTGCATTTCTGAAGAACCAGTACCACATGGATGAGGTCAAGGTCTGCTTCCAGTTCAAGGGGTAGATGGAACCTCTGGGATCATGGCTAAGGGGACATTAAAGTACAAGCAGTTGGACCCAGTGACACAACTCCCTGGGATCCCCTGTGCAAGCAGAGTGCCCTCATGATCTCTTCTCAAAGTTTTCCCTTTTAAATGCTGGAGTCTGCAATGGGTCATGCAAATTCCTAAAATGCCATCGAGCCTTCTTCCTATTATCTCTGTGCAAAGTACTTAATTTCTCTTTTGTGGTGGTAATCTCTTTATTACCACAGATTTCTTGACCCTATTTTACAGGCACTTTTCTGGACATGCTACAAGTTTCAAGATCCTTTAGTTCTGTTTTCTGCTCCTGATTATGAGTTGCCAGCAAAATCCATGTCACTGCCTGAATGCTGTGCTGCCTTGAAGTTTTCTCCACCAGATTAATCATCACTTTAAAATTCAGCCTCATACAAAATCTCAGGACAAAGGCAAAATGTAGACAATTTATTTTCCAGAATGTACCACCATGTCCTCCAGTGCAATTCCCAATAGAGTTCTCATTTCCCCCTGAAACCTCCTGAACCGTAGTCTACGGTCTACACTTTGTTCTTCTGAGCTCCCACTAGATTGACTCATTAAGCTCTGCTTACAGAAGTCTACAGCTTCTCTTGCCTGCATTTCCAAACTTTTCCAAACTCCTCCTGTAAATCAGTTCCAAAAAACTTCTGAACCACATGGTCAGGTTAGTCACAGCTATAGCCCCGTTTCTGGTGCCAATTTTTGTGTTAGTCAGCTTTTTGTTGCTGTGACCAAAATATCTGACAAGAGTGACTTAGAGGAGGAAAAGTTTATTTTGGCTCATGGTTTCAGAGGTTCAGTCCATGGTCAGCCAACTCCATTGCCCTGGGCCAAACATGAGGCAGAACATCATGGCAGAAGGGCAGGGCAGAGGATTGCTGCTCTGCTCCTGGTATTCAGGGAGCAGTGAGAGAGGGGAAGGGGCCACAGGAAAGATGAACCCTTCCTGGGCACATACTCATGACCCACCTCCTCCAGCCACTCCCCACCTGCCTGTGGTTACCACCTAGTTAGTCCATTCAAATGACGATGGACTGATTAGGTTACAGCACTCATAATCTAATAATTGCACTTCTGAATATTTTTGTATTAACTGAGAAGATTTGGGGGGAACCCCTCATATCCAAAACATAACAGCCTGGTTTTAAGAAATCTCCTTATCTTGTGAAATGGTTCTTAGATAAATCATATGTTTACCAGAGGTTCAGATTTCATCAATGTGAAATAGTAATGTTGAATTTCTTGCTCAGGATGGTGATTTTGACTGGTTAAAGATATAAAGAGAAAAAATATTGTGTTTCATGATTCACAAGAAGGTAATGATTTTTTGACAGTTATTATTTTCTAATAAGCCATCACAGTGGTCAAGAGGTCAAGTTCTAGTTCTGAAAACAAGGTTTTGAAACTGGACCCTGGAACTTCCTAGTTGAGTAACAATAAGCCAATATTATAGTATTATAGTCTTTCTAAACTTCAATTTTCTCATCTATAAAATGGGAATCACCAAAGCACCCTCCTCAGAGGCTGTTTCTGTTTTGGGATATTTAATAAGTTTAACCTTGGGTTTGTATTATTATTGCATTGTCTTGCCTGTGAAAAATGCCTTCAGAGTAAAGGACAGGTCCATAAGGTGATTCATTAATTGAACAGCACTTACCATGTCTTGTCAGGCTCTGTGATTTAGCTGGAGACAGGTATCAACAGGCATTCCTAGTTCTCCTGAGACCACAGCTGTAAACAAAATTAAACTCCCAAGTGCAGCTCCCTCCAAACAACTCTTCTGAACATTGTTTGCCTGAACTTCAGAGAACTTTTCTTTAGTCTTGTGATACATATATATACTTTTTTTTTAAATGTGACTGATTGAAATCACTGGTCCAGGAATCACAGAGTTTGGTAGATCTTCCAACCCTGACACTAATTTGCTGATAGACCCTGTGAGTTACTTAATTTGTCTGGTCTCTTCAAACTCACCTGAGATAGGGAGGGAGGGAGACAGTGAGGGAAAGAAGGAAGGAAGCAAGCAAGGAAAGAAGGGAGGGAGAAAGGGAGAGAGAGAGGAAGAAGAGAAGGAAGGAAGGCAGAAGGCTGTCGTTCTGAACACTTAAATCTTTCAACCATGCTTAAATGCAAACCCATTTGCATCCAGTTTTCCTTCCTCACTTTCATGACTAGGTGTTGAACATGCTTGAAAGAAAACAAAAATTACCCACCACCTACTATGTGCCTGACCCCGTAGTTCTAATACATTCTAAGTACTTTCTGGAACAAAGGATGTTTTCCATAATCAATTCCCCAACCAAGCACATGCATCTGCCTCCGGCAGAGTGGAAGTAACTAACATGAATATGGCCTTTTTTAAATTCTGAAATGAACCTAAAGTTTCCCGAATTCCACATGGAATCACATTGCTAGCTTTGATTCATACTTAATTTCCTCAAATGGGAAGAGAGGACTAGTTGAATGAAGAGCTGCAGTATCAAGGGTGACACATAGGTCTTGGCTAAAGGGCCGCTCTTTTTCCAGTTATTAGGGTCAATGCCAGCACAGGAAGGGAGCAGCAGGGGCCAGCATTGTTTCCCTCCTCAGAAAGCCAGGGGAATGTGCTGCAGATAAGAGGCACCCGAGTGTTTGGGCTTCGAGAAATGGAGTAGAATTGCTATCTCCATGTCAGTCTGATCTGAGAAGCCTGACAATGTTCCCCCTGCCCCCATCTGTGCATCCTGACTCTGGCCAGACTGAGATCCATCTATCAGTTCTGAAAGCTCTTTGCAAGAAAAGCTTTATTGTGAGGGAGGGGAGCTGGCCTTATTTTACCAGTGGAAGGCTATTATCTTCCAACAGCTGTTTATAGTTAGCTGTAGCCCATATTTAAAGCCTGAACGCTGGAGCCTTATTTAGTGCCTGTGGATCTGTGGTGAATAAAGTCAGGCTTAACTCTTTCCTTCCCATATACTTAGTGACTTCTGTGCAGTTCTGGGGGTCTGCAAACCAAGAGGGTGGGACGGGTGGAGGTCTGAAGCATGCAGATGGGGTTAAGAGTTGTTTCTAACTTGGGTAATTATTGAGGGTTGACCACCTATTAGGAAGGTTCTGAACACTCCTATGCACTCTCTCAGTAAATTGTGGGATCAGCACTCTGATGTGGAGATGATTCTGCCCACTTCACAGGATAGGAAGAGGAGGCTGTGGAGATAAATGCCAGGATTCAGATCAAGAAGAATCCTGCTGCAGAGTCAGAGTGCTTAACCCCTAGATTATGCTGAATTATGCTGCCCATTACAGAAGCACTAACTGAGGACATGTTCTGTGCCCTGTACTGAGCTGGCCTATGCTCTGTGTCCTGTGCTGAGCTGGCCCATCTGCTGTGGATGGAGGTCCTCCTACCCAGAAAGCTCTCGGGCTGGCCAGAAAGGTGAGCAGAGAGGAGGCGAACACCACAGAGGGAGGAAGCCAGTGATAACTACATCCAGGTGAAGAAGTGGCTCTGAACCCGGAGGAACATAGGGAGGAGCAGAACTGACCTAAAGGAAACTCATTTCAAGAAGAAAACACGGTTGCTGAAATACGCGCATCCTACACACTTCATACACACACACACCTGGAAGAAGCTGAATCTGAGAATGGAGTCAGAGGGAGCTTTGAGAGGCGGGCAGAGCCAGAATCCCAGAAGCACCTCAGTTCCCCTTCTACAAGCTTATACTTGATTCCAGGGGTGGCGAGCACCATGGTGGTCAGATTTGCCATTTAGAAAGGCTCCCCTGGCTGCTTGGGACCAATGCTTTGGAGGGGCCAAGAGAAGGCGATAAAGGTGAGGATGCCCTGTACCCATTCTAGAAAAGCCAAGTAGCCAGAGTCGTGGAAGTGGGCCGTGGGGCCTGGATTCAAGAGACGCGTTGCAGAACAAGAGTGAAGACTGCTCAGTTTCCTTGCTTCTGTCAAGACTAAACAGAGGTTAAATTTTCCAGCAGGAAGTTGGAAGGAACATTGCTGAAACCACTAACGCAACCCCAAATGACATACATTCCTGAGGGTTGCAGCCCTAACCAGTGGGGTTGGGGCGGCAGGGAGGCTGCACACACACGCACACACATGCACACACTTTCATTTTCTCAGCACGTCAGGAACTTTTGTTCTCCCTTTGTTTGACTCCAGCGTCTTTCCCAATGACAAAGAAAATCAAAGATTTTGAAATCCATTGTCGAGCACAAAGAGAGGTGGAGCTAAGAGGGTTGTGGGGGAAAAGTTGGCCGACTCCAAACTTTCTTCTCCGCCTTGGTACCCAACAATTCACAGTGGGAGAGAGAGTGGCTTGCCAACGGGCTCTGTGTGACTGGGCTAAACGAGAAGAATATGTAAAGTTCAAGATGAAAAGACAGCTCTCCCTGCTGAAAACAGGGCTGCGAGCTCACGGAGCTTGGGAACGGAGACTTCACAAAGAAAAGTGCTTATTTGCAAACTCGTTTCTCTGCCGCAAATGCTCCCAGGACCTCTGGCAAAAGGAATTTCTGGACACAGGCCTTTCCATTGAGCTGTTAGCGATCTGCGGCTAATTACCACTCGCCGGGCTCCCTTCTGCAGCCAATCCACGGGGCGGCCCGTGGAGGTCTGGGGTAGAGGTTTTGCCATTTTAATTCCAACGTTCGACAAAGTTGAAGTCTTAGAACTGCAGAGCTGGAAAGAGCCTTACTTATCCTTCTACTCTAAATTCCTCATTTTTACAGGGCTGTGTGTCGGGGGTCAGACAGACCCATAAGAAAGGCAAGGCCACCAGGGAGACAGCAGCATTGCCACCTGGGTTGGGTAGCCGACTACAAGAAGTGTGCCCCTCCCACTGGCAGGAAAGTCCCAGAGATCCCGACTGTCACTCACAAGGAGATGTGCCCTGGCCTGACCTGGAGCATTACTGCAATCCCACCAGACTGGCTTCCCCTGGCCAAAGGGGCTAAGGTCATGTCCAGATCTGCCACCATCCTCAGCTCCCATTATCTGACAACAAAACAAAATATTTAAAGCAAAAACAAAGCATTTCCAACCAAATGAGGCAAACATTTCCTGAAAAGAAGTAAGTTACTCCAGGTCCTTTACAGAAACAGGAAATCAAATATATATTCTTCATATACGTGTGTCTACACATACACAATCCGACTTACACTTTTTCATCTTTATGATGGTAGATTAAGTAATACACATTCAGTGGAAACCATACTTCAAATTATGAAAACAGATCTTGTCCTGGACTAGGAATATGCAGTATGAGGCTCACTCACAATGCTGGGTAGTGACCATAAGCTGCAGCCCCAGTCCACCATGCAACCATGAGACCGAATGACACTCTACAGCATCCTGGGTAACAGTTAAGCCATGATATTTGGTAGGTTTGGTGTATTAAGTGCATTTGAAACTTATTTTCAACTTACAATGGGTAGTTAGTATGCAACTCTATCATAATTCAAGGAACATCTGTATCTATATGTATATGTGTGTACATACAGGTATGTGTATATATACAGGCCTATTACATGTTTTATACATTGCTTACATGTGTATATGTACACACACAAATATATATTACTTTTAGAGAGAGTCATCTTAAGGAATTGGATCATGACATTTCAAGGACTGGAAAGTCTGACGTTGTACACTTCTGGGACAGGCCAGGAAATTCAGGTCCAAGTTGGTGTTGCAGTCTTGTCTTGAGTTCACATTCCACAGAGTTCTAACCACTGCAGTCTTGGGGAGAATTCCTCTTTCATCAGGAAAACTCGGAAGCTGCTCTTAAGGTCTTTGATTGGAAGAGGCTTGCCCACCTGACAGAGGGTGATCTCTTTCCCTTTGAGTTCACCAATTTAAATATAAAATACATCTCTTAAAGTGCCTTCAAGGCCACACCTAGACTACTATTTAAGCAAACATCTGGTCATCACAGCTTAGCCATACAATTAACTGTTAGAGAAGGTATTCCAACAGTGTTCAAAGCAAGACCACAGTCTATTTTATGGGATACATAATTGGCAAAAGATTGAGATCTGTACAGGCCAATGTATTTTTATTGTACTCTAAACCATTTTGGATAAATGAATGTCATACACACTAGACCGAAGAATCTCCCCCACCTAATTCAAAGCTCCCCAGCTCCCTCTTCCCACCCTGCTTACGGTTCTCACCAGCACACACATTGAGGTCTGTTTTTCTTCCCAGAGCCTCGGCTTTCCCCTTTTCTTCCCGTGGACCTCAGGCAGTGGGCATTCCTGTGACAATGACATAAACCCAGTGGAAATGTGCTCCAGCCAGGAGGATCCCACATCCTGGGTGAAGTCCGTGTCCTAGAATTCTCGCCCTTCTTTACCTGCCTGGGGCTTAGCTGAGTCTATTTTCATTACTGACATCCGTGCCTGATGTAGACTCCTTACCCATTTCAAAACTGAGACTGGAAGCACATCTGTAAATCACACGCAGACAAGCCGAGGCCAGGATTCCACTTCTACCTCCCGGATCTAGGGACTGACTCCAGCTCTTGGCAGGGGATGGTTGAGGAATTTAGAAACTCTCCTTGTTGTTGTTTTTGTTGCTTTTTATGTTCTTTCTTATTTTAAACCAAGAGCTAAAAGGAGTGGGGGCATTTTAGGGATACACAAATTCAAAACAAAAATCAAGACATTACAACTAAAAGGAACTGAACAAGCACTTCGCAAAAAGAAGAAATATAAATAATCAAAAATATATGAAAATAAATGTTCAGCATCTCTAGCAATTAGGGAGATGCAAATCAAAACTACACTGAGATTCCATCTCATTCCAGTCAGAATGGCAATTATAAAGAATATAAGTAACAATAAATGTTGGCGAGGATATGGGGAGAAGGTACTCTCCTACATTGTAGGTAGGACTACAAATTGGTGCAACCACTCTGGAAAGCAGTGTGGAGATTCCTTAGAAAACTTGGAATGGAACCACCATTTGATGCAGTTATCTCACTCCTTGGACTATACCCAAAGGACTTAAAATCAGCATAGTACAGATTAATATTTATAGCAGCTCAATTCACAATAGCTAATCTATGGAACCAACCTAGGAGTCCTTACCACAAATGAATGGATAAGGAAAACATGATAAAGAAGAATGAAATTATGACATTTGTCAATAAATGGAACTGGAGAGTATCTTGCTAAATGAAATAAGCCAGTCCCCAAATAGCAAAGGCCAAATGTTCTCTCTGATACATGGATTCTATAGGAGGGTGAAGAGGGGAAGAATAGAAGTCCCTTGAATTATACAAAGGAGAATGAAGGGAAGGGAGGGGAAAGAGGACTAGGAAGGATGGTAGAATTAATGGGTCTTAACTTTCCTACCCTTGTATTGGAATACGCGACCAGGGTAACTGCATCATGTACAACCACAGAATAGGATCCTAATTAGAATGTTATATTCCACATATGTATAATATGCCAAAATACATTCTACTCTTATGTATATCTGAAAAGAACAAATAAAATAAAGTAAAATAAACTATGTGATTCTGTCATCTGAAAGTGAATGCATCACTACCTCATGATCGTTCACAGGACTCCACCCCCAGCATGGGTTTCCATCACTGGACACAGGGCTGCTCATTAACTAACCTGAGATCCAGCTCTCCTGGAGGAGTGGAACCTCCCAGAGGGATTGGGGATAAGGGACTATCCTGAGGTTTCCTAGACCCCTACCGAGTGTGTCAATGCAGGTGAAAGCTCACAGCATAGGCTCTTGATTCAGTTAAAAGGTGTGACCTAATGCTATTGAAGAGTCACCTCCCTATTAATGAATACCCCAATAGCATGACTCCTCCCACAGAATTCAGTAAAACAATGAAAAATTTGAAGTGAAGGTGCCCACTAAATATTTAATAAGAATCACTAAGCACAGAATGAGGAAGAAAAACAAAACCACTTGAATGGTGAGTGCATTTAGGCGGGTTAGGGAGACTGACAGGTTGAGAAGGCCACGAGATTCTGTCAGTGTCCCAGTTAATGTTTGTGTTCAGACCTCCACCAAAGGGCAGACTACAATCCCTTGAGGACTTGTAAGTGTGGCCAAATTGGAACTTACTCTTTTCATGTAATTGTGCGAGAGTCCTCAGACGCCTTCTGATGGACATGCCCGCTGGTGAAGGCCCTCCGCACATCTGTGCTTCTCTGTTGTTGGACTCCTTGCCTTTGTGACAAATCAGTGGCTGGCTTGATAATCTCCTTGATGTCTTTCTCCTCTACCTAATGGTGAATTCTGTAAGGTCAAGCACTGAGTTTGGTGTAATGACTGGTGGAACACCAAGTGAGTGCCCCTGAACATTCATTAAATTAACAGCCCCATTGAACAGCTGGCCAATAGTTGGAATGCAAGACTCCTCAGGTGTGACCCAGCAGGTATTTTTATTCATTTGGCTATGTCATCTTCTGTATAACGTGGATATGAGTGAAACCTTCTTTTTTTCATCCTGTTTCCTTCTTGCTGTTGGATATCCATATTGATAAATTATTTCATGCTTTTAGGAATATTTAAAGGCTGCCAGATATATGAGATCACTCTCGACCACCGCCACGACTCACAAGATCAATTGCTAAAAATCACCATCAGTGGTTCTGAACTACACATCTTTTCTCTTCCTTTCCTGTAAAAAGCTCCTTCAACATTTAAAGAAAAGCGGTTGTGTTTGTGTTTCTTTTACACTTAACTTTGTTCTTTCAGAATGAAGGGGTCTAGAGAATATTTAAGTGAGACATTGGTCAAAGCCTTCCATAATGCTCTGTCTCTGTAGATTTGGTACCCTCATCTCTCGTCTCCGCCCACCAAGTACTAACTGCCCCAATGAGACAAATGGGGAAATGGCAATTGGACAGCAGGTCGTGGGGAAGGTCCTGAGAACACATGGAGAAAAAGGCACACATTGTCTGAGCCCTCGGAATCTACACTCGAATGAGGAAGGCAGAGATTAAACAAAGACTTTGAGGGTGATGAAAGTAAGAAAAGTTTGAAAGTGTTATGGGAGCATCAATAAAAGAATTTGAGTCTAGTGCATCAAGACAAATCATCTTGAGAACATGACATTTAGGCTGAAATTAATTGGTAGGAGTGAGTTGGGTGAGCAGAGTCAGGTTGAGGTGCTGTCACAGGCAAAGGCAAGGGTGGTTTAGAAAAGCCGGTATTTAGAAAGAATGTGTCATGTTCATGAAAATGAAGGAAGCTGGGACGTTGAACAAAGGGAAAGAGTTCTCCCAATGCAACAGGTGATTTTGTTCTCCATCTCTTTCACTTCTGCTCTTCCTTGGTCTTAAATGCTGTTTCCCTTCTTCTCCATCTAGTATATACCTGGTTCAATATGTATTTATATTCTGAAAGTTTGCCCAATACTTCCCCTAATGGACTCAGATCTTCCCCTGTAATTCTTTATACAAATGCCCGCCATTATGTTTATCTGTTTGTAGTTTTACTCTATCACCACATCCTGTCATAGTAACCTTGGTGCACTTTATTCCCTGGACATACACAGTGGACAATGCAGAAAGAAACTCAATTTTGTTTTTCCAGAGTGCATCAAATGGAACTGTTTGATTCAGACACCTTTAATGTAGAGAATATTCCAGGAAGCTTCTAGCCCGCCACCCCACTTAATACTGGAACACTCCATTTCTGACAACAAGGTTTCCAGCTAATTATTGTCCTCAAGAAAGCCCACAGATAGCAAAGAATGTAAGCTTCTGAGTTTGGAAATATCTATAAAAGAACATATTGAGAGAAAGGTTTAACTTGTGTGAGCAGATTAATAGCCAGAGCTTAAAAGTCATTAAGAAGATGTAACAGAGGAATGAAGTTTGAATAAACAAAGCCATGTCTAATGAAACAAGTTTTTGCTATCAAAAGCAAGTTATAAATAAGCAGGGGGACTGACATTGGGTTTACGGATATCATAAAGTGTCATGGATATGGTGAGTGGGAAAATCTGTCATAGAAGGATATGGCTACAAGAATTAGGTCAGCACAGAAGATCTGAGAATGTTCTAGAGGGTTGCTTGGCATGTAGAGGCCTCCGCTTAGTAACTAAGCTTTCTCTTGTTCCTCTGATTCCGCTTAGGCCCTTTGAGCAGAGCCTGGTCTCTGGGTCCCTTTCTTCACCAGGCAGCTCAGTCCCTCAGTCCCCACTGTACTTGGATTCTTCTTTGAGTCCCTAGTCCCTAGCCCACAACAGGTGCTCCAGAGAACGTAAAGAATAATAATAATGATAAAACCATAAACTAACAACAATAATAATGCATTATTTTTAAAAAACAATCTCTTTACCTCTTTGTACTCTCCTTCCCCTTTGCAAAATGCAGATCGTAATGATCATAATCAATGTGTCACAGGGTGCTCGAGGGAAGGACTTATGTACACATTAAGTATCCTTGGAAATAGAGGCCCTTCATCTTGGTAAAAAAGCATCACTTTTAACTCTGGTTTGTAGGCATCTGACTTTATTGCATTCATCCCTTTATTTAATCATGCTCATATCTTTATCAGAAGATGTTCCTTCCATGACTTAGCTTGGAAACTCACTATCATTAATGATACATTATACTTTCTCCTTAACCCTAAACATGCTGTATAGAGTTGCCACGGTGAGATTCTTTGATTGCAAGTCAAGGCACACAGTCTTTGGTTTTAGAGTTTGTATTTGAAGTCACAGTTTGTTTGTTGTTTGCATACCACATAGGATGAAGAGATTTTCTCTTCTATTTGGTCATACTGGGGCATCCTGTTGCATTTCAATGTGTACAGTTCAAGAACGCCATTGCCTATTTTTTTATGATGCACCCTGGAGCAATGTGGGAATTTTAGTTTTGATAAGTAGTTTATATTAAAATATCCCAAATAAATTTCCTAAATTGCCAGTATTCTACTGAAACATTTGTGGAATATGGTAACAAAAACCATAAATTTAATTTAATTTATATGGACCTCATAATTGACTTTGATAATATAAGGCTATGCAAGGAAGATCTGGCATCAGCTCCTGCCTGCCTGTAGCTTAAAGTCTACAAGGGAATGCAAAATGTTATGCAAGTAACCACAGCAACAGGCTAAAATAGAAGAATGGGCAATGTGCAAACTTAGAGCAGAGAGACCTAACTCTGTGGAGGGGGTGAGTGACATTTAAAGAGATCTTTATGAACGCTCCATCTTTAGTGATTCAAAGGCAGAGGTGTGTTGGATAAGGAAGTGGCAGAGACAAAGGACAAAAATGCTTCATTTATCACAAGTTGCCATTAGGTCTGACACTCAAAGCATAGTGGTTAATTCCAGATGCTGAGGCTCGAATCACACCTTTGTACCTTATTACCTACCTAACTCTGGACAAATTACGTAATCTTACCTCTACCTCCTCATTTGTGGAATATAAAAATGCAATGCCCAGTCTTGTTGCACTATGGTGGTGCTCAAAGGAACTCGTAAATCAAACATTCTTTGAAGGGAGCATAGCAGATGGTGAAAGCTACATAAAGTGTGATCATGATCATAATCATGATTCTTACCACTTTTTGCGTGTGGGTTTCTGGGGGTGGAATCCAGGTCTTCATGCACATGAGACAGGTGCTCTACCACTGAGTCACATACCTTGCTCTGATCATAATTATTATTATTGATATTGTTACTAGTCATGTTATTTGAAAAGAAGAAACTAATCAGGTGGATCTCAGGCTCCTCATCCATCAAATAGGAATACTGATAACTGCATTGTAGGGAGATTATTAACTGAAATTTATGTGTATATAATAAGTATCCTTCAAATGTTCAGTAAATGCCACCTGGTATTAATAGCAGTAACCCAAATCTCATGGACTGCCTAGTCCTTGACCTTAGCCCTAACCTGCTCTTTACAGACTATCTACATGAGCAAATAGTGGTAGGTCTTTCTCCTTCAGACTTGGCTAAGGTGATTAAGCTCAGGTAGAGGACAGGTCAGGAGAGTCACCCTCTCCCAGAAATAAAGATCAACTGCCATTCATTAGTCTTCCTTTCTTCAAGGGTCACATTATGGAGCTCAATACTACCGGAAGACTCTGTGCTCCATTTGTAAATTCTCTGATGATGGTACTTCTTCTAACCCTGACCCCAGATAATTTTCCATATCTCTTACTCAGCATCACATTCAATGGGGAAAAGGTCAGCCACAAAGAGGTGGGTCCAACCAGCAAACCATAGTGCCAATGCCTGTCACAGAGAGATGCAATGACCTTTCAATGGCTCCCCTTGGGCTCCCCTTGATCCAAGCCTGGGAGGCAGAAGACTAGGCTGTTCTCTTCAAAAAGGATCCATCACCCAGCCATTTTCCCAGGTCCCATTAAAAGGCTGACACCATTAATCTGCACTGCTTTACTGCTCATTATGCAGAAATGTGTTCTTGATCAAAAGTCCCCTTGTGTAGCAGCATGATTCATCACCAATGGCTGTGGGCCACACACCAGAAATTCATAATCAGCTGACATTATCCACCCAAATCATTCCCAGGGTTTGAAAAGCTCAGTACTATGTCTGTCACTGGGAAGCGGCGGCCACATTGGATGCATCTGCAAATAGCTCTGATAGTTAATAGGGTAGAATCTTCTTCGTACAGGGTTCAATTCAAGGATGAATTACCATCTCCCTTCTCTGTTTGGGTCATTGATTTTCTGAGAACTTACCCCATATTGACCTTACATGAGAACTAAACCTCCTACAATTTGGTGACAAAAGTCACCTAGGATAGGTAGACACAGAGACAGTGACACCACTATCCTCTCAGGGACACAAAGCCCCTGGTAAGGACAGACATTTCTCCTACAAGTTCACCCATTTCTCCAGCGTCCAGGTTTTCCTTTATCACTGAGCGAGTGATCTTAGTCTAATCATTTACATTCCATCCTCAGTTCCCTTGGTACGTCACTGTCTCCTGTAGGAGTGATCTGGGTTAAAAGAAAGACCGTGAGTGAAATGTGATCCGGCTGTGTCTATTCTCTGGGTAGTAAACCCTCAATTAACTGGCAAGGTTTTGCAAGTATTGGGGATCTAATAAAGTTGTTCATAAATTTGCTACCTAATTTTCTGAGACATAACCAGGTGTCAGATATTGTAGAATGTGCTTTGCAAGCATCATAGCAGTTATTCCCAAACTGTCACAACAGTGTAGGATCATGAGAATTAAATAATTAATAAACATAAATCATGTCAAATATAGTAAGTCCTCAATAAATCATACCCATTTGTACAGATCCTGCTAAACCTTCCATAGGCAGGACTGGGGATTCTCTGTTTGAACATCTTCTGATCAGGAGATCACGTTCTTCCAAAGCCCTCTATTCCTGTTCTAGACCACTCTGGCTGTTGGGTTGATCTGACTTCACTTGGGTAAGAATCTGCATTTTATCAGTTCCAATTTATTATTTCTATATTTACTTCCCAGACACAGAGAATAAGTCCAATGCCTTCTATTAAAAAAAAAAATCCCTGGCTTAATTTTAAGAGAGCAATCCTAGTCTGACCCAATTCTCCATTTTCTAGTCTAAAATAATAGCCTTTTAGTTGTTTCTGCCTGATTTGACTTGAACTTCTCTTTCATGCTTATTATTTAAAATTAAGCACCTTCCACATCTCTGGGTTTCTTTGGAGGAACTGGTGAGCACGCCAACTCACTTTTCTGATTAAGAAAGCTAGACAGGGAGCAGGTAAGGAAGAGATGCCCAGGTACATTAATCCTCCTGGATTGAATGGGCATTATCATTCTGGCAGTTTTACTTCAATATTCTTTTGATGAATAAACAATGGAGTGTGGCTAAAACCTTAACCCAAACTTCCTTCACCTCTCCCTTCCACCCCAGAGGTGACCAGTATTCGAAAGTTGATATATAACTCTTTTGTGCATGGTTGTGTTTTTTTTTCTTCTTCTTCTTTTTTTCTTATGTGACTACACAGGGGTATTTCCACAAATTAGAGGTAGCCTCATTGGGGCCATTTAAAATTTAAATGAGTGCTCTGTACTGTGCATATCATTTGACACTTTACTGCTGGCAATCTCGCAGTAAGTGTAAGATTTGTCTGCCTATACACACTTCTTCATTTAAGAAGTAAGTTTAAGTAGTACAGAAATAATGTTGTGTAAATCAGCCTGTTTATTTACTCAATCCCATTATGAAGAGGACTTAGCTATAGGTTAATTGGGTTGGTTATATTCTTTTAAATTACTATTTTACAAATAAATATATGTGTGCACATGCATACCGATACATATATGTGTGCATACATATATAGATATATGTAAACATACACATATAGACATGCACACACACTTCTTGTGTGTTTACCCACACAACACTGCCTCCTTGTGTGTGTATACACATGAGTTCCATGCAAATCTATAACTGGACTAGCTGTGTCACAATATGCACATCCAAACCATTATTTGATGTTGGCAAATCATTCTCCCAAATCACTCTGCCAGTTTAGTACTACCAGCATGAACAAAAACTGTATTTGATTTTCTTAAAAAATGTAATAAAGAAAAGAAATTACATTAGTCACATTCCCTAATTATAACATGATAAAATTACAAAATTTATCCAAAGCAGATAAAAAAGAAAATCATTTGAAAATCAAGAAACATTCACTTATTTATAAACCTAAGAAACAGTGAGAAGATACAGTGAGAAGAAACAGTGAGAAAATATCAAAACCTATGGAAGTTAACTAAGAGCTGATTCAGGGGGTAGCATAACTACAAATTATGTCCATGGATTAATTAATTTCAGGATTAAAGAATAGGGAAATATTAAGAAATGTAATATTCATCTTAATAAATCACAAAAGAAACAAAATAAGCTAGCAGAAAAGGAAAGCATAATTAACAGAGATTATAATTAATAAAAATTTAAAAGCAGAAATGACAATAAAATCCAAAAACTGTTTCCTTGAAAGGACAGTAAGTAAACAAATCAGGAGCTTTGTTATGAAGAGAGGCAGACAGAAATAAGAAAAAAAAACTCTGGGTTTTTACGAGAAAGAAAACTAGTAACATTATGGAATTGAATTGAAAATTTGGTGAAAATTACTTTTTCTAAAATTACAAAATTGACCCAAAAAGAGAAAAAAATGCAACTTTTATTGCTGAGTTACCTTAAGTAATATTAAAAAGATGTGTTTCAGGAGCTGAGGATGATTTGATCACTGTATGTGACAGACATATATATAGATAGATTGATATGGACAGATAATTATATATATATACATATATCATATATAACATAGTGAGATAAATTATATGTATATAATTAATGTAATATATGTATAATATGTATAGTATATGATATACAGTTATATAATTTATTATGCTATACTCCACAAATATGTATGTTAAAGACAATCATTTTGCAAAATATTTAAAAATAAAATTTATCATTGAAAAAGGCAACACAGCTGATTCCAGGTTTACTTTTTTTAAATATTCTTATTTGTTCTAATTAGTTGTACAAGACAGTAGAGTGCATTTATATACACAATTCATAAGAGTTAAACTATGGAACCAATATAAATGTCCTTCAACAGATGAATGGATAAATACAATGTGTTATATATATATACCACATATATATTACATATATATCATGATGGAATATTACTCAGCTTTAAAGAAGAATGAAATTCTGGCATTTGCTGGCAAAAGGGTGGAGTTGGAGAACATCATCTTAGGCGAAATAAGACAAATCCAAAAACCAAAGGTCAAATGTTTTCTCTGATATGTGCATGCTAATTCCAGCTTTACTTTGATCACCATTAACAAGTAGACAATTGGAATGCTCTATATACTAGTTCAGATCATAGGGGGGACATGAGTGGTCAGCAAGCACATGAAACCATGCCCAGCATTATTAGTCCCTAGAAAATGTAAATCAAACTATAAGATCCTGTTTCAAACCCAGAAAGACAGTTAGAATAAAAATGAAAATAGACAACAAATGTTGACAAAGACAGACAACTGGAATCCTCACACAAGGTTGGTAGGAATGATGTAGCTGCTTCAGAAAAGTTTGGAAGTCCCTCAAACTGCGGAACAGAACTGTGGCACAGTCTGGCACTTCCGCTTCTAGGTGTAGATTTAAGAGAAATGAAAACACATATAAAGACAAAAACCTGTACACAGATGTTAGACCAACCTTACTCACAATAGCTAAAGAGCGGGACAACCTAAAGGTCCAAAGAGTAGACAATTAAATGTGATGTATGCAGGTAAGTAAAATCAACAGAAAAGGACGAGGCTCTCATACATGCTATAGCCTGGATGAAACTTGAAAATATCAGGGCAAATATAAATTCAAAGGTGTCGATACATGGATGATTCCTTTGATATAAAATGTCCAGAACTCAATCTACAGATTGAGAGTCTATTAATGATACAAAGAGACTGCAGGGGTTTCTTTTAGGGGTGACAAATATATCCTAAAATCAAGCTAATGATAGTAGCATATTTCCATTAATATACTTTTTTCGTTGTTTTGTCTACCTTATGTGGACCAACTATGTGCTATGAAAATTATATGTAAACAAAGCAGTTAAAAACCATGAGTGAATGGGTTGAAATTCTGAACATGAATCAGATCAACCACATTTGAGTTCTGTTTTATGGAAATGTCTCTTTTTACCTTTGAGGCTCCAGGCTCATTCCCTGCTTCCAATATTCATAAAAAAATTGAAATAAATAAAGAATTAAACCTTTTATTCTTCTGTGGAAAATAAAATGTGAAAATTGCCATTCTGTTCTACAATAGAAGGAACTATCTCAGTGCAAATGGTATGTCTGTGCCTAAATTGATAGCTAAAAACAGCTGAAAAACGTGTTTTGGAATTTTAGAAATAATGAAGTTGATGTAAAAATGTACTTATAATATCAACCAACCTTTGTGCCAAAATAAGTAAATTAACTGCAAAGTGGTTTGACAGGATCAATGAAAGAATTTTATTATTTTATATTTATACATACACATATATACAATAATTACATAGTTTTAAAATTATATATAATACGTATGTATTATATATAAACACATATGTATAATTCATTAAGTAGTTTTTTTCATGTAGCAAACTTTATTTATGGAATGTAGTAGTCACAAAAAGGAACATAATGTCTCCCTTCAAAGAGTTCCACTATCTAAGGTTGAGAATTATTTTCGTTTTTCAATTTGGGAACAAATAATTTACCCAATGTCATCCTAATGCATGCAGATCTTTATCTAGCAATGTTCTGAGAAATTAGCTAGTAATTAAGTATGACCAATCACAAAAAAGAAGAGAACACACCCCAGGACTGTTCGTAAGCGATTTCTGGAGTTCATGGTAGTTTACCTTGAGTCTCCTGGAGTCTGTGCAGCCACAACAGAACGTGGTGGTCAGTTCCATCAGGTCACTTTGAAAGATCCTAGCAGACTCATCCATGATACACTGAGTCTCCGGAAAGACCTCTATGATCGCCCACCGCCCGCGGGGACAATCATAACGCGTACGCTCTCTTGATCACAGGAACCAAAAAGACTTTATTCCACAAGTCTCAGACTTATATTGAGAACATCAGCCTATCAGAGAGTAGACTACCAGGAAAGTCAGCCTATCAAGGAACAGTCTCCAGGCAGATA